>NC_053164.1:86434057-86785500 GCF_016835505.1 Polypterus senegalus | reverse complement strand
CTACTGCAGCATCTCAATGAGGATGACCCAGATTGGCGCACTGAATTTGCAGAATGGGCAAAACAAAAATTGGAACAGGACCCTCAGTTTACGCAGAAGATTTTGTTCAGTGATGAGGCAAACTTTTATGTGAATGGTGAAGTTAACAAACAAAACCACCGCTATTGGTCTGACACTAACCCACATTGGATAGATCCCTCCAAGACTGTTGAAACAAAAAAATTGATGGTGTGGTATATGGGGTACAAAGATAGTGGGGCCATTCTTCATCAATGGAAACCTCAAGGCCACTGGATATGCAAAATTGCTACATGATGATGTGTTTCCCTCTTTATGCACTGAAGCTGGCACGTTCCCGGAGTTTTTCCAGCAAGATGGTGCACCACCACATTATGGGTGTCAGGTCCGAGCATTCCTAGATAAACAGGTTCCTGGAAAGTGGATTATCGCGTGGGCCAGTTGAATGGCCCCAAGGTCTCCCGATCTGACCCCCTTAGACTTTTATCTTTGGGGTCATCTGAAGGCAATTGTCTATGCTGTGAAGATACTAGATGTGCAGCACCTGGAACTACAGATACTGGAAGCCTGTGCTAGCATTTCTCCTGCGGTGTTGCTATCAGTGTGTGAAGAGTGGGAGAAGAGGGTTGCATTGACAATCCAACACAATGGGCAGCACATTGAACACATTTTATAAGTGGTCAGAAACTTGTAAATAACTCATGAAAGAATAAAGCTACGTTAAAACCAAGCACACCATTGTTTTTCTTGTGAAATTCCCAATAAGTTTGATGTGTCACATGACCCTCTTCCTATTGAAAAAAACAAAACTTGGATCCAAAATGGTCACCACCCATCTTGAAAAGTTTTCCCCCTCACATATACTAATGTGCCTCAAACAGGAAGTTAATATCACCAACCATTCCCATTTTATTAAGGTGTATCCATATAAATGGCCCACCCTGTATATTCACCTTTCTCAGGGGACCTCCTTTTTAAAAAGAGATGTTCCTACTCCTAGGTTGAGATAATTCACTGCCTTTAAGTTGTTTTACTCTCATGTGAGCTTTATCCTTTGCACAAGGGGATTCAGGGGTACAATGAATTAACCAAGGTCATATTTCCCCTGTGTTACTGCACCTATGTTTTGCTCTTGAAGTGTGATCAGTACATGCAATATAAAATTTGTTCAGCAGCTGTAAAGTGAGAACAGATTTGAAAAATAACAGCATAGGAGATCACAGCAATAACAGTCAAAAACAGGCTGAATTCATAACCAAAATTTAACAAGTGCTAAATTAAAATGTGAAGTTCTCATATACAAGCCAAAAAAAAGGAAAATCCTGATGCCCTAAGTTGGTTTGTCACACGCTAAACACACCCAAGGATTTGTGTAGTGAATCGAAAAACTTGGCAGCACGATAATGTCACATCACTGCATTCAGCCACTATGTAATACAATTGGAGTGCCTTTAACAAAATCAACGTGCACAAAAAGGTAGCAAAGAAATTAAAAATGTAACAAATATACAAAAAAGCAAAAGGAAAATCCCAAATTGTGTAGAAAATAAAAAAAAATTCTGCATGTAAAAAAAAAATGCCCTTGAGTGGTTACATTTCTGCTGCAGTGTTTTGGAAAGTTGAATTGACAGCACATGATTCTGTCTCTTTATTAGGGCCTTGTTGGCCCCTGTCCTGTGCCACTCTTTCAGGCCCAGCTTAACAGACAAACCATAACAAAACATACAGCAAATATCCAACTGAAATGTAAATGAATACAACCAATGTAAAACCAGCTAGATATACAGTAAATTTGTATATAAATAACCAGTAAATATTTTTAATCAAAGTGTCCATAAAAATAATAACTTTTTGCTCACCTCTGATCACCAGCAGGACATTAAAGTATTCACCTCATATGTTGTTCTAATTGATTGTGTTTCTCAGCACAGCAAACCAGAATCAAAAAATACTGACAGAAGAACAGAGTATTAACAGATGAGCTGAGAGCAAGCATGCAGACAGTATGCAATTGCACTTGAGCTATCCACAGAACATTGGACAGTATTTTGTTTACTCTAATTAGAACCAAAAGAAAGTTAATATGCCAACATGCATGGATAAATGCCTAATGTGGAACTGTTTTAGTTTATTGTCTAGAAACTAAAGATAAGCTGTGTATGTTATGATAAAATAGTAATACAACAGATAGGTTAAGGCACATTTCAGACATCTGTTTTATTCTGTTTTGAAGAAGTAAAATTTAAAACTGGTGGAATTAAAAAAAAATGGCATTATCCTAATAAAGAACAATGTAAAATGGCAATTTGCCATAAACAATTTCATTAGGACCAAACTCAGTCTAAAGTTAACTACAAGTGGTTTACTGTTTCATTCTGTTTTCTGTTTAGTTTTGCATCAGCTTACTGTTTATCACTAATGTTTAGTGCTGTCAGTGGACTGGTGTCCAATACAGCCAGGATAGACTTTGCTATCTCATTACCCTGAACTGGATTAAGCAGGTTTCATTATTATTATGTCATCTTTTTGTTGTGAACATCTCCAGTTACTTTTTGACATGCATTTAAATTATTCTAAAAATTATAGTAAATGTACTGATTTGACCTTGAATTAAAGTCTGTTTTTCCTCTAGTGATCCTGTTTGAATCCTTTTTTTAATGTTAAAGTCTCAATTACAGTATTTGCAGTAACATTATAAATGGTTGTCTCTTAATCAGTTATTAAGGAATTCTAGTTAAAGGTCTTACATTAAGTGTGAAGTTTAATACGGTTTAATACTGATATTCAGCTTAAACCTACAGACAGTCATCCATGCATTTCTATTACTAGCTACTGTATGTCCATTTCATGGATATCAGTATTTATTTGTACTGAAGGCATTTGGAAAAGGACTGGAGCCAGCACTGGATAAGGCGTCAGTATATTTCAGGGCATAATTACACACAAACACATCTACACTCGGTAATAACACACAAGAAAACATTTCTGTAGCTGAAGCACCACATGATGCTTTTGTTTTTGATGCACTATAAACCAAGGAATAATGCTTAGAATGATTTTAATGAACTTTGAATACAACCAAAATGTCTAGGTTAGGGGTTCTTAAGCTCAGTCTTGGTGTATCACTGTGGCTAGGGATTTTCATTCTAATCGGGTTCACAAGTAAAGGGTTTAGTCTTGCTTCTAAATTGTTTTAATTAATCAAGCTGCTATTTTACAGCTTTTGCCGCTTTGTGTCAAACAAAATTACAAAATGAATTTTCTAAATTTTTAGGGGAACATAGCAAGCATTTGTGTATGTGATATTAATTGTTCTTTTTCTTACTTTTAAAGATTTTGCTCTTTATTTGTGTTTCTGATTATTTAAGGCTTATTAATTAGAACCCAAGTAAATTCTATACTGAAGTAGCTGCTTCCTTTAATATTCATTGTCCATTGCACTTGTGTCTACACTGTTCATCACTAACTGTCATTATTTGCATACAATTAAAGTAGTAAAGTCCACGGGTAAGGCAAATTAAAAAGAATGTGGTAAAAGAAAGTTGACATATAAAGATGTGACAAAAATATGTCTGAATTTTGTTTACATGTAAATACACTAGAATATTTCTGAATGCAAAATAAAAGATGAAAAAGGCTCCTTAAACAATTTGATCATTCAGAAGTGAAACCAATTGTATGTATTTGTGTAACTGGTTAGAATGAAAACCTGCAGCCACCTTGGTACCCCAAGGTTTACCTTGGGAATCCCTTGTCTAGGTGATGCTGTATTCTGTAAGATCCCAATGTTTGACATAAAAATGGATTCAAGCAGATTGAGTATAATAAAGTTGCAAAATTATTCAACAGACATCATTAATACAATCTTTAGTCACGAGTCAAAATCATCCTATTTGGTTTACATAGATGTTTATTGAAACTCTAATTAAAGAGTTCTATTACATATTAATCCACAGAGGTTCCCCAAATTGTGAAATGTCATTATCGTACATGGTGAACCGAGTTTGAAATTTAAAAAATACTGGATTTTGGCAGCACTTGTTGACAGATCTAGTAATTGATTTCATGTCATAGATATGCTTCTGAACATTGTTTCTTGGGTACCTGCCAAGAATGTCCATGCCCCTTTTATATTGAAGCAGTTCCTTTGGAGTCATCCTACTAAGCATAAGGTGACCACAGTGGTTGCATGTTTTCATTCCAACAATTTTAATTACTAGCTAATTACTGCTTTTAATAGAACAGATGCATTTTGCTTTAACTGACATGCCTTTCAAGACTCAGACTCTTTAATTGTTCCTTCTAAACAGCCGCCAAACAACAAAAAGATGCAAAGCGAGCAAACAAAGTGTCAAACTGAGTTGCAGGAGTACAAATTTTTTACCTTTACTTTTTAATTGAAAGCCCGTTCTTGCTATTAGTAAAGAGTGTTATGTAATTTAGTTACCTCTTATTGCTCTCATTCTGTCACACCAGGCATTTCCAAAACAGTTTTTCTGAAAGCGTTATCAAAATAATTTGAAGACTAGAAAAAATAAGTATTTCTCAGACCTTAAGTTTTTTTTTCAAAAAAAGGAAACAATGTTAATGGATCTTAAAAAGCAAGTTGTTAAAAATTAGAGCATGATAAGCATGTTACATTGGCAACAGTAATTGGTGACTAATTATGAACATGGCAGGAACAAAAAACCTGTAGCCACTGCAGGCCTCCTGGATTTGAGTTTGACACCCCTGTACTATTCTGTTTGGAGTCCCTGTCTTTCAAAGTGGGGAGTGACATAATTTAGATGGAGAACATAATTTTTTAGTCTTTCTTATTTAATGAACACAGAAATTACAATAAAGTAGCTACTCCTGTCATTTGCACCTTTGTCTGTTTTTTATAAACTGACACTATGAAAAGCTTACTGTGGCTAAACTCATGTAATTAACGTATTCTTACTCTGTTTGTAGTCAATGAAATGTATATTTAATATATTGGTGTCAATAAACAGGAGTCTATTTTTCATATTCATCTTTTTATTTCTGTTTTTATTTTATAGTCCTTGACCTCTGTATTACATCCAAATGATGATGACTGAAAATCAGAGAAAACAGGCAATAAATACTGAAGTAAAGCAGTGATTTCAAGAACATTTCCACCTGTGAAATCACTAGCAGGTAACTGCTTATACAGTATAGCAATGACAATGCAAAACCTCAAGATTTGGAAAATGTAATCATATTTTTTTTAAATTCACGTAAAAGGTAAATATTTTACTATTCATTAGTGACATAATAAAAATCTACTGTGTGTAATATAAGTATGGTTAATTAAGGTAGGAGTAAAAATTAAAAATCATGTCAAGTGGGTTTTGTTGTCACATCATCTACAAATGCATATAGTGCTACAAAAGAGCATTCCATAGTACCACAGTTCATCATATTACAGAGGCAATATATACATTAGGTGAATAAAGAGCAGTATCAGGATATTGTAACAACGTCTGCAGATGGGGGTTCACAAGTTGTAGTTTGACAACAGTAGAGTTAAAATACTGTAGAATGTGATTACAATGTTTAAATAGAAGTGTCTACATAGTACAAAAAAATAGTGTTAAATTATGTAATTAAGTCATGGAGGGGATATAACAGCTTGAGGAAAGTAACAGCTTGAGGCAGTCCAAACGCTACAGTACTTTCTGCCAGAAAGCAGGTCGTGATTGGAACAAAAACCAACCACCTGCAGGTCTCCATGGAGTGAATTGAGTAGCAAGAGTTACTGCACTGCCATTTGGAGTTTTGATTGTTATATTGTTAGGTGGCACAACTATTGTGTCCGTGTGCACATGTGATATCATGGACAGCAAGTAAGTTGGTGGAGGCATACCAAAGAGTTACTAATCAGGAGGGCCTGTAGCAGGAATAGGGTTTTCCTGACCCTGAAAGTGGTTGTGGGATTTGGCCTAGAGTATTTTTAGAAAGCATGTTTAAAGCCACCCAGAGTCAGCTGGTGAGAAGGAGCAGAAACTTAATGGGGATAGAAGATTACAGGGTTGTGTAGATGGAAGAAAGGGAAAAAAAAAGACGGGAGGTTAGGAAGTAAGTGCCTTGATGGTATATGGAAGTAGGCAAATGGGCAAAGCACTTAACCTGGTACAAGAAGTGCAGTTCCCATTTAGGTGGGCATAGAGTGAGACAGGTTGTTTTTCCCCTCAATATTCATACTTTATCGTTCCCTTTTTGTGCCCCCAGTATGGTTTATATTCAACACACATACTTGTTCTCCTTGGTATTGTAATGGATGTGTAAGTTCACTGTGCAGGCACCCCTCACACATACTACTTTAATAGTTACATTTTTTTTTTACCTTTTTTAACCACATTATCTATTTGCATAACTGTATAGCTTTCCGAGTTGCTTTTGGCCTCAAAAAATCTCTTCTGTATTGGTGCCAAAAAAAAACCATTTGGTGCTGATGGCAGTCACCTGGTTATTGAAGATCAAATTAAGAAAAAAGCAAACATGACAGAGGACACATTTTCTGTTTCTAGCAAGGTGCAGAGAAACTTTTAGCATTTTACTGTATTTGAAATTTGCGTGGATTTGTGATATTTCTGGTATTTATAATGAGACATTGTGCAAGAACAATTTTCATATCTAATGATTGCAGACTGACTTCTTTTTTTCTGGTCTTGCTATAAACATCACAATGTACACTGCAAACAGCATAATAAACATAAATAGTGTAGCTAAGCTTTCAAAGCATACATTGCATTCAAATGGCGTAATGATGAATACATTTTGAGATTGTTTTGCAAAGCTTCAGTTTTCCTTGTTTTAACACTGTTTTTAAAGCTTGAGATTTAGCTATTTTGATGTCTCAAACAAAGAAAATGTTAAATACAGCAGACATGGCCATCATTAGATAATCACGAAACAAATAACTGCATACCTAAGTAAGTTTTTTTTCTTCTTTAGTATTATGAGCAAATTACAACTAATTAGTCAAAAAGCAAAAAGAAACAATACTTTGGAGCTATACAGCTTCCCGCACTGAGCCCGCAGGCTTCTCATTGTGTATCACAGACAAAACTGTGTATGATGACTTTCCAAAAAGCTAGATTTCCATAGGGAACTGAATCAAAAACAATATCCAGTCTTTGCTTCATTGAGGTCCCATGATCATATCTTTATAGCTGTTTCCTTTGGTTTATAACTGTTCAGATAGATAGATAGATAGATACTTTATTAATCCCAAGGGGAAATTCACATAATCCAGCAGCATTATACTAATACAAAAAAAAAAAAACCTATATTAAAGAGTAATAAAAATGCATATAAAAAACAGACAATAACTTTGAATAATATTAACTGGGTTCTTGTCACTAGACAGGAGTGGGGGGATTTGACACTGGCTATTTTAATATCAACTGGAGATACTATGACATTAATTGGTATAAATGGCTTCAATTATCTTAAGATAGCTGGTTAATTGTTCTAAAGTGAAAATCCAATATGTTATAATTCATGAATTGCTCAGTTGGTGACAGCAGGAATGGTGTGGTGAAGACAAGCACTTAATAAATATTTACTTCTCCTTGTCCATTTCCCTCTTTGTAGTGTAATTCATAATGCTGTTTTGTTTCCACCATTAGGTTACACAATTATAATTATCATTATTTATTTGATCTATATACTGTCTAACACAATGGTTTCCAATCCCATTCCTGTGGTACCCCTTATGGCTGCAAGTTATTGTTCCTACCAATTTCATAATCAGAGTTTCATTTTACCAAAATTTGATCTTATTGTTTAATCATCTGGTCTTTGTTTCTTCTTTTTTACTGCATTCAGAAAAGTGCAGTAATATGGCATTTACATTTATAAGGAAATTCTGAATGTTTGTTTGTATTTTTACCATTGCTTTCAATTCCTAATTATCCTCCATCCATGTTCTAAACCCACTTATCAAGAGCAGGGTAACAAAAGCTGGAGTCTATCCCACAGCCATCAGGCGCAAAGCAAGAACAATCCCTGGAGAGGACAACAGCTCAGCACAGAAGAAGAAGATATTACATTTATATAGGACTTTTCTCACTACTCAAAGCACTTTACATAGACAGGGGTGAACCACTTCAACCACTACCAGTGTGCAACATCCACATGGATAATGCAAAGGCAGCCATTTATGCATCTATATGCTCACCACACATTAACTATTAAGTGGTGAAGGGGTGAGAGGGATAGGTAGCCAGTTAGGGGAATATTAGGGGGGTGCAGAATGAGTAGGCCATGGTGGACAATTTAGCCTGGATATCAGGATACACTCTTTTTATGAATGATGTCCAGGGATTATATAGGACCAGAGAGAGTCAGAATCTTGGTTTTACATCTCATCCAAAGCATTGTGTTCCTGTGCCTGCGCTGGGGCATTGAGATCCATACACATATCACAGGGTAAGTGCCGTCTACCTAATCTGCATATCTTTGGACTGTAGAAGGAAACCAAGGAAGACATGGGGAGAACATTCAAACTCCATACAGAGAAACCAGGGATGTGAACCCCGGTCTTTATGTTGTGAAAGAGCAGCACAACTGATGCACCACCACTCTCTTTGTCATCTTCCTATTAATGTCCCTTTCTGTGTTAGGAATGAGCACCCTTAATTGCATCCTCATTATGACAATTAATGATGAGTGTAATGAATTGTTAAAGGCTGTGCTACTTCAGTATCAGACCTACTAGCATAATACTTAGTAAGTATTGTCTTAAATAACCAGAACACCTCAAAAACAATGAAAACCATAATGGCAATAAAAAAAATAAAAGCCAAGGTTAGAAAAACACTACATTATTTCCATGTAACATACATGAATACTACATTCCAATAAATTTACCACACTCATTTTTTTCATCATTCTGTGCCATGTGCCCTGGGTTCTACTTCATTCGTTAATTGTCATTATTAGGATACAATTAAAGAAGCAGACTCCCAAGAAAAGGTCACAAGTACAGGGTAAATTGTAAACTCTTGGACCTCTATCCTTGAAGAAACATGGAAAATACAGCACCCTAAGTCACTCTAGAGAGGGAACCACTACCTCTTTCGTGCTCTAAAAGTGTGTGTTTGCCATTAAAACATTCAGTTGGCCTCTACAGTGTGCTTCACTGTCAGCAGATGTCACTGCTGCCCTTTTCCAGTGATGCATGGCCATTCTGCTTTTTGCAGTGAGAAGGACCTGAAATCCAATTATGTGTCAGGGGTAGTCTGCAATTCCAGCCACCGAAAAAAAAAAACCAACTCGGTTCCACTGTGGTGCTGAGGTGTCACCCATTGAAAGACTGCACTTGGGTCCCAAACCGAGTGGTTCATGGCGTGGTGGGTATGGCACATGCTGTCTCTGTTAAATATATGAAAATAATTTTAAAGCAGAAATATTATTTAAAATGCTTTTTTTTTGTTTAAGTTTGTAATAGAAGCAGGGTTCCTTGTTTCATTTAGAAAGGTCCAAACAAATCCAACTAAATTTTAAAATTGCCCATTAATTGGAAGTGCAGTAGTTGACAATGCTGCTTCATGGATTCAGCTTGCATTAGATGAATCCTAAGCGTGGTATTTCTCTCTGTGTATGGAGTTTGCAGGTTCTCCCGATTTGTGAGTGTATTTCAGTTCCGTATATTTTTAGTAAATTGGTGATTCTAAATTGGACTTATGTCAATATGAATGTGTATGTGTGCATAATTGGGCCCTGAAATAGACTGGGGCTGATTTGTAAAGATGGTCTGTGGCCTACTGTGTTTTATTAAAGAGACTTAACATTACTCATTAACCAAATTTATAATTTCTTTAGCAATTACTCTCAGTTTTCACTTATTTCAGTCACCTGGGGCCTCATGCATAACGCTGTGCGTAGAATTCACACTATAACATGATGTAAGCACTAAAGCCAAAATGTGCTTATGCATAGAAAAATCCAAATGCAGGAATCTGTGCGTACGCCAACTTCCACGTTGTTCCGGTACATAAATTCCGGTCAGCGTGAAAAGTAACACGTGCATGCACCTGCTGTCCCGCCCAAATTCCTCCCAGAATTATGCCTCTTGGAATATGCAAATCAATATAAATAGCCCTTAAGCTCAGCCTTCTGTGAAAAGACAATGGGAAAAGCACGGGGGAAAATATAAGAATTTCCACGAATACCAATTGGAGGCAATGGAATAACATACTATTTGTTGATTTAAACCGTGGTATAATCAACAGAAGGAAGCTGATCGAGTGACATAGTGTGTTGGAGAAACTTGAAAGCTCAAGTTGACAAAGTTGCACAGAGCCCGAAATAAAAAAGAAGTTGTCAGATATCAAAGTCGCCGTGAAAAGGCGAGTCGTAGCCCACCATCTGAGTGTCATATGAAAGCTTATTAGGGTACAGAGAAAAAAAAGTCACACAGTGGGGGAAAAAGCACGAAATGTCAACTTCAGTCTTAAAATTTCCAAATTAATCGCGTAGTTTATTTTGTCATTAAAGTAGAACATCATAAACTTCATCTTAAAATCATTTATTTAACCAGTTTCTCAAATCACATCATAATTAAAGTAGCATGTTAAATGCTTTGTTTTGTATGTGTTCTTCAATGTGCTCTATGCGTGTGAATCACTACGTGCAGTGCGCGACCTTTAATGAAATAATTTATTGCAGCAGTACTCCGGGGCGGCTCTAGGCTCATGGCGGCCCAGGGAAGAGAAAGAATCGGTGGCCACTTCGCCCGCCAATGTCAATATGGTATCTTATGCACGGCGGATGGCCACGTCCGTTATGGACATTGCATAGCTGCCTCTTGCTCATGACACAAGTGTTTTAACTTTTGCCGAAATTTAATGCTGCGTTTTTAGCTGTGTCGTTATTTTCTCTTTGTTTTTATATTCAATATATATTGGCTTGGCGGCCCTGTGCAGGTGCACAGTTTGCACATCCCTAAGGCCGCCCCTGCAGTACTGTCTCTTTCAAACATACTAACCTCCAATTCCTGTCCTTCCTTTCCTTTCTCTCCTTTCTCCAAGTAACCGATCGCTACACAATCAGCTCTGTAATAGATGATAAGCCAGCTGTAAGCTTATAATATCGATTCTTCAAAACTTTTAAGGAGCACTGAAATATCTTCGTAGTACATGTTTAATTATTCTATCCTTCGGCCCAGTCCCAGTGAAGCATACAGAGCGAGGCAGGAACAATTGTGAGCGGAGCTCCAATCCTTGCTAGCGTAGCGACATCGTGTCCTTTAATTATTAACAATATAGATTATTTAAATGAAGTTAAAGTTTTATCTGTATAATATAATAAACATTTTGCTGCATTTAAAAATGATATCATATGTAAATACGTGCTTTATAAAGTGGCTCAGGTTGTGCAATATTATAACAGTAGTGCAAGTTTACAATGAGGTGATTGTACTTATAAGTACAGACAGTTCTACAAGGAGCAGTTGATGGACTGATTGAGTGCGTTTAGAGCTCTTGGGATGAAACTCTTTCTGAACTGCGAGGTCCGTACAGGAGAGGTTTGAAGCGTTTGCCATGTGAGAAGCAGTTCAAATAGGAAGCATGGCTGAGGCATCGTGTGCTTGATGCTGTATACCGATTGGTGCTCCAAGTGGTGCAGTGAGAGTAATATGGAAAAAGATGATCTGCTGTGGCAACCCCTAAAGGGAGCAGCTGAAAGAAGAAGAAGGTGCAGTGAGAGTAACAACGTTAAAGCAGTTATGGTATTTGGAATAGTTTGACAATTCTGTGGACCATTATATTGTTACAGGTTAATTACAATCAGATGCATTAAACTAATAAACACACAGTAACAGTAGCACTGCTTTGACGCTGGTGCCTGTCAGTCTGCAAAACCGAGCGGAGAACTTGCGTACGACAGGGTATGAGGTACCGCGGAAATGTGTGTGGCTTCACGCCAAGTTTAGGATTTATACATTGCGATTTGAACGTGGAAACGTTCTTACGTAACATTTCTGTGCGTACGCATTGTTTATACATGAGGCCCCAGGGCTGTGAGTGTGAAACATCACAACGGCCTTATTTAATACTCGCCCAATCCCATTTACAGAAAGATGGGCGCACACATCCGTTTTCCAACTTAAGTGCAATTTTACGACATGATGGCTAGATATCGCATATACAGTTTGCATGTATTTAATGCATACACGTCAATAACAAAGTGTAGGCATTTTTGCACAATTTGTTTACTATGAAAGGGGATGCACACATTACATTTTTTTAAATAAAATAAAGGGGATGCACACATTACATTTTTTAAATAAAAACTACAACTGTAACCTGCAGTGGCGTTCAATGTGTGCACAGTTCTGTTTAGAGAAAAATGCTATCGACTCGATGGTGAATTCATCAGTTGAGTTTCACTTCCGTTGTGTCCGGCAGCAAATATTATTACGAAACAGATGACAACAGCTGCTTAAGAAGATTTTAATCAAGCAAAAACTTTAGTTTTGGTGTCCCTGCATAATACATGTTGCACGTCAGCCAAGGGGAGCTGGAAGAGCTTGCTTACCCCCTATGTGTAGCATACATTTGGTTTGGCCGCCTTTGATGGACGTTCAGACGAGTTCTCCTGACAACGGTGGTGCTCACGTTATCCAATAGAAAGCGAACGTACACCCTTCGGTGGGTGGGCTCAGGATAACTTCCACGCGGCGATTGAACTAGAAAGACGCCATTTCGTAATTCAGCGTTTGCCAGCTATTGTGAGTTAAGTTATCTTTACGGTACGTATATCTTCAATGAAAAGAACGAAAATGGTGTAATTTGGTGCAGTTTTCACCGAGTTTTAAAAACGGACTTGTAGAATATATATTATTCGAGTATGAATGAGTAGTTTGAACAGTAGTATTGTATGCTCGGATCCTTGTCGCGGTTCTGTGCAGGCCGTAGGTTACAAGCTTGTTGGAAAATTGTCATATTTGGTTGAATTTGTTTTTCGCGATGTTCGTTTCATATTTGTAACCTTATATTATTAGTGAAAAGTTAACAGTACTTGATTATTGTAGATTTTTAAAAACGTGCGTATTAGCGTGGCATGCCTTTAAAAGCCTCGTTCCGCAACACAAAGGAGGCCATGGTAACCATTTTGTGTATGAAAAGAAAACATTGGCGTAATCAATAAAGAAAGATTTATATCCCTGTCGAAACTTGCAGTGGAATGCGCCGCATTTTAAACATTTATTTTTCCGCTTTATAATGTGTTGTGAAGTAGAAATACGAAGCACGTTCGTGGCAGTCATTGGTGACATGTGAATATTTTCCTGCAAGTCGGTAATGCGGTTGATGTACATAATGGCTAGTTTGAAGTTCGTTTCATTGTTACTTTTTCTGAGGAAAATATGAGATCGTGTCCCATCGGTAGCTGGTGTGATGCCTAAATTTGGTTCCTGTCTTGTGCTCGATACAGCCCGTCTCCCTGCGATCAAGTACATTTTAGAGCGCATTAAGACCCTGAGTAAGGGCTGTTCCGGGGCCATACAAGGATCTGGTTTGTATGTTTTGATGGCCTCAAATATTCCAGTGCATGAATTGTGATTTCATGCCGGATACGTGGCTACTTTAGCGTTTTTTTCCCGATCCGTTAGAAAATGTGTCATAGTAGATAAAGATTCTGTACTTATCCGGCTCTGTAGCGTCCGCTGAGTAACCGTTGGAATCGTAGTGTAGCTCCTGTTCTTTGTTGTCGACCGGCGCCCTTGAAAATTGCGAAATGATCCGAGTTCGACTACTAGTTGATATAGCCGACTGATCCAGATTACTTGTGGAACAGTTACCGCCTTCCCACAATTGTGTACCGGATCGCGTTTAAGATTTTTGGACACTTGGCAGTAAACCGTTAGAAATTTCAGTGTTTAGCGTTACAGCATAAAATCCAATTCGACGTTCTGGACCATAACCTTTCAGCATTTAATGACTTTAAAGCAAGTTATTTTGTGGCTTGGACGATTGAACTTTTTAGATCTTTAGAATCTCAAATACAGTCCTGGAGACCCCATGTGGATGTAGGTGGTTGTTCCAACCAACTTCTTTTTATAAGTGGACTGGCTCCTAGTCTAATTAACTAAAATATTTACCGTTTTTGAGGTCATTGTAGAAATTACAAAACTAATATTTGTACAATTTTATTGGAATGTACGAAAAAATTGGTTGGGATAATGTAGTGGGTTTTTTCCCTAGGCATTTAGCGGTGGTCTGGTTGTTCAAGTTGTTATTTACTAGTGAGCACATTAGTGGGGCTGATAAAGTTGAATCCTAGCATTCAGCACAATTTGTGTGTTCTGCTCGTTAATTAGCACAAACTACTAACAAAATGGCAAATGTTTACCAAAACGATAAAGTTAAATGTTTACATCAATAACACAGATGCAAATATTTTTAAATGTTTTCTCAATGTAGAAATGATACTGCTGTGCCTTTCCAAATGCAGAATAAGGGACCCTTTGCATCTAATTGAATGAGATTTGTTAGAAGTGACCCACTGATTGTGAAACTGGTTGGAACAAAAACCTGCTGCCATTGGAGGTCCCCTGGGGTTGAGTTTGAGAATCACTGTTTAAGATGTTAATGTTGCTAACGCTTTTTTCTCTTTTTCTTCCATACAGGTATACCACCATGGTAAAACTCTTTGTTGGCAATCTTGCCCAGGCAACAACATCTGATGAGCTTCGATCACTCTTCTCTCAATATGGAAAGGTTACTGAATGTGATATTGTGAAAAATTATGGCTTTGTGCATATGGAAGAGAAAGAAGGGGCTGAGGAAGCCATTCGAAACTTGCACCACTATGAGCTTAATGGCCAAGCCATGAATGTTGAGCTCAGCCACAGTAAACCAAAAGCCTCAACAAAGTTGCACGTTGGGAACATCAGTAGCAGCTGCACTAACCAAGAGTTGCGGGCCAAGTTTGAAGAATATGGGCCTGTTGTTGAGTGTGACATCGTGAAAGATTATGCCTTTGTGCACATGGCTAAGGCAGAAGATGCCATGAATGCAATCAAGGGACTCGACAACACAGCTTTTCAAGGTGAAATTGTAGGGCTTACAGGAGAGGCAGGCTGATAATCTAGCAAGACATGTTGGCTCTGCACAAATGTTTCATAGTTCTCTTATGTAACCAGGTATAGAAGAGGGAGGGTCCAGTGCTCAGAAATAATATTTTGAAGAGTAAGTGGTGGCTTTCAGCTGTGTTTGACTTGCATGATCTTTATGCTTCACTCTAAACAAGGTGGTTAACCTGCCACGGAACAGCTTTTTCTTCTTTGCATATGTGGAAAGATAATGCTCATCCCTGCTGTTTCTGACAGTAGTGTTACACATATGCTCATGATTTTGTATTTGTGGATGCTAGGTGTCCGTTTGCACTAGTATTATCATCCACTGGTCTTAAGTTCATGTTCTGGGCTAAGATTTTTAGCAGGTAACTTGCCTGTATTTGTCATAGCAGAAAAGGCTGTGGGAGAAAGGGGTTAGATGTGGATGGGTTATCAGAGTGTAATAACAGATAACAGTAAACCATGTACAAGCATCCTCTGCAAAGAAACAAGTGTATATAACATAAGGGAAGCACGCTTCCCAGCTGGATGTGGAGTGATGTGAACAAATTATACTGTATTGTCTTAAGCACGGGTAGTGTGGCGCATGTACGTTACAGTTTACAGCACATCCATTGTATCTTATTGCTGTAGTAGTGTTTGGTGTCTGTACAAAATTGAATGGAAAGGTGCATGTTGTATATTAAAGAGCACCGTTCTCAGCTAGGTTTTATGACTTGTTCAGAGAATTATTTACGATTTTTATCTCTTGCCCTAAAACAAATTTTAAAATAAGGGGCTGTATTATGTCTTTAGTTCTTTGTTACTGGCATTGTGTTCCTTTTAACGTGTAGTCTGTTTTTACCCGCTCCAGCCTTTTTTAATACTGATTGCGTAAAAATTTGTTTATCCATGGGTCTGTATAAGTCCTGTCTTTTGGCTACATGATACTAAGCATGACTTGCCCTTTGGTTTGCCTTTCCTTTTAGGCATAAAGTATACTTAAGTAACAGGGCCTGCATTTGTGAATTGTTTGCTTTATAAGTTTATGCTTTCTTGCTTAAACATGGTTTACTGTTTCATATTGTGTATCTGATTGTTAGACTAATTTATAGGGGGGAATGGGTGTGTAATTTCTACATATTGGGGATATCTTCTTTTTGAACTTGGTCTTTAGTGGATATTAATGGAAATATCTGCATATGATCAATAGAAAACCATGTCTTGCGTCTTTCTTTTTAAGGCAAACTGATGAGCGTGAAGCTTTCAACGAAGTCGTCTTCGAACCGCGCCGGGAATGGGAGAGAAGACGGGGTGTTATCGGTGCGGTCAGGATGGTCACTGGTCGAGATCGTGCCCACTAAGTCAGAACGGCTCCTTTTCTGAAGGTCCCATGCCCTCCGGGGGCAGTGGGTATGGAAATCTGGCATATGGTGGCGGCCGGGGTTTCAACAGGGGCTACAACGGAGGCCCAGGCTTTGACGGCAGCACAGGCTTCGGCGCTGGCCCTGGTTTTGTCGGTGGTGCAGGCTTCGGCGGTGGCCCTGGGTTTGGCAGGGGTGCAGGGTTCGTCGGTGGCCCTGGGTTTGGAAGGGGCGCGGATTTTGGAGGTGGCGCTGGCTTCACCAGTGGCACAGAGTTTACTGGTGGTGAAGCAGGGTATGGCGTCGGCATGAACTATGGCACTGGCGGCGACTTCATGGGTCATCCCTCTGGATTTGAGGAGGGAGATCGCTTCGGTGTGGTCGACTACTATGAGAAGTACAGGGCCCGGCCTTACAGGATCAACACTTTTGAGGAAAGGAGCATGAACACTCTTCTTCCTCCTTCCTCTACTTTGAGAGAACACATGCCCTCAACTACTCTTGACCCTTATGATCGTTCCAATCTGCCTACCACACAAGCTGCCCTCTCGACATACTACGCACGTGACCGCAGCCCAGTGCGCAGGGCAACTCCCATGGCTGAGGGGTACACATTTGAACGCTCTCGTCTGTCCCCGGTTACATCTGTTGGCAGAGGCGCTCCATTCGACGCGACACGGCCAAGAGACCCATATGCTGAAAGGCCGCAACACTATGCCTTTTAATGGTGTACTGCACTCTTGTAAAAAGGTGAGAGCAAAGATAGATATTACTTGTTTTAGTGGGGTTTGGGTTTTAGATCTTGATGTGTAAACATGTTGGCGCTGTCTTATCTATGTAAAGAATTATTAATGTTAACATTTGGGAAGGATTTTGTATTCTAGCCCTGCTGAGAAAGCAAGTCTGCATGTGGAGATTGTTACTTGACGCTCTTCAGTTATGGGTTTAATATAACCCTTGTTTGGAGTAAAAAACTATTATAAAAATAGATGAAGCTCTTGATTAAAGTTGCATAACTTCATGTTCTGCCTGACAAGTTCACTGTAAGCTGCTGATACCAGTCTGATCTGCTCTCTTTCCAGGTTTATATTTACCGTGGCGAGATCCTCGTGTTCCCTGATGCACGCGATGCTAAAACGCTCTTCTTGTTTCACGCGGATTGCGTTTTGAGCTGCGGCGGTTAACGGGATGAAGTGTAGCGCGGACTTCGTTTCGTGTACTTACCACCTGTATTCTCGTTACTTCTGTTGCAAGCATCATTTTGTTTTCCCTTTTTCCTCCATTTCTGTATCAGTATGTGTTCTCGCCAACTTAATTTTGTTCATTTCTACAGATGCAAGGATGAATGAAGTATATTTTTCTCGGATGAGACTTGGTATGAGTCCTTGTGAATGACTCATGTATTTTCATATCCTGTTTTTCTTTTAAATTACATCATTGTCACGCTTAGGCTTTTGTGATACTCCACCATTGGATGAACTTGCATTGCAAACACCATGTTTTGTACTGTTTAAAGGCAAGTTTCTTATTGAATCATTGGATGTGTAGATTTTTTTTTAAATAATGACATCTTCTACATCTTTGTATTTCTCCACCACAGAGTAAACCTAGTCGATTTTATGTGCTTAGGTAAATCTCAGACTACTGAATATGTGATACTAAACGTTAAATCTGTTAACTGAATTCATCATGAATGTGAATATTAAAGGTGTTTTCACCTAACCTTTTACATATGAAGAATGAATGAAAATGGGGAAGTGGCTAATGTTTAAAGTTGGTTTAATCACTAAGAGAAAGTCTTGCTGCGTTTTTTGAAATATATAGACTTATAAAGATGGAGACAAGTATGTCAATTGGTGATTGATTAATATTTTTACTGCCACTTTGCTAGTGTGCAGGTTTGTAATCAAAAAAAATTTTTTTTGGCTTCATTGTGTAATATGCCTGCAGTGAAGTGTAGCATCCTAACAGGGATGAATACTTAACAGTTCAGTTGGTCACCTATATTGGGCAGTCCTTGTGTGGTAATTATTACATAGGGAATTCCATTTATGGTGCTTGACTTGCAGACCACATTACTATTTTAAGGGGTGGGACTGAACTTGTACTTTTAAATGAATTTGAGTTGTCTCTATTTTTTTAGCTTTGTTAAAAAAATACCACACTAATTCAACCCATTAATGTACTTTCTGGTATTGTCCTTAAAGAAATAAATTGTTTTTTGAAAACATTTAGATTTTGAATGTCCTTATTTTATAGTTTTAAAATGTGCCCAAGACCATTTTGATTACTGCTAATACTTGTGCTACATTTTTCCCCTCTATCTTGTCCCAAGCCCATTTAAATGCCTAATGTGTTTTAATTTAAAACTTTTATATATTCCTGTCTCCTCATAATCGAAACCAGCCCCCATGCTTTGCAGAGAACATAGGTCTAATATTTAGTGAGCTGCTTGGAATTGTCATGTTGGACTCCTGTGGAGCTGTACAGAAAAATCATGTTCCCTACAAACTAGATGGCAGCCTTGAGGAACTCTGTTGTATGACCACAATAAGAGTTGCAATTATGTGCCTGGTGTATTTGCTGTAGCACCCATATTTATGAATGAATACATTTTATTAAATAGTATATACCTTTTATAGGAACAGCCTCCATATCTTGTGCAACTGTTTTGAGTATAATGTATTTAAAACCACACACCTTGCCCTGGATAAACAGGGTAGGAAGATAGATGCACAATTCCTAATATTATAAAACATAACACTTAAATTTGGAAAATTGTTGATTGCAATCTTTAACTTCAAGCATACTAGTTTACCAAGATGCTTAGGTTGCACTTGTTTTTCAAAACCTAGCAGTGCTGCTCTGGTCATTTTAGGTTTTTTTGTTTTTTTTTTCTTTTCCCCTCATGTTGAAAGGGAGTGTGCCATATAGATTATGGTTAATTTGTCTCTTCACCCCCAAATTGAGGTGAACAACAAATTGAAAATGCATAAAAAACCCTACATTGCTAACATTAAAATTTTAGTTTGGTGTTGGTCTGAAACTTGCCAGGTGCAACAAAATGCAAATGACATGATTTTAAAAATGGCAGGGGGTGGGGGAGATATTTTTGGTTCAAGATTTTTTTTTTTTTTTCTTTCTCCTTGCAACAACAGGTTACCTGAAAAAATAAGGTGCAAAAGAAAAGCATCCAGAAGGCACCAGCAACTGAGGTGGAAGAACCTGCAATACATTGTGATTGCACCAGAGACAAAGTGCTACCTCTGCACCTATAAACTACTTCAGTAGAATTGTGTTAGCCATTTCTTATCAGCAAAGTGCAAAAATGGTGTACATGTAGTAAGAAGTAACTTTGCAATTTAAAACTTGTCTTTTGTCAAACAAAGCAGTACTTAATTGAAGAATTTAAAGAATAGAGACAGCCTCCCATTCATAAAAAATTTATGACAAATTCCAATGCTTGTCTACTTAGCCCTTTATAGTAAACTATTTCTCGGTTACTTGTTTCCTGGCACCACCACTCCTAGCGGTCATGGCCTTTTACCTCTTAAAATGTATAACTTTCTCCTACATCTTCTGGCCTATTTTGTTTTGACATTGTTGTGTAATCCGCATTTAGCTGTCAAAAACAGTTTTGGAAAAGTTGAATAATTATAAATTAGATCACAGTTTTTAGTCAGCAGAGCTCAATCCCTTCTAATGGGTTCACTGTTGTGTCCCACAGTGGATAAAGTGAGGGTCTGACTCACAAAAAACTATATCCCAGGATTTAGCCACTGCAATCAAATGTGAGAGTGCTGGCTTCAGATTGAATGAAGAGAACCATACAGGTAATTCTGGTAGGTCAATCATTAGTAGAAAATAACATTTTCTAATGTGTGCTCTCATCCTATTGCCTTTATTGCTTAATTGGCTGCTAAAAGGACACTTAAAATCGGTCCAAGCCAGAATAAATTATAGGAGTAGTATATGTAACCTGCTCAAAAGTCATGCACATCCTAACCTTTTAGTCCAATCAACATGATAAGAATGTGTTTAAATAGAAATTAAAAATCTGCTTACCTGATGTACACTTTACTCCTTTTTCCATACTAGTTTGATCAGTTATGTTCGAAGTTCTGGAAAACTTGTCAAAAAAAAAAAAAAACCACAAACTTGTTTGAATCAAATAGCACAAAATTACATAATTTCTTCTTTGTCAGAAAATTACAATTAAAAAAATTTACAAAATATTCACATGTATAGTTTGTGTCATGTGAGTCCAATAAACGTATTTAATAAACATGTTTATGACTTGATGTTACCTAAAATAATTGTAAGACCATTCATCCCTCCGAGTATATGAGCCCACATTTTCTATTAACCCCTGATGGAACTTCAGTCTGACTCTTTTTTGGGCACAGGTCTACAAAGCTGACTCAGAAGCTCTGCCTGGTCTTATTGAGAGTTTCTTTTCTGCTCCATGCTGCTGTCCAGCAGTTTGCAAGAATGTTATGTTCTAGGTGCCTATACAGAAACCAAATTTCTTATCACACAGCTTTACTGCCCCCTGGTGGCTTCTGTCTTCCTACACTAGAATTTAAAGAAAAAAAGACATGCAGGTTAGGTGCATTGGCTATCCTAAACTTGTCTCTGTGTGCTGCTTGTGTGTGTGTGTGTGTGTGTGTGTGCCTTCCGGTGGGCAGGCGCCCTGCCCGGGGTTTGTTCCTGCCTTGTGCTCTGTGCTGGCTGGGATTGGCTCCAGCAGACTCCCGTGACCCTTGGTGGGATAATGATTGACTGCCATAGTCTATATATACTTTTCTTATATACAATTTTATTGTCCCAGAAGGTAAATTTAAAACTCATTGATGAAAATCAAAGCCATCAAACATAAAATTAGTGCAAATAAATCTAATACAGCAGTGGACATATACTGCCGGTCAAAAGTTTTATACCTAGTTTTTCTTCAAATTTAATCGGTTGAAATGCAATGAATGACCTAAAATGATGAAAAGGTAAGCAGTAAACTGCCAGAGGTTTAAATTTACAGTTTAGGTTAACAAAAACCAAAATAGCAGGAATTTTCAGAATATTATGAAGATGCCTTCCTCAGGGAACAATTAATAGGTTACAACCTACAGATGTTCAATGGCAATTAAAGTAAAGTAATCCTTGCAAGTTGAAGCAAACAGTTTGCACAGATGTCCCAACTTCTGTTGATTCCTTAATACTTAAAGCCACTGTCAGTCTTAAAGCAGAGCTGGGACAGACTGTTACTACACCCTCTAGGTCCTAGAAAGTTGTAAATTACAGTAATAATGGCAAGAAGATGACAATTAACAAATTAAATGAGACACGGCATTATTACCCTTAGAAGTAAACTGCAAAAACAAACAGTGAGTGTGGTGTCCTGGACAATCCAAAAGCAATTGGAAACTGGCAGAAACTCTGATAGGAAGAGATCTGGCAAACCCAAAGCGATAAATTTAATCGGAATACAAGTTTGTGAGGGTTCCCAGCTTGTGTGGTAGGCGCCTCACAGCACAACAGCTTCAAAAACAGCTTAACAGTGGTCAAAAAAAGTAATTCTCAGTTTCTACTGTGAAGAGGAGACTTTGCGCTGCAGGTTTAACAGGACGAGTGGCAGTAAGGAAGCCATTCCTTAAAGGACAAAACTGTGGACTACTGCAGACTGGCAGAAAGTCTTATGGACCGATTAATCAAAATTTGAAATCGTCAGTTCATTATGTGTGATGTTGATTAATCAAAAGTTTGAATAAAAATTTGTGCAATTAGATTCCTTGATTTATTTTTTTTATTGTTTACTTCTCCTATGCTAGTGTAATATTGTTCAAGTAGCAGTGTCTCGTTTAATTTGTTAGTTGCCGTTTTCTTGCCATTATTACTGGAATTTACAACTTCTAAGGTGTAGAGGGTATAACAACACAAGTCTGTTCCAGCTGTGCTTTAAGACAGGCAGAGGGATTTTAAGTAATCACCAGAACTTGGGACATCTGTGCAAATTGTTTGTTTCAGCTTGCAAGACTTAATTTACTTTAATTGCTGGAGAACATCTGTAGGTTGTAACCTATTAGTTGTTCCAAGAAGAAGACTCATTTGTAATATTCTGATAGTTGCTTTTTCAGTTTTTGCTAATCTAAACTTTGTATTTAAACATCTCACAATTTGCTGCTTACCTTTTCATCACTTTATATCATTCATTGCATTTCAACTGATTACATTTAAAGAAAAACTGAGGTTTTCTAAAACTTTTGACTGGTAGTGTAATACGGTGAAACATTGTATCAGTCATATTAGGCGTAAACATTAAACCAACATTTTGACTTGACCCATGAGTGATGCAAATGCAGCCTTTTCATCCCATGATTTTTAGGCCTGTGGATGTTTATTAAAGTTGAACGTACCTAGAAGCTTAATAGCTGTTGGGATGAAAGAACATTTGAAGTGGTTGCTTTTTATCCTTGAACCTGTGGCTTGATGGCAGCAACTGAAGTTGTGAATGTAACGGGTGAAACGTGTCTGGCAAAATCCACTCAGCTTTGCATAATACTTGTTTTTTAAAAAGTCTGCGTGATTGGACTGTTTTCTAACATAAGCCAGCCTTGAAACTCCCATTTGTGGTTTAAGTAATAAGTCCCAAAAGTAAGATTATACAGTGGTGTGAAAAAGTATTTGCCCCCTTCCTGATTTTTTATTCTTTTGCATGTTTGTCACACAAAATGTTTCTGATCATCAAACACATTTAACCATTAGTCAAATATAACACAAGTAAACACAAAATGCAGTTTTTAAATGATGGTTTTTATTATTTAGGGAGAAAAAAAAATCCAAACCTACATGGTCTTGTGTGAAAAAGTAATTGCCCTCTTGTTAAAAAATAACCTAACTGTGGTGTATCACACCTGAGTTCAATTTCCATAGCCACCCCCAGGCCTGATTACTGCCACACCTGTTTCAATCAAGAAATCACTTAAATATGAGCTGCCTGACACAGAGAAGTAGACCAAAAGCACCTCAAAAGCTAGACATCATGCCAAGATCCAAAGAAATTCAGGAACAAATGAGAACAGAAGAAATTGAGATCTATCAGTCTGGTAAAGGTTATAAAGCCATTTCTAAAGCTTTGGGACTCCAGCGAACCACAGTGAGAGCCATTATCCACAAATGGCAAAAACATGGAACAGTGGTGAACCTTCCCAGGAGTGGCCGGCCGACCAAAATTACCCCAAGAGCGAGAGACGACTCACCCGAGAGGTCACAAAGACCCCAGGACAACGTCTAAAGAACTGCAGGCCTCACTTGCCTCAATTAAGGTCAGTGTTCAGGACTCCACCATAAGAAAGAGACTGGGCAAAAACGGCCTGCATGGCAGATTTCCAAGACGCAAACCACTGTTAAGCAAAAGAACATTAGGGCTCGTCTCAATTTTGCTAAGAAACATCTCAATGATTGCCAAGACTTTTGGGAAAATACCTTGTGGACTGATGAGATAAAAGTTGAACTTTTTGGAAGGCAAATGTCCCGTTACATCTGGCGTAAAAGGAACACAGCATTTCAGAAAAGAACATCATACCAACAGTAAAATATGGTGGTGGTAGTGTGATGGTCTGGGGTTGTTTTGCTGCTTCAGGACCTGGAAGGCTTGCTGTGATAGATGGAACCATGAATTCTACTGTCTACCAAAAATCCTGAAGGAGAATGTCCGGCGATCTGTTCGTCAACTCAAGCTGAAGCGATCTTGGGTGCTGCAACAGGACAATGACCCAAAATACACCAGCAAATCCACCTCTGAATGGCTGAAGAAAAACAAAATGAAGACTTTGGAGTGGCCTAGTCAAAGTCCTGACCTGAATCCAATTGAGATGCTATGGCATGACCTTTAAAAGGCGGTTCATGCTAGAAAACCCTCAAATAAAGCTGAATTACAACAATTCTGCAAAGATGAGTGGGCCAAAATTCCTCCAGAGCGCTGTAAAAGACTTGCAAGTTATCTCAAACGCTTGATTGCAGTTATTGCTGCTAAGGATGGCCCAACCAGTTATTAGGTTCAGGGGGCAATTCCTTTTCACACGGGCCATGTAGGTTTGGATTTTTTTTTTCTCCCTAAATAATAAAAACCATCATTTAAAAACTGCATTTTGTGTTTACTTGTGTTATATTTGACTAATGGTTAAATGTGTTTGATGATCAGAAACATTTTGTGTGACAAACGTGCAAAAGAATAAGAAATCAGGAAGGGGCAAATAGTTTTTCACACCACTGTAGTTGGGCATTCTTTCTGTTTGGTTTTATATATAAACTGCTCAAAAAAATTAAAGGAACACTTTGAAAACACATCAGATTTCAATGGGAAAAAATCATGCCAGATATCTCTACTGATATGGACAGGGTAATGCGTTAGGAGCGAAAGGATGCCACATCGTTTGATGGAAATGAAAATTATCAACTTACAGAGGGTTGAATTCAGACACCCGGAAAATCAAAGTGACAAAATTTCATTGCAGCAACTCAAAATCATACTCAATAGTTTGTATGGCCTCCACGTGCTTGTATGCATGCCTAATAACATCGGGACATGCTCCTAATGAGATGACAAATGGTGTTCTGGGGAATCTCCTCCCAGATCTCGACCAGGGCATTACTGAGCTCCTGAGGTACTACCTGGCAGCGTTGGATGGACCGAAACTTAATGTCCCAGAGGTGTTTAGGTCAGGCGAGCGTGGGGGCCAGTCAGTGGTATGAAGTCCTTCATCCTCTAGGAACTGCCTGCATACTCTCACCACATGAGGCTGGGCATTGTCGGGCACCAGAAGGTACCCAGGTCCCACTGCACCGGCATAGGGTCTGTTACCAAGGATTTCATTCCAATGCCTAATGACAGTCAAGGTGCTATTGTTTAGCCTGCAGAGGTCTGTGCGTTCCTCCATGGATATGCCTCCTCAGACCATTACTCTTCCACCACCAAACCGGTCATGCTGAAAGATGTTACAGGCAGCATGATATTCTCCATGGCTTTTCCAGACCCTTTCACGTCTCTTACATGCGCTCAGGATGAACCTGCTCTCGTCTGTGAAAAGCACAGGGTGCCAGTGGTGGACCTGCCAATTCTGGTATTCTATGGCAAATGCCAATCGAGCTTCATGGTACAGGGCAGTGAGCACAAGGCCCGGTAGAGGAGGTCGGGCCCTCAGGCCACCTTCATGAACTCTGTTTCTGATTGTTTGGTCAGATACATTCATAACAGTGGCCTGCGTGCTGGAGGTCATTTTGTAGGGCTCTGGCAGTTCTCATCCTGTTCCTCCTTTGCCCAAAGGAGCAGATACCGTTTTTGCTGATGAGTTAAGGACCTTCTACAGACCTGCCCAGTTTTCCTAGAGTAACTGCCTGTCTCATGGAATCTCCTCCATGCCCTGGAGACTGTGCTGGGAGACACAGCAAACCTTCTGACAATGGCATGTATTGATGTGCCATCCTGGAGAAGTTGGACTACCTGTGCAACCTCTGTAGGGTCCAGGTATCACCTCACACTGCCAGTAATGACACTGATTGTAGCCAAATGCAAAACTAGTGAAAAAAAACAGAAAAGATTAGGAGGGAAAAATGTCAGTGGCCTCCACCTGTTAAACCATTCCTGCTTTGGGGGTCATCTCATTGTTCCCCCTCTAGTGCACCTGTTGTTAATTTCATTAACACCAAGGCAGCTGAAACTGATTAACATCCCCCTCTGCTATTTAACTGACCAGATCAATAGCCCTAATGTTTCACTGACTTGATGCTATATTCTGATTAAAAAGTGTTGCTTTAATATTTTTGTGCAGTATATATATAGTATCTGCCAAACAATACAAAAAGTACACAACACGTGTTTCGGCCTTATTGGGGCTCCACACGTGTTCACACTTTTGCGTCACAAAAAATTGTGCTCATCTGACAAGCCCCAATAACACTTGTCGTGTACTCTTTGTATTGTCTGGCAGATACTGTATCACATAGCTATCACAATTGAGAGGACATAGCGGATGTTTGCTGACTGGCTGACCAACCACAAGTGTTACTTTGTAGGTAACTACCTAATAATCAAATTGTGATTCAGACTTAAAAAAAAAAAAAGAATATACAGTTATGGCCGAAATTATCGGCACCCCTGGAATTTTCCCAGAATATGCACCATTTCTCCCAGAAAATTGTTGCAATTACAAATGTTTTGGTATACACGTTTATTTCCTTTATGTGCATTGGAACCACACAGAAAAACAGAGAAAAAAGCCAAATCTGACATCATTTCACACAAAACTCAAAAACCCTCAACTTAATATTTGGTTGCATGCCCTTTGGAAAAAATAACTGAAATCAAGCGCTTCCTGTAATCATCAACAAGCTTGTTACACCTCTCAACTGAAATTTCCGACCACTCTTCTTTTGCAAACTGCTAAAGGTCTCTCAGATTTGAAGGGCGCCTTCTCCCAACAGCAATTTTGAGATCTCTCCATAAGTGTTCAATCGGATTTAGATCTGGACTCATTGCTGGCCACTTCAGAACTCTCCAGCGCTTCGTCTTCAACCATTTCTGTCTGCTTTTAGAGATATGTTTGGGGTCATTGTCCTGCTGGAACACCCATGACCTCTGACATAGACCCAGCATTCTGACACTGGGCCCTACATTGCGCCCCAATATCTTTTGGTAGTCTTCAGATTTCATGATGCCTTGCA
Source organism: Polypterus senegalus (assembly GCF_016835505.1). Taxonomy (NCBI): domain Eukaryota; kingdom Metazoa; phylum Chordata; class Cladistia; order Polypteriformes; family Polypteridae; genus Polypterus; species Polypterus senegalus. The sequence continues at coordinate 86,758,329 of NC_053164.1, read as the reverse complement.
CACAGTCAAGACATCCAGTCCCAGAGGCAGCAAAACATCCCCAAAACATCTTAGAACCTCCACCATGATTGACTGTAGGTACTGTGTTCTTTTCTTCTTAGGTCTCATTCCATTTTCTGTAAACAGTAGAATGTTGAGCTTTACCAAAAAGCTCTAACTTGGTCTCATCTGTCCACAAGACGTTCGCCCAGAAGGGTTTTGGCTTCCTCAGGTACATTTTGGCAAACTCCAGTCTGGCTTTTTTATGTTTCTGTGTCAGTAGTGGGGTCCCCCTGGCTCTCCTGCCATAGCGTTTAATTTCATTCAGATGTCAACAAATAGTTCAAGCTGACATTGTTGCACCCTGAGCCTGCAGAACAGCTTGAATATGTTTTTAAGTTGATTTATCCACCATTCAGACTATCCTTCGTTGCAGTCTTTTATTAATTTTTCTCTTCCGTCCACATCCAGGGAGCTTAGCTACAGTGCCATGTTTTGTGAACTTCTTGATTATGTTGCGCACTGTGGACAAAGGAACATGAAGATCTCTGGAGATGGACTTGTAGCCTTGAGATTGTTGATATTTTTCCCCAATTCTTGTTCTCAAGTCCTCAGACAATTCTTTGCTCTTCTTTGTCTTCTCCATGCTTAGTGTGGCACACTCAGACACACAACAGAAAGGTTGAGTCAACTTTTCTCCATTTTAACTGGCTTCAGGTGTGATTGCTATATTGCCAGCACCTGTTTCTTGCCACAGGTGAATTCAAATGAGCATCATATGCTTGAAATAAAACGATTTACCCATCATGTTGAAAAGGTGCCAATAATTTTGTCCACCCATTTTTGGAGTTCTGTGTGACATGATGTCAGATTTGGCTTTTTTTTTCCTCTGTTTTTTTAGTGTTGTTCCAATGCACATAAAGGAAATAAACAAGTGTATACCAAAACATTTGCAATTGCAACAATTTCCTGGGAGATATGGTGCATTTTCTGGGAAAATTCCAGGGGTGCTGATAATTTCGACCATGACTGTATATAATATATATATATATATATATATATATATATATATATATGTATGTACACACACACATACACACACACACACAATTATATTTTGATAGCCAGCTAGCCAAATTGGAGTTAACATGTGGATGTACGTTAATGCCTAACATCAAAGTCAGTGCCTCTTTGCTTGAGGTAATGGGAAAAATCAAAGGAAATCAGCCAAGACCTTGGAAGAAAAACGGTGGACCTCTACAGATCATTAATGGGAACAATTTCCAGACACCTAAAGGTTCCACAGTCATCTGTACAATAATACACAAGTATATAAACCATGGGACCACACAACCGTCATACCTTTCAGGAAGGAGACTCATTCTGTTTCCTAGAGAAGAACATACTTTGGTATGAAAAGTGCAAATCAATCCCAGAACAATAGCAAAGGACCCCATGAAGATGGTGGAAGAAATGGTTAGACAAGTATCTTATGTCCACACAAAACAAGACCTTTATCGGCATAACCTGAAAGGCTCATCAGCAAGGAAGAAGCCACTGCACTAAAGCCACCATAACAAAGCCAGACAGAAGTTTGCAATGACACATGGGGACAAAAATCTTACCTTCTAGAGAAATGTGCTCTGGTTTGATGAATCCAAGATTGGACTATTTGGCCACAATAACCATTGCTATGTTTGTAGGAAAAAAGGTGAGGAGTGCAAACCAAACAACACCATCCCAACTGTCAAACATGGGGGTTGGAGCATCATGTTGTTGGGGGTGCTTTGCTTTTGCTTTGCAAAACATATGGCATCATGAGGAAGGAAAATGATGTAGATATACTGCAGCAACATTTCAAGAGTTCATCATGGAAACACAGTTGCAAATGGGTCTTCCAAATGGACAGTGACTCCAGACATAACCCCGAAAGCTGTGGCAAAATGGCTTAAGGACAACAAGGTCATGATATTGGAGTGGCCATCGCAAAGCTCTGATCTCAGTTCGATTGAATATTTGTGGGCAGAACTGAAAAAGCACGTACAGGCAAGGAGGCCTGTGAATCTGTCAAACTTGTACCAGTTCTGTCTGGAGGAATGGACCCGACTTCCAGCAACTTATTGTAAGAAGCTAATGGAAGGTGACCCAAAATGTTTGGCTCAAGTTAAACAGTTTAAGGGCAGTGCTACTGAATATTAACAAAGTGTATGTAAACTTGTGACCCACCATAATAATGTCAATAAAGTGTTTAGGATATAGCAGGTTGGATAATGGATGGAAAAGAGAAATAGTCTGTCTGAAATTTTTTTTTTTGCCCACCACAAAGTAGATGTCTTAAACAATGTGCCATATGGGGATATGGATATGGAGAGGTTATAAAGTGAATTTTAAAGAATTCACCCTAAGTGTATGTAAACTTCTGACTTCAACTGTAAGTCGGTGAGTATTTGGACAGTGATATCATTTTCATTATTTTGGCCCTGTGCTCCACCACAATGGGTATGAAATGAAGCAATCAAGATGTGATTGAAGTGTACACTTGCAGTTTTAATTTAAGGCATTTAACAAAATCATTGTATGAGCCATCTGGAAAAGACAGTTATTTTCTTACATGGTCATCCCATTTTAGAGGCTCAAAAGTATTTGGACAGACTAACATAATCATGAATATCACGATCATTTGCAATACCTGATTGAAAATCCTTTGCAGTCAATGGCTACCTGAAGTCTGGAACCCATGGCCTTCTCCAAATGCTGGGTTTCGACCCTACTAATGCTTTGGCAGGCCTTTACTGCAGCTGCCTTCAGTTGCTGCTTGTTCGTTGGACTTTCTGCCTTTAGGTTTGTCGACATCAAGTGACATGCATGTCCAATTGGGTTAGGTCAGTTGATTGACTTTGCCATTGAAGAATATTCTATTTCTTTTCCTTGGCTCTTCTGTACTGTGAAGCATCGTCCTATCGTTTTTGCAGCATTTGCCTGAATCCGAGCAGACGGCTTAGCCCAGTACACTTCAGAAATAATCCTGCAACTTTTGCCAGCAGTTATATCATCAACAAACACCAGTGACCCACTTCCATCGGTCATGTATGCCCATGCTACATCACTGCCTCCACCATGTTTCACAGATGATATGGTTTGCTACAGATCATGAACTGTTCCTTCTCTTCTCCATACTCTTATTTATCCATCACTTGGTACATATACTTGTCTTAATTTCATTTGTCCAAATGTTCCAAAACAGGACTGTTTTTTTAAATGTTTTCTGGCAAAGTCTAATCTGTACAGGAAATATTTGAGGATTACCAATGGTTTTCACCTTGTGGTAAACCCTCTGTATAGGGTGGTCCAGAAACTCCAGATCTAATTATGCAACTTTCATTACACTATAACTTATTAAGTTTATTATATACAAAATTCACAAAAAAATCTTTTTGTTACCGATAGATGGCAGCACCTGTCCTGCATTCCAAAATGGCGGGGAGATGGTTGTCAGTCGAACAGCAGGTGCGATGTGTTCGCCTTTTCGTAATTGCATAATTGGACCACCCTGTATTTACTTTCATGAAGCCTCCTCTTGATTGTAGACTTTTTTCTTCTTGGTTTGGCTAAATTCCATGAATTGTGCATATTAAAATATGCAAAATTATGGGAGGAGTTGGGGTGGGACGGCAGACGTGTGCATTACTTTTCATGCTGACCAGGATTTATGGAGCTGAAGTGCATGGAAGTTGGCTTACGCATTGCTTTGTGCATCAGAATTTTTTTTGTGTGTACACAAATTTCCACTTTGCTCCAAATGCCATGAGACACCTGGTGTTTCTGCTATCTCTCGGGTGGGTTTGAATGGTTTTCCTCGTCCAAATGATGGCCTTATTTTACTTGCATGGACCTCATATTGAGAGTTCATAATGACAGTTGCTAAATGCAAATTCCACACTTGTAATCAGCTGCAGAACTTCTACGTGCCTAATTGTTAATGAAATGAGTGACCTGCTCACACCTGGCTATGGAACAGCTTGTCAGTCAAATGTCCAAATACTTTTGAGGTGCTGAAAATGGGGAGCACATGTATAAAAATGCTGAATGTCTACACTTCAGTCATGTAATTATTACTTCATTTCAAATAAATTGTGGTGGTGTATGGAGCCAAATGCATGAAAGTTATGTCACTATCCAAATACTTAAGGACCGAACTATTACAGGACGTATATGGACCTAGGAGAGGAGTTCCAAAGCTCCAATTGAATGAACTTTTAAATTTGTTCCCTGCAGTTGATTTTTTTTAGAGAATCACATTCAACTATTCACAAAAATGAATAGATGATTCAGCTACAGATTTCAGTTCTTGATAGCCCATCACAGAATAACTCTTATTCTAGTCTACCACTTATGTGCAGAAGGCCTCCTTCTTGATCTGTGGTCCTTACCTCTTGATATAGTGCTAAGCTTCAGTAAAGGGCATCAATATGCTTTTCTTGCTGGCATCAACATAACAAAAAGTCAAACTGAGATTTCTGTTAATCATAATTTGATTTTAACAACAGCTAAAAATCAGGAGCCCAATAATATTGCTAAATCCGGAGCGTAGTTCTGCATATCATGTACTGCTTTGGATTGGCTCCAGCTCTACCTGAGCCTAGAATACAACAAACTAATGGACAGATCAGTTGATCAGACATTATCAGATCAGACAAAAGAACTAGTGGTGACCTACCAGCATACCAAGTAGCCTCTGAGACCAGGGAGGCCATGGAAGTGATACAGAGAAACAAGTACCTGGGGGTTCACATAAACAGCAAACTGAACTGGTCTGACAACACAGTGACACTGTACAAGAAGGGTCAGAGCAGATAGTACTTGCTAAGAAGACACAAGTCTTTTGATGTGTGCAGCAAGCTGCTGGAAATGTCCTAGCAGTCCACAGTAGCCAGTGATGTTCTACGCAGCAGTCTCCTGGGGAAGCGACCTGAGCACAACAAAAGCACAATGCCTGAACAAACCTATCAAGAAAGTCTGCTCCACCACCGGGCAAGCCTTGACACAGTGGAAGCTGTTGTAGAAAAGAGAATGGCAGCACAATCGGATGCCATCATGAAAAATGCACTCCATCTCCTCAAGGAGGTGCTCTCTTGGAGCTCTTTTTGCCACAGGCTCATTCCACCAAAGTGTGCTAAGAAGTGGCTTGGGGGGGTCTTTTCTGCCCACTGCTATCAGGTAATTCAATGCTTCCATCCAATGAACTCATTAAATTTATTGATTGATTGATTGGATGTATTATCTGTCCCATGTGTCTGTATTCTTGTTTTTGATGTTTCTGCTGCTGTATGCATTTGAATTTCCACATAGGATTAAAATCTAAAAGTACTTTTGAGTCAGTGTCAGGTGTGTGATCATTGGGCCACCAGTTTGAGGAATGATTTAAAGGATGCTTAAGCCTCTGATTGATAGGGCAACATGTCTGTCTGTTTTTTTTTTTCACAGGAATAACCATCCAGATATTGATGAGGTAGATGAGTAATTGCCATCTTGTTCACTGGTGTATCACACCAGCAGTCTGACAGTCTTGGGAGAATTTCACTGAGATGTAGAGTACACTGGAGATGAAGATGACCAAGAAGAGCAATGGATGCTATAGGTCTAGAGCAGCCATACTCCACTGGCGTTTCACTGCACATCTGACCCATGAGTAAACTTTGACTGGTATGTTATGGATTTTCATGTTTTATTTAAATATAAAATTCTACACATTTTTGATTTAAAGTCACTGTCAGAACATATGCTAAACATTGGTGAAGTGGGCATTAGGAGGTATATCTGCAAAACATTGACAGCTTCTGTCAGCAATACATTTACTGGGGTATTTACCCAGCTATGAAAAACAGCATGAACTTTAAATTCCACAACATTGCTGATTCAATCTGCTTTTGTCTGATTTACCAAGGTGAAAGCTATCTTTTCCGACACTCTGTGAAATGAAGGCCAATGTAAGTGTAGTCTCTGCGATGTCTACATGTTTGAAAAAAATGACTAAAAACGTGCACAGGTGTATTGACAACTTTAAGATTCCTACAAGTGGTCTTCTGTTTATAAAAAATCTGTTTCACCAAAGAGTCGTCTGCTTGTGGCAAAAATCTCTTTTAGATTCATGCAATATGCATCCACTACTGCTGGCTTTGTATCTACTTGCAGTTTCATGAGTATTACATTTTTAGGTAGAGCACTATAACAAAATGTCCACATAAGAACAGCTGTAAATAGCGGTGAAATAATGAAAGACAATCCCAAAATATGACCCAAACCTGCAATTGCAGTCAACCAGAAGAAAGCTCCAAAAGCAATAACTTAATACAATTTAATAACTAACATTGCAACAGTAAAAATTTCATACAACAAATCGGCATACAAAACTGCAACTGCAGAGTATGAAATGTGCTTTTTGGTGCCCAGAAGGCAGTCATTAGCTGAGGGGCAGATAAAGCATACAGTATATGGCACCTTCATTGATTTGTAGGGCCTATTGGGAATAACAACACCATTCACCTTTTCATGGTTGTCAGGTAGGAAAGCTTGTTAACAATGAAGCCTCGTGACAAAAACAACCATGTAGTCACCCTATAAACCTTGGTGCAACTGCCCCATCTACACTGCCTATAAATGCGTCACTGCCATTGTAAAAGCATGTCTGGATTGGGGGTATTAGTCTGAGACAATGAGTGTAAAGTTATGTATTAAACTTTATAAACCTAAAAAATCAATTATGAGGTTTATACAAAGGATTGATCAATGATTCATAAACATCTTAAATCTTAGTATCATTCAACATTATTGTTTTAGGACAAAGGTACTCAGCTACGATCCACAGTGGGTTCAGGTTTTCATTCCAACCAGTTTCATAGTTAGAAGCCAGACCTAGCAGGTAATGAAACTTGGTATTTAATTATATGTCTTGTTAGTGCTTTCACTCTTACAACACAAATCTGTATCACCTTGTAGATTTATAGTTTTCGGAGAACATTATCCATCTGTTTTGTGGTTTATTTATACAAAATGTTTTGGCTCTTCCCTTTTCTTTCATTTCTTTCAAAACATTGAATTAACACAGATACTTTGTAATGCATAACCAGAGGTTTCAATGGAGGCAGGTCACCTGGAGGTTCACTGGTGGTTCCTTTGTCATTTGCACCTTATTATTAACTGATGGATGGTTAAGAACACAACTAACAATTAAAACCTACATCCAAATAAGGATTCTGAATTGTAACAAACAATTTAACTAAAACTATTTCCAAAAAACAATTTCTTCGGTAGTAAATAAATGGGATCTAATTAAAAATTTAACAAAAGCAAAAACCTGAAGCTACAGCAGTCCTCCAGGACCGGAGATGAGTATCCCATTTTAGGGCTTACTGGAGATCAGTCATCTACGATGCCACATTGCACTTTCAAGGATCACAGGTTGGCTTTGTCTTGTGCCCAGTGCTTCTGAAATCAGTCAAGGGTTGGCTCCTCTTGATAGCTGGATAAGTGGCTTAGAACAGGATGGATGGTGCAAATGTTTAGGTATTTATTCACTTTTCATCTTCTTGGAAGTGCAATCTTTTCTGATATGTTTTGTAAACATCCCAACTGACTGGAAAATGTGTACCAATCTGGAAAGGGAAGGGTGATCACCTGGATTGTGGCAACTACAGGAGGATAAACACAGCTCTCGATGCCAGGTAAGGTCCTTGCTAGTGTCAAACTTAATAGGATCTATAATCACTTTGCCACCTACCAGCAAGCGAAGCAGTCTAGTTTTACACCTAAGAAATCTACCATCGACTGCATCCTAGCACTGAGGGTTTCTTTGCAGCCTTTGACGATTTTTGTAAAGCGACTCAGTTCTTCGAGCCTCCGTGTGGAACATCCTGAGACTTTGCAGTATTCCCCCAAAAAAGCTGAATATCATGGCCAGCCTGTGCACTGGAACTGTGAGTGCTGTGCAGAATGGAAGCAGAACCTCTGTGTTTTTCCCAGTTGTTCCTGGGGTTTGTCAGGTGTGTGTCCTTGCTCCTACTCTGTTCAATGCTTGCATGGACTGGATGTCGGGCAGGGTCATGGGGTCAAGTGGCTGTGGGGCATCTGTTGGTGAAGAAAGTTTCACTGATCTTGACTTTGCCAATGATGCTGTAATCTTCGCTGTTGTATTTAAAAAAGCATTATCATACAATTGTCCCAAGCTTTCCCGATCCATTTATCAGAACAGACATTTAATATTGCATGTATCAGGATTTACAGTATAGCTCTTTGTTAAATCAAATTAATGCCAAACTGTATAGTTTATGGGGTGTGATTATTAAAAATATAATTGATAGTCAGGAAGCTTGGTTAAGTTCTAAGAATTACAATATGCTCTGTTACCAAAGGTTTGTGAAATCCAACTTAAAATTCTTCATGAAATGTACCCAGTTAATACCTTTATAAGTAAAATATTTCCGAATATCAATATTGATTGTACATTTTGTAATTCACATACAGAAGAAGTACAACACCTCCCTTTTATTCGCTCTGCAGAAACCTAATAAAAAATGTCTACTTCGGTTATTTGTTTTTTTTTTTGTTTTTTTTTTTTATTTAAAGGATATTTTTTTCTTAAAAAAAAATTCTGATAACTATACTACTTAATTTTGGATAAAGTTTTATATTATTTGGGACATTTTCTAATCTATTCGATTTCTACCATTATGAGAATATTATTATATGATGTCTTTTTTGTGTTTCCTTTAAACTACTTCAATGTTTAAATTTATGTTTCAGTATTATTAAATATATTTAAACATGATATTTATGATATTATATGTAAAACTTTGAAATACAGTATATTAAAAAAATACTAAAAAAATGTGTTTTACATTTTTATCATTCTGGAAGAAATATAGCAAACCTGCATAAAGTATACTAAGAACACTCTTAAAAATAAAGGTGTCAGAGTCGTTCTTCAGAATGATGCCGTAGGAAGACCTTTGTTGGTCCCAAAAGATCCATCCACATGAAGGTTCCAGAAAGACCTTTTCTTGATTTAGATCTGTAACAGGCACTATACAGTGAATAGCCATGAAGAGATGGTATCAGATTTGTAAAATACCAGTAGCTCATGATTTTAAAAAGTCTCTTGCTGCATACTATAACACAAACTGAGTCTTGGTTTTCTTGATCTGTTAGTGTCCTGCTAAGCAGCCTACCAAACATTAAAGCTTTCATTTTTTTCTGCATATTAGAAAGTTTTACAAAGCACAAAAAATAACGTCATATGCAAAGAACCTTTCCCAGAATGAAATGGTGCCTGGTCAAGCAGTAGTTCTACAAGTAACCACATGGCCCAGTAAAGAACCATTAAGTACCACTGAGAACCATTATTTTTAAGAGTGAAAATAAATATAAATTCACACACTAAACTTTTAGCGTTTTCACACCCTCTAATACGACACACCTAAATCCTCATTAGTGTAACCAAATGGTCTTAGATGTCACATAACACTGCACAACAAAGTTTTTGCTTCTTGAACACTGTTGGTTGTTTCTTATAGATTTTTGGGTGATGATCATGAATATCATATCAAAATTTACCATTCACGTACAGTTCCAGAGAAATCTTCAGTTTTGTTGTGATTTTTTTCTTATATTTGTATCCAAACATTTTCACTCCTGTAAGTGACTTATCAATAACGGTTTGTGCACCCTGAGCATGTCCAGGCATGGAATCAGGCAAGGTTGGAAGCTGTTCTGTGGAAGTTGACATCCTGGGCAGATCTGAACGAGCTTGACGCTGTCTCAGCATGCTATAATGATGGCTTGCATACACCGATCCTGCTTATTTGGTTAATATAGACAGTCATTGTGTGTATGTATAGTATCAGTATAGTAAAGTATAGTATCTGTAGTAATATAACAGTAAGTAAGTTTGATGCTATAGACGTTTTGGTGTTGGGTGATATGTCTCGTCAATGTCGTAAGAGCCACAATACATTCTGCTATATCTGTGGTGAATATACACTTGCGCCACAGAGACATTGGATGGCTCTTGTGAAAAAAGCTAATCATCTGTATTTCGGCTGCAAAATTGGTGATCAAGACAAGGAATGGGTGCCTCACATTTGCTGTGTGTCAGTCTGAGAGCCTGGCTCAGAGGCACTTGAAAGACGATGCCGTTTGCTGTTCTGATGATATGGCGAGAACAGAAAGACCAGGTGACGGACTGTTACTTCTGTTTGACTAATGTGTCTGGTTTCTCTAACAAAAACAAGAAGTCAATTGAATATCCTAATCTGCCTTCAGCAAAGAGACCTGTGCCACATGACGACAGTCTTCCAATTCCGAAACCACCAGAGGATTGGACCTTAGATGAACCAGATGAAGAAACTGCAATGCAGGGTACTGACAGTGACATTGACCCAGATTTTGAACCGTGCTCATCAGGCGATCCACATCTGATAACACAGTCCGAATTGAACGATTTGCTCAGAGATTTAGGTCTGTCAAAAGCAAAAGCTGAACTGCTGGGTTCGAGACTGCAGCAATGGTGTTTGCTGTCACCAGGTACAAACATTTCTTTGTTTCGAGGCCGACATCATGATATAACAAATTTTTTTGCAGAAGTCGACAGTCTCTGTTTCTGTTGTGACATTGAAGGATTGTTCTCAGCCTTGGGTTGTGATCACAACCCAGAAGAGTGGCGCCTCTTCATTGATTCGTCAGTCTTAAGCCTGAAAGCTGTTCTGCTACACAATGGCAACATTTATCCTTCAGTACCTGTTGGCTATGCAGCACACATGAAAGAAACGTATGAGAATACGGAACTGTTGTTGAAGCACGTCCAGTATAGTAGGCACAACTGGAATATCTGTAGAGATCTTAAAAGTTGTTGATCTGTTACTAGGATCTCCGTAAAAAGTTAGTCCCAGGACAGAAAAATGTGGCACATGAATCACTTGTCGACCTGGTAAAGATATTTTTGCCTCCACTTCACATAAAACTGGGACTCATGAAGAATTTTGTGAAAGCACTGAACAAGGAAGGTGAAGGTTTTTGTTATTTAAGACAGATGTTCCCAAGAATAACTGACGCCATTTTTGTTGGCCCCCAGATCAGACATGTTATGAGTGACAAGCAGTTTGAAGATCTGTTAGTTGGACTGGAAAAAATTGCCTGGAAAGCCTTCAAAGACGTTGTTCACAATTTTCTGGGCAATTACAGAGCCCCAAACTACGTTCAGCTGATAAACTTCTTAAAGCATACAAGACAATGAAGTGCAATATGTCACTCAAGATTAATTTCCTCTACTCACACTTGGACTTCTTCCTCACAAATCTCGATGCTGTCAGTGATGAACACGGTGAAAGGTTTCACAAGGACATTGCTATGATGGAGAAACGATACCAGGGCAACTGGAATCCGTCAATGCTTGCTGACTACTGTTGGACACTGCAACGTGATGCACCAGACATTGAATACAAAAGAAATTCAGGAGCAAAACACTTTTAATTCTGTTAAATTTAATAGCTTATGTGAAACATAAATGTGACTAAATATGTTATTGCCAGTAAACATATACTGTAAATGTCTATGTCTCAGAGTTCCTACGTGATGCAGTAAAGCCAAAACTATATTTGTGCATACCCAGTAGGTACCTGTCACAATCAACAACAAATATTCAGGAACCAAGACTTTTCAAAAAAATTGTTGTGCAGTGTAATGAGTTAATTGGTGACCACCTGTCTGTAGTTCGAAGAGTTTCAGTTGATTGTAGTATAAATAACAACTTGGTGGCATATCAACATTGTGGCCTAACCTACACAATGAATGAATGAATGAAGCCAGGCAGGCAGGTAGGCTTAAAAACAACAAGGTTAATGCCCTGGAGTATTCAATTGAGAGTCCAGATCTCAGTACAATTGAAAATGTATGGCTGGACTTAATGGCTGTTCACTCACAATCCCCATGTAATCTAACAATGCTTGACCAGTTTTGCTGAGAAGAATAGGAAACTTAGTCAAGGCTATCATGACCACCAAAGAAGTCAGTCAGTCAGTCATTTTCCAACCTGCTAGATCCTAACTACAGGGTCACGGGGCATCTACTAAATAATGACTTGATGGGAGTGAATACTTAATTGTGATCAATTGTTTTGTAATTTAGATTTGGAATCCATTTAGACTATTTTGCAGACATCTGTTTTCCTTTGACAATAAAGAGCTGTTTTCTGTTATCAGCCTCAAAAAAGCCAAAACTAAATCCAAAGTTGTACAATAATAAAATGTGAATACTTCTAATTGAGTAAATACTTTTTATATGTTGTTCACAATTTTGAAACAACTTTTTTAATTTTGTGGCAACAGAAAAAGATTTCTGTTCTTGCTGTTAGAAACATTTGTAGTATAATCTTTGAACTTACAACCTCTTTTACTGAAGGTTATACAAATAATTTTATTGTTGTCATTTTTGTCTAAAAATCCCTGTTTTCTAGCAACAAAGTCTTTAATAAAGGCGATGTGTAATATACTGTACCATTTTAACTAGATGAGCCAAAGCTGAGGGAATGGCTTTTAAAACCATTTTATATTCTTAAACCTCACAATTTAAATTGAACTTTCAACAAAACTGTATGTGCATTGACAGTTTCATAAATATTCAAGATGTGCCCTAAAAATCAAATACCCTTTCAAAGTGTACAACTAATTGCATTCGATTTGACTATTAGAACCCATGACAATAACATCCCACCCACACGCTTCACCCATTTCCACGACAGACTTCAAAATGGATGCTTGAGTTAGATTTTGTAATGGTTATCAAAATTATGTAGGGTCCACCTCTTTATACTTTCACCGCGGGAATCTATCAGATATCCAATAGGGAAAGAAAGTTGTCTTGATTGACAAGGTCAATCCCTTGCGTCTTATTTCCATAAGCCAAAGGAAGAGACGTCATACTTTAGATGAACCAATAATAATGCCGTTTGAATTTAATGGACATATCCGGCAGCCAATGGGTATCGAGGTTGAGTGTCTGTCTTTCCCATTGTGCAAGTTGCGTCGCCATGCTGATCTATCGCTGAGAAGAAAGTTCTGGAAAGAAAGAAATTTTTTACAAGTAATTTAAATTAGTTACCTTTCGTATTTTTCTCATTAAAAACGCTCTTTTTGTTTACTTTTTAAATTTGAACGAAATTTAACGGAGTTTGATTTCTATAACCGAGGGGGTCAAATGGCGACAGGAGCAAACGCGACCCCACTAGGGAAACTGCATCCGAGTATCGGTGCGAAACGCGGTTTTGAAGCAGGACCTGGCGCCGGAATGATGGCTCCTCCGGTACCTCCAGTTCCCTATCCGCCACCACCGCCTTTCCAGCAACCACCACTACCTCCGCCAGTTGGTTTTTCAACCGGGCATCAGTATCCGCCACCATCGGGAGGCAGCTATCAGCCGCCACTGCAGCAACAACAAGGAATTGGGGGCTCCGCGCAGGGTGTAGCTGGAGGTGAGTATGAAACAATGGCGTTGTTTATGTTACACGTAGTTGCATGCGTTATCGTGTAGAGTCAGAAGGATTTAGAAGCTTCAGTTTAGCAAACCACTCTCATATCATTAATACTATTAAATGGTAACGTTTAAGTGACGGTGCAGTAACGCTAGGTAACGTATCGCAGGCAGATGTACTGCGTTAATGTGTTTATTTGAAATGTTTTAATTGTGTTAGAGAATGGTCAACAGTGAAGCAAAAGTGACCCATTTAAAGTGAAAAAATTCATAACGTTCTTATAGCATCTCGATGGGGGAGGGGGTATAAAATGTAGGTTTTATTTGAACGCTGTGTGGGTTTATTAAGTAAGTGATATATGTTGGTATTTGACGATCGTAAACAGTCAATCAAAAATGTATATTGATGTAAAACAGTCGGTTGATTAAATGTAAAAAGTGTACGGAAATTTTGAACGTTGCGTCTTTTGTGCTTAGGTTTGCGCACTGCACGCTAATTAGTTACTGTAACAGCATCACGTCATTTTGAACTGTTTATTCATAGCCACCAAGGGCCGGTCTGATTTCGCCAGCATACCGTTTGAATTCTGTAAAGTGGCTAGATAAGTGTAAGGAGACACGCGCCCTTCGTGTTAGGCTAGCGAGCTTATGACAGTGGAACGTGGCACAGGTGGGATCAGGACGTTCTCTCGGTGTGCACGGTGAAATTGGGCTTTCCGGTCTTGCACAGATAGATTATAACCCTGTCGAGTACCCAGATTTAATAGAGAACTATTTTTTTTAACAGTAATTGAGCATCTTTGGAATATAGGCCTTAGGCCCGTCAATCGATCATGTGACCAAGACAAAATGGCGATCGCAGGACACGCCACTTTACATAAGCTAATCATACCGCCGCATTTGAACCACAGCAAGTTTCTTTGTGTTGCGAGACCAACTTCAGCGCATCCAGAAGGAACAGCGTACCTGTGTTTCGTTCACACTTTCTGACACGATCACACTGGCTTGTTTAATTTTGCCCAGGTTGGGGGAAAGACAACCTTTTCCGAATATTGTACTCTCGTGCGGGGCTTTTTAAATTCAATTTTGCGGAGCCCCCCGTGGCTGCAGGATTTTGTTCTCAGTCATTTATTTTTACCTTTAGTCGATCTCATTTTTTAATTAGCTGGCCCGTTTTTCCCCTTTATTTTTCATATGGAAAAGAGCAGCCCTGTCAGATTTACATTTACAGGAAATTAACACATATTTGTACGTTTTCTTTAAATGCTTTAGTTTTTACTTTCTCGTATGCCAAGTTTAGTATTGTAATCGTCCAAAAATTGTCGTTTTTAATGAATCCAGATGTTTTAGATCTCCGAGTCCGCAAGTACCAATTTTGGAATCCTGTCTCCGTGTGTGTGTAAACAAGATAACTTGAATACGCTTTCACTTAAGTCAACCACGTTTTGCATACATGTATTAGGTACAAAACAGATTTCTATCAACTTTCGGACCATTTATGCAGCTGCAGAGTCCGATTTATTGAAGTTTACCTTTTATAGTGTTACATACGTTGATTTGGTTTGTTGTTGATCGTTCTTTAATATACATAATATAAAAAGCATTGTCTTGCGGTTTACTCCTCAAATATCCATCCCTTTCTCTACGAGAAAGTCTAGGGGAGACCACTTCCGATGTTTTTAATTGTTTTTATGTGATGCTTGCTTTCTTAATTCTTATCTTTATCTGCTGAATCTTTATGTGTAGGGGAAACACTAGCACAAGTGACTCTGAAAGAAGTACTTTAGTGCTCATTTGTAGATACTTGAATAATCAGAACATTAAAAGGAGAAACTATCCATTTCAAACTGAACAAAATTTAGAAATGTAACAAGCAGTTTTCAGTTTATGGATGGCAAAAACTGAAGCTAGAGAATATCGGCCTGCATAATTAAGATAGTAGTGCGATTAAGAGAAGAAATGGACAAAAACCTCCAGCCACATGGGGCCCTCATCACTGAAGTTGAGAGCCCCTGATCTTGAGATGTTTACATAAGATACATTTTGGAGGATTTTAGCAGAGCAGGAAATTTTGTGTAAATGTCACACTTTACAGAGTGAAATTTTATAATCCCTTGGTGTTGGTTAATGTATCGGCCTAATAAAATTTCCTGCTGCCCCCACAATGCAAGTGAATATTAACCGTGGGTAGTCAAACTGTAGAGTCTGTCATTTCCAGTTCTGTCTAAGCGAAACTTGTGGGCAGATGATGGAGTTGGTAAGAAATTAAGACTACCTATGAAATGCATTTTACATGCATAAGCTGTGAAATGCATAGTACATTTTCTTTGCTTTCTTATCTTGGGTAGGTCATGTTATCATTAGCGTTTGACAATCATTTGCTTAAAAAAAGCATAGAATCGAAAAAGTGACATTGTGTACATTTCACAGACTTTTTTTGTTTCTGCCTAAACAGCATTCTTAAGTTTAAACGATTTTTATGTTTCTAGAATAAGTGTTAGTAAAGTCCAAGACAGAAGACATTGTGGGCATTTGTGCACATTTTCAATAGGAATCCTCTGTTTGCTAACTCTGCATTCATGACACTTAAGTTTTACTTTCCCTGTGTTTTCGTCTGATGCAGTCTATTAGTATTTCCTACAGGCAAAGTTTTCATTTATCAGTTTACTCTATGATTTGTGGTATATTACAACTCACTGAACTTGTTTTCCATTTTTTTGCTTTAATCTCTCTTCAGTGGTGATATTTATCAAGCCATTTGGGCTATATTCACACTACATTTTCATTAAAAAAAATTGCATTTTTTAAATGAAAACTGTCACTGTCCTTGCTAGCATTTTCATTTGTTTTACAAAGTATTGTCATGTATATTAAAAAGGCCCAAAAATGCAAATTTTCCAAGTACATTTGATATTCATTCAGCATAGATATCTTGAACCAGGGATGCACTGTTAGATTTTTTTTTTTTTTGCCACAGTTTTAAGCCTGCTTTGCAATTTTTTGATTTTTTTTGGCTCATATTTCAGCCGCATTGGCCATCGTTTTACATGCTGTATGACAATCGGGAATGAGGCATAATAAGCAAGATTTATCAGAAATCTTCATTTTTGCCTGTCCTCAAAGAAATGGTGTAGCAGTGTGTTAAATGGTTTCAAAAGTCTCTGGCTTTGGAGTGAGTTGTCAAGTGTTTTTGTCACTTAAAATGATGGTAGTGTGGATGCAAGGTGAAAATGGAGAGAAACATTTTCCTTGTTAAACCAAAACATAAGAGTCTGGCACTTTATATCCTCCTTGAACCATCACTTAAGAATAATCATTAACTTTGCTTTTAATGTTGCACAGCATTGTGCTTTTATTTGTTTCAGTCAAAATACTATGTTATGGTACTCATCACATGTCTACCAATTTTTGTGCATTGTGTAATTAATTTGTAATGTACATTATGCTGTATATCCCACTGCTGTTATAAAATCACTTAAGCAGGATTAAAAAATTTAATGCATAGATATTTAATGCCACAAAATGTTTTTGTTCCCTGTGGATTTTTGTAATAGTTAACAAGTTAAGTCTAAGTCTCCAATACTTGTGCTTCAGATTACAATCAGAAAAAATCAAGAAAAAGAAGCCGCTGGAGCAGTGAAACTCCAGATCAGAAAACAGTGATTCCTGGAATGCCTACAGTAATTCCACCAGGGCTCACTCGTGAACAAGAGCGAGCATATATAGGTAATTGTTTTTAAAATTATTTTACAAATATGGGTTGTGTGTTAATGCTTTTTGTGGTGTGTTTTATATTGAAAAAGAAAAAAATATGTATACACAACTGAAACTAGTATATGAATGTATTCTGCTGAAGGTGCATCATCCATATCCCAATGTTAAATATATTGTTTGGGTTTCTCTTGTATTTTAAGCATTTTGTAGGTTATTTCTGTTTTATATTTGTGCAGTGTCCATTAAATCCAAAGGATCTTTCTTAGTAAGAACGTTTACCCAAAGTTGCAGAATTATTTAGATTTTTTTTTCTTTTTTTAAACCTTAACAATTCCTCCAATCCAAATCATCCTTGGTTGCAACTTAAATATTCATCAACACTTGAGCTTGAAGTAAAAACAAAAAAAGAGGTGCAATTAAACAGAGTGCTGATTGTTTGCTGTCCTTTCTTACGCTCATTACTTTGATTCCCATTTTCCTGGCCTTGTACCAAAACCTTTTCTCTAACTACTACTAATTTAACTCTGCTTTTATGTTGCTTCTATCCATTATCTTGCACCCTCTAGCAGAGCATTTTTTACTATATTATGTTTTTGAAAATACTGCCACTTGGCATGTATCACAGTATGAGAGAAAAAGGCACTTCAGGGTCAGAGTTCATTGTAATATGTTCTTACTAACAAAGCCAGAATTACTGTTTTTAGAATATTTTTGAAAATGTTTAACTAAAAGGTGATGCTGCATTTTTAACTGGAATTTTTTATAGGGGTTTGCATACCATCATTGGGCATCCATTAGCAATTGCGGAAAGCTTTCTGTAAAGAACAAACCTAACCACTGTTGATAACCCTGGAGACATTTCTGGTTTGATTGGCATTCTTCCTTGTTGACTTTTTTCTTTTAAATAGTGTAACTCTTCATGGTGCTGCAAATGTTTGGCATATGCATTTCATCTTGTTTGTGTACATTTTTTTTTTCCTGAAAGGATTGAGTTAAGCATTGCAAAGGCTAAAAAGTTATAGAGTGGCCTGAATGTAGAGCTTGTCTGTGATCTTAACATTTCAGTTTTTCTTCATTTTTATCAAGGTTAGCATTAGTGTTTTTGCTGTTTCTGTCAGCATGTTGCATGGAGAACCAAGTTTGGTGATATTCATCCATCCTCCATTTGCAGCGGACAATGCTTTTGTTGCTTTCCTTTTTATCTGACACTATGAAGAAAAGGTTGTGCAATTCTGAATTTGCAGGATTTTTTTTTTTTTTTATAATCAAAAACTATGCCAGCTAGTCATTTGCTTAGTTGATAAAGAAGAATCATTCTTTGGCACTAGAAGCTCATTGTCTCCTTTTTAGGAAATGATTACATCAAAATTAATTGAGGAAAGTGGTATTTTTGTGGGGTTGTATTGTGAAATATTTCTGATTTTTGGTAATGGCTGCTCGCTTTTTGGTATGTAAACTTAGAAGCATTTCTTAATTGGCATTTTGCAGTTTTAAAATGACACTTTTTAAAACTAAATTTGTTTTTATCCTTTCAGCTTGTACTTATTTGTTTGGACATTCACAAAACTTTTGTATGGGAAAAGATTGCTTTAGATGCTTTTAAACAGTTGACGATTGATATATTTCAGCTGGATCATTTTTGCATTGTAAATAGTATCTTCTAGCCTGTTTAGACAAATTGAAAAAAGTTTTATCAGTATACTTAAGATGCTCTCATAATTAAGCTTTACAGCAATAGTCTAGAAAGTTTATGCTCCATTATCTAATATGACTTTGTAATTTGTTTTTTTATTTGTATTATTTGTTAATGAAAACAAGATTATTCAGCTTTTATAGCTGAAAATCTGGGTTCTGGTCAGAATTTTTTTTCCTTAGCAGGGTAAAGTAGCTGTCATATAAGAGTGTTTGTAAAAATGTATTTGGCTATATGAAGGATATTATGTAAGTAAATGCACCTTCTTATAAGCAGATATTTTAAACATTTAATACTGTACATTTGTTAACCTTTAATTAGTTTTTTTTTCTTGGTAACCATATCTTTTCTTCCATCCTTGTTTTCTTTCCTAACCTGATTTCTTCCAGTCCAACTGCAGATTGAAGACCTGACTCGTAAACTGCGTACAGGAGACCTGGGAATCCCTCCTAACCCTGAGGACAGGTTGGGCAAAGCTTTTAACCCGCGCACAGTATTTAACTTTTTTTTTTTTTTTTTTTAAAACGGCAAGTAAGCAATGAGCAGATTTGCGGTAAAGTTGTATTTAGTACCATTGGGTGTTAATTGAAGTAAATGAATCAGTACAAATATTCTCTACTAGTGTAGTTTAACTAAACATCAGATTTTAAGCAGCAAAGATTTTTGAATTAGATTACATTGCAATAATTTGTCAGTTTAAAATCATATTTAGCACCCAGGTATATGAAGGCCCCCCTAAATATGTGATACACTGTCAGTTACGGAGTCATCTTAATCAGTTATGTTGGTTTCAGCCGCAGTGAATCCTATTAAATGCTGACTTTGTTGAGTATACTTGCCATTACAAATTTATTTTTCCTCTTAATGGAGATTGTTTTGTTGTGACTTTTTATATACTAATTTGAATGATTGTTTCAAAAAGTGCATATTTTTGGATTATAATAAAGGCTAAATGTGTTTATTCAGAATAATTTCTGTAGGGTTTTGAATGTTAGTTTTTTTTTTTTGGATTAACTGTTAAGTTGCAACATGAATTATTTATATATTGTTACACTCTGCTGCAGTGAGCAAAAATTTTTCATATAGTTTTTTTTTTTTCCTCCAGTGCAGTATATACAGTATTTTGAACATTTAGGTGTTGTTTTTTTTTAATATCCGTACACATTAACCTTGTATATTACATTACTTTAGTCTTAATTTGAGTAAGATGTTAAGCCTGGGATTTTGACTGATCAAGTTAGCTGTGGTAAAATTTTAAAGGATAAGTTCTTTCAGGTCTGATTTCTTCTCAATCATTGTATATTACCAATTAGCATAATATATTTGTGTTCTAAAATGAAGCATATTTTTAAAATAGAATTAAAAAAAAAAAAACTAGCCTGTTCTTGGATTTTATAATAGAACTAATGGATACCAATATAAAGTCAAGTCTTAAAACTTACTGAATACTTCTACTTTGGGGTACCAAACGTTTCATCTTGAGAAAATGTGCCTTTGTGCATTTCGGACTCGTGAGTTTGGCAACTGAAATACATTGGAAATAATACATTTTATCACAGATTCTTCATACTTTTTTCTCTATGTAAGTATACTACTTTGCTTGCTTTTCAGCTACCAGTGACTTGTGTGGGTGGAATAATGGCAGCCCCTCTTCACCAAGTTATATTCTACTTATCCTACTTTTGCTTCTTCGGTTATGTACTGCCATCTCTTGTAATAGCAGAAAGATAATTACTCAAAATTGTATGAGGATTTTTTTCCTATACTTTTCCTATTTTTGGCCTGTCACATTTTGTTTTACATAGCCTAAGGAGTGGCAGCCTAGTGGAAAGCGCACATAAGTGAGTTTTTTATTGTACCTTGTGCAAACAATAAATCTTGCTTTTTTCCTCTTTAAAACACCATACTCAGTATATGTATAATGTTAAGATCTTGGTCAATATTCAAATTTTTGGTTTGAAAAATGGTTGTATTCGGTAAGTTTTAATGCTTTTTTCTTTTCCACATTGGAACCCAAGTACCCATTCATTTCACTTTAAAACACAAGACCAGGCTAGTTGTTTGTTTATTAAATATGCTTCACTTCAGAGCACAGTTTTCATATGGCAAATTAATATATACCATGATTGTGAAGAAATAATCTTGTCTTGAAAATTATTAAACTCATTTAAGCATCTTTGATTTTGTACTATAATTTAATCTACTTTTGTAATTAAAATCCTAGCACGAGTGTGGAGAGTTCAAAAGATTTAAATGGCTATTGCACAGGCAGACCTATTCTGTAAAAGTTATAAGCAGACTTTTCCCCTCTGGGCTTTAATGATTTTTTTTTTGTCTTCATATTGCAGTTCTGTATTACTTTTAACGCTTTAGCATTTCTCATACTTTAGTAGTTGTAAGGTTTGATGTATACTGTACATAGATTACATTTTAAGATATGCTAATAGCTGCATGCATTAATGCCAAATAGTGAAGCCAGTGACAGTAAGAAATGTCTGCTTGGATTTTTATTCAACATAATAGAATATTTAAATGCAAATGTACTTTTTAAGTGTACCTTCTTTAGGATCAACACACTGAAGCACAACTATTGGTAAATTTAACAAAGCAGTATTTATTATGCTGTTATAATATAACAAGTTCAACAAATGTCTTTATGCATTTTAAGATTTCCTTCACTATGAAGTCAGTAATATGTAAGCTTCTAGTTTATTTCTACACTTATTATAGAGTTGCTTTTCATTGGCCTTTTTTTTTTTTTTTAAATTATGATGTTTCTTTATCTTGGTGGCACAGTGATTAGTGCGTGCTGCTGATTCACAGATTGTACAATTGGTAATTTCTTCTTAGAGTTTGTAACATTTCCTTTGTTTGCTTTTTTTTCTCCTTGTACTCCAATTTTCCATCTCATCCCCAAAGATGTGGATGTTAGATGATATGGTGAAATTTCCTGTGCTGGGGTGTGTGTTTGTGTGTAAGTGGGCCTGGGTATGATCTAGCATTCCAGTGCTTGTTCAAACGTGTTTGAGACGACAGACTTCTACCTTGAATTAGGTTAAGCAGATTTGAGAATCTTGCATATATTATTGACTTTATACTTTCTAATTTGGTTCTGTGCTCACCATCCTTTTTTGTTTCTTGTTAATACTTGATTTGAACAGTATTAGCAACTGTCTAATTTAGATTATCTATTTGTTTGACTTGCTCCTTAAATTTTCCATGTCAAGCTTATTCAGTATGTATTAATGTAACAGTTTAATGGTATACATGGCAGTTTCCATGGAAGAATTCAATACGTGTTGTGTATTTATCTAAAATATTGACCAAATACCCTTTTAATGTAATTGACTATCCAGGGGGTGTGTGTGTGTGTTTTTTATTTTTTTTTAATTAAATAAAAGCTTTATTCAGTCATAGACCATATACTTACACCAGCAAAACATTTTTGTCTGCCTTGTTGTTTTTCAGGAGTGGGGTTTAAAAAGTGCATATTGTATAGTTGTCTGTGGATTTTGCACATTTTCCTCTTAATTTTTTGGTATCTGGTTTTCCTGTCATCTCCAGAGACCTGTTGTTTAGCATTGATACTCTGATCAATCAGCCCATCAAAATTATTTTTTTCTCACTCCATATAACTTGATAAGTGATCTTAAATTGGCTGATCTCAAAATACTTTTTTGTAATACCTCCTTTTCTAAGTTTTACAGAATTTAGTTATTTTTTTCCATTACACTAAGTGTTACATTATTTGAAGAAGTGCACGTTTTGCTGCTGAAACTGAAGCAAGGTGGATTTTAGAATTAAGACTGGCATTTCTGCTTGTACTTTTTAAAAATGTGGAGTAATAAACTGAGTAAAAGGAGATGTGCATGGAGAGATTGTAGATATAGAAAAAAGTCCCACTGACAGATACATAAGTCTTCAGAAATTATGAAAAACTGCTTTAATGAGTTCAAACCTTTCATTTTATTTTACTTAAATCGGGCACTCCTTGGCTGAGTATAGGCCATGAGTGAGTTTGTGTTTAGTACAATAGCTGACAACGTGAATTAGAAAAAGAACAGATAAATTAGAGTTTTAAGTCACTGATTAGTAAACAGTAAGCTTGTTAGCATAAGATCCAAATTTATTTGCTTATTTTGTGGACTTGTTAAGCATTTACGTTTGATTCTTCATAAACATTATATGAATATTTTGTGTACAAAGTGTATTAGTTAATATATGAATATGAGTATTGTTATGGTAAATGAAGTGTGTGCAGTATTTCATTTTGTTTAATTGTTGACTGCACTTTTAATTGTGAAAAATACCTAGGTTGACGCTTTGATAGAAATGTGGGCCCAATAAAAAACACACTGTGGGAGGGGATTAAGGATCGCAACAGGATTTCTACAATAAAAAAACGCCTTAAAAGTTAGTCAGGTTGTCAACTTGGGTGATAACCAGCTGTAAACATTTAAAAAAAAAAGCTCGCCGTTACAGTAAAGCTAGACTGACTTTGCTTGGAGGAAAGTTAGACCGTTTACTTGATGTCTAATCCTTGCGTATACATAAATAGTGAAGAGTAAACAATGGCAATGTAATCGGGTGATAGAGCGAAGCGAATGTGCAAAGAAACCATACTTGGTGGATGATGTTTGGCTTAGTAACGCTCAATTGGACTGTTAACTTGTTGGACTTCTATTTTGGTGCAAATGATCTGGAGATGGGGATTGAAAATTAAATGAGGTACCAGAATCGGCAATTGTTCAGTTGATCTTGGTGCTGAATGTGTTTGCCTGGGAGGACCTCCACTTACCATGACCAGAGGTACAAATAAGATTATGTCGCACTGCAACCACTGCCAGAGTTGAAAATATCTGTGGATTTGTCCATCTGTAGTGAGCAGTTACTTGTATTTAATGTCTTTAAGAACTTGTGTTGAAATATCTTCCGCCATATTGCTTCTTCTTGGGATTGTATTATTGGAGAGGGGTATTGTTTTCAGCTTGTCGGCCTCCTTTTCACCAGTTGCACTGTATCAACAGCATATAGTAAAATCTGATTTTTTGCAGTTGCATGTGGCTTACAGGATGCAACTCTAACTTGCTTCATTAGTGGTGGTTGAAGTAGTAAAAATGTCTTGCTCCTTGTGGAGATTGTTTAGTTTTTTTTTTTTTTTTTCCTCTTTCTTTCAAAGAATTCTACAGGCTTCTCTTTGTCTGGATGTTTGGTATTTTAAATGTTGAAGTAGCTTTGACAGCTTCATACTTTTGATGACATTTCTTGACAAACTTCTCACCGTGGCTTGTTGGAGAGAACAGTAAAACCATATTTCAGATATTCCTCACTGTACAATCTATTTCTTTTTATTCTAGTTACTGACAAACATAGATGATTCCAATCATCTTTTAAAAAATGTATCCATCTTTAACATAATGGATATAAGTAGTACTTATCGTTGAATATTCAATATTGTATATGTCACTCACCATTCCAGTGCAGAGCTTGGAATTTATGCCTTCTCGAGAGTCACTGCTTGTATAAATAAAGCTAAATTGAAATTTCCAGAATATTCCAGTGCCATTGAGCAGCAATGCAGCAATTAAAAATAAACAACACAAGCTTCCTGGCGTGTGGCGGAAAGACAAGAAAACGTGAACAACACAGGCTAACTGTGCAACTGGGTAACAGATGGCACCAGTATTTCTATTATTCAATAACTATTTTACTGCCGGACAGCTTTTATTTACAAAGCCAGTTGATTACTGTATTAGGGGGTTGCAATGAAGATTATCACACAAAATTAGGTCATACCTTAACGTTTGGGGAACTACTGACATAGAACATAAGGGTTCTATGCACATTGGTTGTACTGGAGATTAGTGTTTTTAAAGTAAGAAAAAAAAATCTGAATCGGACTGTTCTACTCCTATGAAATCAATATTAGCCCTAAAGAAGAAAACTGATTGGAGCATCCCGACTGGATAAGGTTGTTTGGCCCTGTGAATTTGTGCATTTTCAGATAGGCTATGTGGTCCCCTATGAACCAGAACTGAATTAAGTGGGTTTGAGGATGTTAAGTTAGATTGCTTTAGTTAATTTGCTTGTTTACATTTTGTTTCCAGACTCAACATTTACAGCTCCTCACTAAAGTAGCTAGCATCACAACACAAGCAACTCTATCAAAATAAACACGGAGAGAATGGTTAAACGTGAAATTATTAGTAGTTAAGTAATTTAAATATACTAGTTAACTCTAGCCAGTTTGTCTTTTCTGTTTTAAGTAATGTGTTTTGTTTACAGTTAATTTTTGCAAAAAACATTTTTTAATTTGATGAAATGGTGCACTGTTGGGAAGGTTGCGCACCACTGATGACTGATGTCAGCTTTGCTAAAACAACTTCTGCTTCTTGGTACGAGCACATTTATATGATATGCAATATTTCCAGTATAGCAGGTATGATTATGTGGCTTTGAAACTTTTTTTATAAACGTGAAAACATGAAATCGAGTTATTGATTGATAAAAACCATTGCCTAGATCTCAATTTATTTTTGATTAAATATTTTATATTAAAGTACCAAGGTAGCTATAAAATGATTTTACAGTTTTTCTTTAGACTGCTTTTTTGGGTACAGGTTTTGAAAGGCCAAGATTCAAACTGCTGGGTTTGTAACAAAAAGGTTGCATGAGTCTTTGCAGCTATTGCAGTCTATTTTATTTTTTTTTATTTATTTTTAACAAAACTGCTGAAAAAGTAACCTTAGTTTTCAGCTTACTCAAAGAAAGATTTTCCAGGTCATCAGCGCTGGATTTGTCAAGGTTATAACTAAGAGGAATTAACAGTCTTTATTTTCTTTTGATTGGACCAGGCAGCATTTTTAAGCTGTCTTTGATTTTGGGAGGGAACAAAAAAATCTTAACTTTTTTTTCCTCTTTAACCAAATTCCCAATCTAACCTTTTTCAAATACAGAGCCTTTCATACAGGGGTGACAGACACACAGAGTTCAGCACTCAAGGTGGTCGAGTAAGAGCTAGATGTTCTCAACCCATCTGGCTTTTGCAAATAACCTATTTTTTTACTTAATAGACCTACCTGTCTTATTTATTAGATGTCACCCTCCTCCCCCACCTTTTAGGTATGACCATTAATAATCTCATTCACATGTTGTTCTCTACATTTTTTTTTTATCCTGTACACAGGATAGGTGTGTAAAATCATATATTGGTTACTGTTGAGTTAATAGAGTAAATATAAGATATTTACTCTTGGCAGTGTTTTTCATCCAGGTTATGGTGGTTAGATGTAATTGTTTGGCTGCTGGTGGGAGGGTTCTTTGCTTGTGCCCATTACTAGGTCCCTGGCCACCCTCTGATCTAAACTTTAATTAACAAGGTTGAACATTGATGAAAGAATATAAGAGTAATCCAAAAATATATAACCTCTTCCTGTGATGGTTAAGTTGGAAAATAATTCACTATGTTCAGGCTTTTAAAGTTAGTGTTACTTTAAGGCATGAAATGTTTTGTTTTTAAGTGTTGTTACTTCCCTTTATGGAAGAGCTAACATTTGAACTTGGATATTGGGCCAAGTTTTATCGAACCCCTCCCACCCTACTGCCAAAAAATACATTCACGGTTGTAACCAGCCTTTTTTTAAGGTGTTCAAAATTTTTATATTTTGCCAGCCTTTGAAAGTTTAGTTTTATGAAAGAAAACATTTGTTTATCCCACACAATACTGAAGTTCCTTACTAAAAGTGTGTTTTTGCTTTTTTTCCCCCCCTTTTTACCCTGTTCCCCCCCGTTTTCATAGATCTCCGTCCCCTGAACCTATCTACAACAGTGAAGGGAAAAGGTTGAATACACGTGAATATCGTACTCGAAAAAAGCTGGAAGAAGAAAGGCACATGCTTATTCAGGAGATGGTTGGTCTCAACCCAGATTTTAAGCCACCTGCTGACTACAAGTATGAATTAAATTCAGCTTTTTATCAGATTGTATTGTGTTCTGAATACATTTACACTGTCTGCTTTGTCCATCAAAATTTATTGTTGCCCTTTATGTACTCTGACACTGGTTTTTCCTTGTGTTAGATAATCTTGTGCAGGGAGTTAGTCACATCTGAGGATTAAAAAAAAAAAGAAGAAAAAGTACATGTTTACATTTTGACCAGTACCTTATTTTTTCCTGTATCTTCCAGACCTCCTGCAACTAGAGTGAGTGACAAAGTAATGATCCCTCAAGATGAGTATCCTGAGATCAATTTTGTTGGTTTGCTGATTGGGCCAAGGTAATAGAGCTTTATTTCAAAATTTTGGTAATCTCATGTTCCAGTAGGTTTTTTTTTGTATTTTTTTTAATACCTATTTATCCCCCTGATGACTACATTTTATTGGGTGTTTTTTGCACCGTGAACCGTTTAATCAGAATGGAATAAATTTCTTCTATAGCGTGATTCTGTAGTTTGTGAAATGTTAAAAGTGTGATGCATTCTTTGTTCCCCAGTACCAGGATCATCCATCAGCATGCATTTCTATTAGCAGTCTTTACGCAGTCATCTGTAATATAAATTTTAATGGTTCAGTAGCAGAATGAAGTAGAATTAGGGTTGAGAATGACTTTAATTTATATGATCAGAAAATGTGGGTAAAATTTGCATAAACATTTAAATTATACACCAAGTTCCACATAAATGTTTTATTTATAAAAAGCTCTCCAAGAACCACATTATTTTCATATAACCACCTTTGCTTGATTTCTTGGCAGCAAAAGAAAACCTTTGCAGTTATGTACATAATGTGTGTGTGTGTATATTTATTATTATATATATTCTATTTAGCTACACATTTTTATGAAGCTGTTAGTTAAGGTGCAAAGAACTGTGCTTAAACTAATGTCCATAGGTATTTTAACAATGTATTGAAAAGTGTCAGATGTACATAACTGCAGAAGGGAGGGCAGTTTAAGATTCTTTAGTGTCAGTTTATTTTATAGACTTAAATGAAGCAGTAACCAAAATGTATCTTGCTTATTCAAATGCACATTTAACTTTTTGAATCACTCTTTCAATATAATCTTTTTACAAATGCTGTAACTTGTTGCATAGTGCTGTTTTCCTGAAGGCTTTACTGTTTTAAGTATTGGTTTTTCAGGCTTTAAATATACATGATTTAATGAGCTTTTCACAAACTTGTTGAATGGAGTGTCCTTTTGTATCCATAACAAATCAGTAAAATGTTAACAAATAATACATTTTAACGGGACACTGTATAGTTTTTGTAATTTTCTGAACTGTACTGTAATTATCAAATTTTCAGTGCTTTGGTTTTTTTTTTGGCAGAGGAAACACCCTGAAAAACATTGAGAAAGAGTGTAGTGCTAAAATTATGATACGGGGGAAAGGTTCTGTGAAGGAGGGCAAAGTAGGCCGGAAGGATGGGCAAATGCTACCTGGGGAAGATGAGCCACTCCATGCACTTGTAACTGCAAACACCATGGAGAATGTGAAGAAAGCTGTTGAGCAGGTGAGCATACTTTTTCTTATTAAAATCTTTCATCTGAGTCACCTGCACTCTAGAATCTAATGAAAGCCTTATATGCTTGGTCCTAGGCATCTCAACTTTTATCCATGCTGGTACCCCAAAAGCATCTGTTTGCTATGTTGTATAATTGTGCAATACCCAGACTGTATTTTCAAAATGCAATGTAGTTCACATTGGTGAAAACTGCATTAGCTGTAATATTTGAATATATTTGTTTTCTTTCTTTTGATGCTTAATTTAGTTCGTGTGTCAGTTTTTTTTATTTTAAGAAAAAATTAAGGTAGTAAATTATTTTTGAGACAGTTTTTGACCGTGCTGTCTGAAATCCAGGGGCATTTTTCAAAATGTGTAATATAACTTTTTAACTTGCAGAAAAGTGAGAAAGTGAGAGTGACTGTTAAGACTCAATAGCAGAAAACTGCAAATTAAACTGTACATATTCAGTTTTATTTTTTTTAAGTAGTCTCAACCTTTGGCCCATTTAAATAAGTGAAAAACAGAACCTGTCAAATTTTCCTAACCTTCCAAAGTTTCTGGCTTGAAAGTAGTGGAAAAATTGTTTTGAAGAGAAGTTATATATGATGTAGGGGTGGGCGGTATGACCAAAATTCTATGACGGTATTTTTCTAAATTATACCGGTTTCACGGTTTTTGACTATTTTTATCCCATGCATGAGTGGATATTGATCTAATTTTTTTAACTGCAATTATTGCAGTAGACTGGCTAAGAATAACCTATTCCACTGTCACATGAGCATTGTACAAAAAGAAAGCATTTTAATGTGCGCACAAGTATTAATACAGGTTTGCATGGCCCCATAAAGTGATAGTTTTCTAGGGGGTGGCACTAATGAAGAGAAGGAATCACATTGCATGACAGTTGCAGTCAAAATATAGAACCTTTTTATTTAACAAATTTTGGAAAAACTTCAACTATAATTTTGACAACGTATTTTCAACCATCCAAAGAGGCATTTAGATTTAGTAAAATATCCAGAGGTGCTTGTCAAAAGTTGTATTGCACTGAACATGTCTTAGAAAATGAATAAATAATAAATATTTTTTGTAAACCAAATACACTTTCTGTTAATGTTAACAATCTCTGTCCACTGACACGTTAAAGTGACTTTTTAAACAACTTTACTATCATTAAACTGCATAATATTTAAACAATATATTTATAATAACAATAAAATAGTATTATTACTGATAGTTACACTATTATGTCAAGACTTAAAGCCCAGGTGTATTACAGAGTATTCACCAAATTAAAATAAAATAAAACAAGTGCAACTTGGTAATGACATCTTTACCAACTGAACCATCATTTATGCAAACTGCATTAATATGGACCTTGCTTCAAGCTAAGCTATATACAGTAGAGTCTCGCTTATCCGACATAAATGGGCCAGCAGAACATCGGATAAGCGAAAATGTTGGATAATGGCAGGTGTTAAGAAAAAGCCTATTAAACGTCAGACTGTTATAATTTTACACATTACAAACCTAATAATGTTTTACAACAATTTTACAACAAAACAATAAATTAACTGAAAAAATGAACTTACAGTTACAGAATCGTCTGAAGTTAAATACAGTATATACTAAACTTAAAGTTCAGTCCTGTGATTTAAATACATTTTTGATCGTAGTCTGCTTTCCTGACGGGTGCCGTTTCTTCACTGTCAAGTTTCGTCATCGTGTAGCATCATTATGTTGATTCCTGTAGCTTCTGGTTGCTCAGTGTAATTTAATTGCAGTTTCTAGAGCCTTAACTCAGCCACTCATATAGTCAACATCCGTATGAGCGTATACTGTTTACTACAGCATTGTGACTGCGTGTGTGTGTTTGTGCTGAGACGTGCAAATCCCCTCCATGCACCCAAAAACTTGAAGCGGAGTCTCAGTACTTTTAGCAACACCAGCTTTATTAAGCTTGAAACAGCAACAGCGCGGTTATTTATAGCGGGATCTGCCATTCTCCTATACACAGACAAGGCACTCGGGCAGGGTCGGTGGGGGGGAAAAAGTAATACTGTGCCCTGCACATTTATAATGTGCCTTGTATCACCAATCGACGGCAGGTGCTTATAGCATGTCCGCAATATTTTCGGATTGGCTTTTATGGCGAACTGCTACAGCGCTAGGAGACGCAATTCCTTTGGGACTCTGTTCCGCGTGTTGTCCCGTTGGGTGGAATCCCACAAGAGTTTAGAAACTTACACCAGCCATGATTCTTTTCAAAGGTAAAGTGCAGGTTAATTTGCTTTATGTATTTTTACTTTATATTTTGTATTAATCATTTTATATGAATAGTTTTGGGTTGTGGAACGAATCATCTGAGTTTCCATTATTTCTTATGGGGAAATTCGAATTGATATACTGTACGAGTGCTTTAGACTGCATGCACATTTCCAGAACAAATTATGCTCACAAACTGAGATTTCATTGTAATTAGCTGCGGTAGTCGGGAGCAACAAAAAATAGACTATGCTCACACTCGCAACTTGCAGTTCTTGTTGCCAGTTGATGTGTTTTTTTTTTGCGGTGGAACATCGGATAATGCAGAATGTTGGATAAGCGAGACTCTACTGTACATAAATAATAAAACTGCAACATGCATTTATAATGCTATTTATGGTATAGCCGTACGGAATCGTATTAGGGCCATGGTGAAGAAGAAAAAATACAATAATTTTGAGCGTTGCATGGTTGTTGGTGCCAGATGAGCCAGTCTGAGTATTTCACAATCTGCTCAGTTACTGGGATTTTCACGCACAACCATTTCTAGGGTTTACAAAGAATGGTGTGAAAAGGGAAAAACATCCAGTATGCGGCAGTCCTGTGGGCGAAAATGCCTTGTTGATGATAGAGGTCAGAGGAGAATGGGCAGACTGATTCAAGCTGATAGAAGAGCAACTTTGAATGAAATTACCACTCGTTACAACCGAGGTATGCAGCCACAACACGCACAACCTTGAGGCGGATGGGCTACAACAGCAGAAGACCCCACCGGGTACCACTCATCTCCACTACAAATAGGAAAAAGAGGCTACAATTTGCACAAGCTCACCAAAATTGGACAGTTGAAGACTGGAAAAATGTTGCCTGGTCTGATGAGTCTCGATTTCTGTTGAGACGTTCAAATGGTAGAGTCAGAATTTGGCGTAAACAGAATGAGAACATGGATCCATCATGCCTTGCTACCACTGTGCAGGCTGGTGGTGGTGGTGTAATGGTGTGGGGGATGTTTTCTTGGCACACTTTAGGCCCCTTAGTGCCAATTGGGCATCGTTTTAATGCCACGGGCTACCTGAGCATTGTTTCTGACCATGTCCATCCCTTCATAACCACCATGTACCCATCCTCTGATGGCTACTTCCAGCAGGATAATACACCATGTCACAAAGCTTGAATCATTTCAAATTGGTTTCTTGAACATGACAATGAGTTCACTGTACTAAAATGGCCCCCACAGTCACCAGATCTCAAACCAATAGAGCATCTTTGGGATGTGGTGGAACGGGAGCTTCGTGCCCTGGATGTGCATCCCACAAATCTCCAACTGCAAGATGCTATCCTATCAATATGGGCCAACATTTCTAAATGCTTTCAGCACCTTGTTGAATCAATGCCACGCAGAATTAAGGCAGTTCTGAAGGCATAAGGGGGTCAAACACCGTATTAGTATGGTGTTCCTAATAATCCTTTAGGTGAGTGTGTGTGTATATATATATACATACATACATACATACATACATACAGTGGTGTGAAAAACTATTTGCCCCCTTCCTGATTTCTTATTCTTTTGCATGTTTGTCACACAAAATGTTTCTGATCATCAAACACATTTAACCATTAGTCAAATATAACACAAGTAAACACAAAATGCGGTTTTTAAATGGTGGTTTTTATTATTTAGGGAGGAAAAAAAAAATCTAAACCTACATGGCCCTGTGTGAAAAAGTAATTGCCCCCTGAACCTAATAACTGGTTGGGCCACCCTTCGCAGCAAAAACTGCAATCAAGCGTTTGCAATAACTTGCGGTGAGTCTTTTACAGCGCTCTGGAGGAATTTTGGCCCACTCATCTTTGCAAAATTGTTGTAATTCAGCTTTATTTGAGGGTTTTCTAGCATGAACCGCCTTTTTAAGGTCATGCCATAGCATCAATTGGATTCAGGTCAGGACTTTGACTAGGCCACTCCAAAGTCTTCATTTTGTTTTTCTTCAGCCATTCAGAGGTGGATTTGCTGGAGTGTTTTGGGCCATTTTCCTGTTGCAGCACCCAAGATCGCTTCAGCTTGAGTTGACGAACAGATGGCCGGACGTTCTCCTTCAGGATTTTTTGGTAGACAGTAGAATTCATGGTTCCATCTATCACAGCAAGCCTTCCAGGTCCTGAAGCAGCAAAACAACCCCAGATCATCACACTACCACCACCACCATATTTTAAAGTTCAACTTTTGTCTCATCAGTCCACAAGGTATTTTCCCAAAAGTCTTGGCAATCATTGAGATGTTTCTTAGCAAAATTGAGACAAGCCCTAATGTTCTTTTTGCTTAACAGTGGTTTGCGTCTTAGAAATCTGCCATGCAGGCAAGGCAGTTTTTGCCCAGTCTCTTTCTTATGGTGGAGTCGTGAACACTGACTTTGTTGAGGCAAGTGAGGCCTGCAGTTCTTTAGACGTTGTCCTGGGGTCTTTTGTGACCTCTCGGATGAGTCGTCTCTGCGCTCTTGGGGTAATTTTGGTCGGCCGGCCACTCCTGGGAAGATTCACCCCTGTTCCATGTTTTTGCCATTTGTGGATAATGGCTCTCACTGTGGTTTGCTGGACTCCCAAAGCTTTAGAAATGGCTTTATAACCTTTACCAGACTGATGGATCTCAGTTACTTCTGTTCTCATTTGTTCCTGAATTTCTTTGGATCTTGGCATGATGTCTAGCTTTTGAGGTGCTTTTGGTCTACTTCTCTGTGTCAGGCAGCTCCTATTTAAGTGATTTCTTGATTGAAACAGGTTTGGCAGTAATCAGGCCTGGGGGTGGCTTCGGAAATTGAACTCAGGTGTGATACACCACAGTTAGGTTATTTTTTAACAAGGGGGCAATTACTTTTTCAAATAGGGACATGTAGGTTTGGATTTTTTTTCTCCCTAAATAATAAAAACCATCATTTGAAAACTGCATTTTGTGTTATATTTGACTAATGGTTAAATGTGTTTGATGATCAGAAACATTTTATGTGACAAACATGCAAAAGAATAAGAAATCAGGAAGGGGGCAAATAGTTTTTCACACCACTGTATATTTTATATAATATATATAATAGTGCTGCTGGGTCTCCCACCAAACTGATGACCTGACACAAGCAGGTTGATTGCACACTGTTAGGCATAACCCCTTTTTAAAACTTCTTTGTAAGATTTCAAACAGTATGATGCATTGTCTGTAACCACTGCTGAAATGTCATTAAGATTCAGCTGGTTGTTGTGAAGTGCGCTGCCTGTGGAAAAAATGGAAAAGCTGCAGCTCAATGTGCATCATTACATCTGTGGCTTCATCTGCTGCATATCTTAAAATAATTACAAAGTAAAAGCAAACTAATCTGCTAAATCCGGAAATTAAACAGAAAAAAAGAGGGAGTCCCGATTTTAAGGGCTTGTTGCATCTGAGGAGAAGCCTGCTCTTCTGCCTAGGTTTGTAGGTGCTAAGTTTATAATAGAGTGAAATGAGGCCTTGTGTGTCTCGTCACCAGAGGCGTGACCATGCGGTGGCTGGGGTGGGCACTGCCACCCTGCGAAATGCTCTGTCCGTCCAATGAAAACTCCTGGAGAAAAATAACATTTGATTTTCAAAACTGAGTTGATTTCCAATTAGACAGGCACCGTGCTGCTCACATTTCATTTTGCAGCACGTTGAAACTGTTGACCGCATTCTTTAATTAAAACAGCATATACGTACCATTCTTCTTTTATTTTCTGGTTAGTAACACCAAAGGCTATGCATAGGTGGCTTATTAAAAAGCGGACATCTTCAACCACTGTCCCTCCGCAAGTGCTTGCTCCACGGTTGAGCTCGGCACCGCTGCCACCAACACGGAGCACAGAGCACCCATGTCAGGAACTGACACTCCGGAAGATGTAGATAAGCCTACACAATCCTCCAGCTCTGCGCCTATGTCGGGTACTCTAAACCTCTGCCTTCAACAAAATATATTGTCCGGTCTGCCTGACTTAAATATGGATCGCCCATTCCAGCCCACTTTAATTAATTTTTCCAAGCGCGCATTCGGAAAGACACTCAGATGTTTTAGTGCAATTAATGTAACACCGATAGGACACACATGCAGTGTACAGCAGACTCCTGGCAAACGTTTGACGCTTTTGCTGGTAAGGTAAGCTGACAAGTTTTGAATTACTGTTTTCTGTCTGAAACTGCATAGAAACATCACGTAATATGGTTATTAATGTATTTTGATGTTCTGTCATCACTTTTGGTCGGCAGAGATGGATTTTAAATGTGTTTGGTTTAACGGAGATC
The DNA here is from genome assembly GCF_016835505.1 of Polypterus senegalus. Lineage (NCBI taxonomy): Eukaryota > Metazoa > Chordata > Cladistia > Polypteriformes > Polypteridae > Polypterus > Polypterus senegalus. The sequence goes on along the minus strand of NC_053164.1, from coordinate 86,723,360 downwards.
CAGCCTCATTAGCATATTGTTTGGCTTGCTATAGGAGACTGAGAAAGCGCCTGACGCTGCGTGGGCTGACTGTGCCCCTTACTGCTTGTTTTGTAGAGTAAATGGCAGAATTCCAAATATTGGTGTGTCTGTCTTCCCTTAAAGCATCAGCAGCCATTCTAAAGCCGCTACACATGGCAAAAGTATTGGTGCCGGGCAGAGACGGGTGAAAGCATAGTTCAACTACTGGGTCCAGCCTAGATAGAAAAGAATAGATATTATGTGAAAAGCATTGGAGAAGCCGTTCAGTTCCTTGCAGTCCTCTGCGTGGTCACAATCACATAGGTGGGGAGGAGGGACTTTTCCTTTGTTGTTTGATTACACAATCAACAAAGATGACAGACTTGCAGAAATTGTAAAATACATCCCAGACAACCCAAAATACACATCTAATGTAATTCAAAATGAAATAATTGAGACTCTTGCCAATATTGGTGGTAAAAGATATCAGGACCAAATATGAAAAAGCTGACTCTCCTGGACATTGCATTAAAAGTGATGGTACCAGGGATCGCTGTAACATTGAGAATTTGTCTGTAGTGATTAGATTCATCCAGAACTCCATCCCTGAAGAATACCTGATTGGCTTAATTGAACTGAATTAGCTTCATGCTGAATATATTTGTAACCAAATTGTGTCACATCTATCTGAGCTAGGTTACAGCCCATACAATTTAGTGTGTCAGTGTTTTGATGGTGCTTCTGTCATGTCTGGGGCGAAGCGTGGTGTCCAGGCTTTGTTACAAAACAAAGTTGGTAAGTACATTCCATATGTACACTGCTACAACCACCAGCATCATTTAGCAGTGATACATGCAATGGAATCAGAACTTCTGGCTAAGAAGTTCTTTAACTGGTCAAATTCATTGAACACATTTTGTCACAGACATTTTCACACACATACGGTACACCTACAGTGAAAAGACTTCTAGAAATACGATGGACCAGTCATTATGATGTCACAAAGTCCATTGTCAACAATGAGGAAGCTATAAGGGGGCTTCTCTCAGAGGTAGCAGAGGCTGACACTGCCCCTTTTGACATTTGCATAGAGGCATGTGGTCTTTTGACCCAATTAAAAAAAGCAGAATTTCTTCAATACAGGAAAATTCCTCCGTCATGTGCTTGGTGTGCTGAAACCAGCCAATGCAATTCAGCATTTCTCTCAGTGTGAAAGTAGGCCTACCAATTTGCTCAAAAGGAAATGGAAAGTTAATTCACAGCTTGATAGTAGTGTCGTGTCTACGCTTGGGCATGGTGACTGTAATGAACAAATTGCTCCTTATCAGACTTTTAAAAGAGCTATGTTCAGCATTCTTGATAGAGCTATTGTAGAAATGGAGACAAGATTCTCTCAGAGAAATGTTGAATTATTGGGCCACATAGCTTCTCCTGCCAAAATCAGAATTATTTTTTGATCATTCTCTCCTGAAACCACTTCAGGCACTTGCAGGCACAGAGCAAAACAGCATGAGGTTGCAAAATGAAATTGCTGTGGCAAAAGCAATGTTGATCAATAAACTGCCAGCTGATGCTAATCTCTCTGAAGCACGCAAATGCATTCAGGGTACAAAGAGGCCTTCCCTATGTTGCATTCGCTATATGTCACAGCACTCATCATTGGTGTGTCTTCAGCTGCATGCGAAAGCTCTTTCTCTACTTCGAACTACATTCTCACGTCACTCCGCCGAACAATGTTGTATTCAAGGAAGAGAAATTTAGTCATTCTGGCACTTGAGAAAAACATCACAGAAAATCTAGACATGAATGAATTTCAGAATTTGCAAAGAGTAACTGCAGACTGGTCATGTAGATAATATCCAGGTTAAACACTGGAAACTGATATCCCATAGCTTCCCTAATGACTACAGTGAGCCACGTTTCTGTTCTTGCTCTCATATGTTGTATACATTTGACTTTATTGATATTTACCTTGTAGATGTAGTTCTATATTTGTTCACAAAAAATAATATAGGTTCCATTACCTCTGTTAATTTTATTGAACAATAGGTTATGATTTTATGTCACAATTTTTGCTTTTATATGTTATATAAAACTGTTATTATTTGACCCCCCCTACAAAAATGGGGATGGATGGATATTTTATGCCCATCAACACATGATGTTCTGGTCACACTTCTGCTCATCACCACAAGGCAAAACATTTATTAAATCCAGAAACATCATTGTTAATTTTTAAAATGGTACTATGGCATGCTGGTTAAACCTCCTGAAAAGTTGTCCAGATTAGTAAAACTTAATGTAAAGTGACGGTAAAACCATTTCTACTTCAGATGTTAAAATGTGTTGTTCCTAGGATTATATAGTCTCAGCACATAACTAGTGTTTGGGGGGGTAAATATCAAGCCGATAATGAGAATACAGATTTGCTCCATATAGTAGTATTTAAATGATTAGAGTAGGTCACTTTTTCTTGTTGAGTAACTATGCCGTAGTTAGTTGGTTAGTCCATTTTATAGCTGATGGAGGTAACTTTTTTTTTTATTGCTGTGTGAATATAAACTTGTCAGAAGGAAATTGACAAATTGTGTACTTTTTAGAGATGATGCTGTTTTTACTGTAGCAGCATAGGTGGCATTTGATTTATCTTGAAAATAAATGAGTGGGTAGGTGGAGCCCTTATCAGTGCCTGTTAAATACTGCATATAATTTTACTGACTATGATTTCCCTTTTTGTGATGTTATACAAGGCAACTCTTTGTACTGTCAGAGTAAAAATATGTAATGCCACTCTTTGTGTGTGTCTGTGTTTTTTTTTTTTTTTGTTACCCCCCCATATGGTTATAAATGGTGTCGTTTGAAGTAGTTATTTGAGTGATTTATAATTGAGTGCATTTACTTATGAACTATTAATACTTTTGAATTCAGTTTTCTTTCCCAGCTTATCTGAAACACTCACACCTAGTGCATGTTTTCCAAAGATTTAATGGGTAATCTACTGAAGAGTCAATCTTGTTCTTCTGTCATTGTTCATCATGTAGAACCCTTCCTATCAATATAGATGCATTCCCTTCCAGTGATTTTAATATATAATAGCATGAAGCACTTTATTATTTATCATTGAGAGCAGGTAAGTTAAGTACAGATGAGTGAGGTTTGGTTTTTTTGGATTTGTTTTGTGATGCTTGATAACTGAAAATATTAAAAGGCTTGTATATTGCCTTTTTTTCTGCCCATAACTAGATTCGAAACATTCTGAAGCAGGGGATTGAGACACCAGAGGATCAGAATGACTTAAGAAAAATGCAGCTTCGTGAGCTTGCCCGTCTCAATGGCACATTACGAGAGGATGACAACAGGTAAATGGCAGTTGCAGTGATTCCCACGATTTACACACCATTCACCCCCCAAAAAAAATTCAATTTGAAGTAAACGTATAAGTATAGTTGGACATTTGTTGCAAGTTCTGCAAGCATTGCTTGGAGTAATAATGCTCAGTCGTGAATCTTTAGCCTTTTATAATACAATAAAAAACTTTTTTTTTTTTTTTCTTCAGTGATAGATATTTGTATAGTTCTGTTTTGTACATGATTGATTGGATATACTCCCATGAAGATATTTAATACTTTTGTTGCTTAACGAGTAATGTAGAGTGCAATTCCTTGTTTAAATAGAATTCTAAGACCCTGGCAAAGCTCTGAGCCCCGCAGCATCACAAACACTACAGTCTGTACAAAATGTGGAGGAGCAGGGCACATCTCTTCAGACTGCAAGTTTACCAGGTAAGTTTATTTTAACGACAAGGCACTATTTGCATGTTTACTACAGTGTAATTTCTTTTGCATTGCTGCCTTTATTTAATTCTGATTTAAGAAAAATGTGTCTGCTGGTCAAAACTATAGACAGTCTCTTGCAAGATCAATATTCGTATAAAGATTACAAACCTATTTTCCACTGCTTCACATTATGAACGGCATGCACTTTTGTGTAAAAAGTCAGATAGGTTTTTATTTATGCATGGTGTTTTACTAGCTGTCTTTTTTATGTAACTCTTTTTGAGCAGCTCATTTTCAACCAGACCTGGTGATCCACAGTCTGCCCAAGATAAAGCAAGAATGGATAAAGAATATCTTTCTCTGATGGCTGAACTTGGAGAGGCTCCAGTTCCATCCTCTACTGGAGGTCCCACTAATTCACATCCTCCCCCTAGTGGACCTAGAGGATCTGGACCTGGCAACAACCAAACACCATCGGTAAGAGCAGCAAACAGGTTTAGGAAATACGCTACTTTCAGTATGTAATGGCTAATGTACTAAAGCAGAATGCTCAAGTATACGCATTTTGTGCGATTATGACCTGTTTTTAGCAGCCTAATAAAACGTCTTATGTGGCATTTATAGTTCCCACAAAATATTGGAAGAGCAAGACCAATTTGTTTTTGCTGTGTACCAAATACCTTTTTGTGTGTGAGTTCAAAAGATGAATATGAGAACAGAGGTGAAATGTATGTTCATTTGGGTTAAGATGTGATGATTAACTTAGCTAGTCCAAAACGTTCCATCCATTAACCCCCACCCACACTGTAAAAACCCCCCAAATACAGTCCATTGTTAGGTGGCAGTGTGTTTTGGCTCGTTGTCTTGCTGCATAATAAAGTTCCTCCCTATTAGGGAGAAATGTATCCAAAACTGGCATACAGTACATTTCTGGAGATCTCAGTTCATTCAGCTACTACCATCATACGTTACATCTTCAGTAAAAATGATTAAGCCTGTTCCAGAAGCAGCCATGCAAGCCCAAGCATGACACAACCTCCACCATGCTTCACAGATGACCTTTTATGTTTAGGATCACAAGCAGATCCCTTCTTTCTCCATACTTTCCCATTCCATCTTTGATAGAGGATAATCTTTACCATGTCAGTTCATAAAACTTTGTTCCAGAAGTGTTGTGGCTCATTCTATACTTTTTTTGTGCAATTTTCAATCTGGCTTTCTTGTTTTTTCTGCTGTCGAGTGGTTGACATCTGGCAGTATGTCCTCTATATTGTTGTCTCCTTCAAACAGTGGACTGATATTTAACCCCCTGCTTTTTGGAAGTTGTGTATGATGTTATGTACTGTTTTGGGGGTTTTCTTTACTGATCTCACCAATTGTTGTTTTCCTTGGGCGACCGATTTGATGCCTGTTGCTCAGTACAGCAGTGGTTCCTTCTTTGTTAGGGCATTCCAAATTGTGGTACTGGCTATGCCCAATGTTTTTGAAATACTTCTGATGGATTTTCTTCCTTTTCTCATCATCAGAATGGCATGCCTTTCTCTCATAGACAACTCTCTGGTCTTCATGTTGGTCTACCCTTTTAACTACAAATGCAATCTTCATAGGATAAGCTAAAGCTTAAATTGAGAGTAGATATCCAGGGCTACTTGATGGTTAGACAATAAATCTTATGACATACTTGGTAACAAGAAACTCCTGTCGCTACTCATGTTCCAATACTTTTGCTCATTTAAAAAACTAGATGGTTTAATACAAAATGTGCTAAGTTCTATGTTCAATATATCTAGATGTAGATACCAAGGAGTAAAAGCAAAATCTCTGATCTTCTCATATTCATCTTTTGATCTTGCATACAAATGTAAATTAAATGTCTTCAGTGCACAGAAAAAACAAATTGGCCTTGCTGTTCCAGTACTTTTTGGGAGGGGTCTGTATGCCGTGTTATGTGCAACATTTGCAATAAATAAGACAGATTTTTGTTTTATTTCTTCTGTATTTCTGTTTCCGGTGTTTTGTATTGAGGTAAATTTATAATTTACAATGTACGTATTTATTCAGCATAATTCAGTTCTGTAACATTGGATCCATCAGTTTTTTGTTTTTTTTTGTTGTTAATTCCAAAGAATGTTTCAAGTTAATTTCAAAGGTATACAAATTCTGAGAAATCACCATTTAAATTCTGCATGTCTGTCGCTCTCGTAGAGTCGCCCTCCTTGGATAAGCTCAGGACCATCAGACAGCAGACCTTTCCCAGGAATGCATGGTGGTCCTGGTGGACATCACGGATACCCACCCCCAATGCCTAACATGGGAGGCCCACCCATGCCCCCTAACCCAAATGGACCACCACCACCATGGATGCAGCCACCTCCTCCTCCGATGAACCAGGCTCCAGGTCCCCATGGGCACCCGCATATGAGTGAGTGTTTTCCCAATCCGCAAGTTTTTATCTGTGCTAGGTGGATAAAAAGATAGAGAAAATTGTATATATAGTCATATGAAAAAGTTTGGTAACCCCTCTTAATTCTTTGGATTGTTGTTTATCATTGGCCGAGCTTTCAAAGTAGCAACTTCCTTTTAATATGACATGCCTTATGGAAACAGTAGTATCAGTGACATTAAGTTTATTGGATTAACAAAACGTATGCAATATGCATCATAACAAAATTAGACGGGTGCATAAATTTGGGCACCCTGACAGAGATGTGACATCAATACTTAGTTGAGCCTCCTTTTGCAAATATAACACCCTCTAGATGCCTCCTATAGCCTTTGAGTGTCTGGATTCTGGGTGGAGGTATTTTTGACCATTCTTCCATACAAAATCTCTCCAGTTCAGTTAAATTTGATGGCTGCCGAGCATGGACAGCCTGCTTCAGATCATCCCATAGATTTTGATGATATTCAAGTCAGGGGACTGTGACAGCCATTCCAGAACATTGTACTTCTCCCTCTGCATGAATGCCTTTGTAGATTTCAAACTGTGTTTTGGGTCATTGTCTTGTTGGAATATCCAACCCCTTTGTAACTTTAACTTTGTGACTGTTGCTTGAACATTATCCTGAATTTGTTAATATTGGGTTGAATTCATCCGACCCTCAACTTTAACAAGGGCTTCTAGTCCCTGAACTATCCACACAGCCCCACAGTATGATGGAACCTCCACCAAATTTGACAGTAGGTAGCAAGTGTTTTTCTTGAAATGCAGTGTTCTTCTTCCGCCATGCAAAGTGCTTTTTGTTATGACCAAATAAAATTTTTGTCTCAAAGTCCAAAGCACTTTGTTCCAAAATTAATCTGGCTTGTCTGAATGAGCATTTGCATACAACAAGCAACTCTGTTTGTGGTGTGAGTGCAGAAAGGGCAGCTTTCTCATCACCCTGCCATACAGATGTTCTTTGTGCAAATTTCGCTGAATTGTAGAACAATGTACAGATACACCATCTGCAGCAAGATGTTCTTGCAGGTCTTTGGAGGTGATCTGTGGGTTGTCTCTAATCATTCTCACAATCCTGCGTATATGCCGTATATTTAAACATTTGTTTCATTGCAGACAGTATGAACCCAAGACATTTCATGTTTTCTCTGGTCAGCTTCATTTATTTTAATATACATTCCTGCATTTCGGGCCTGCAATACATTTCAAAAAAAGTTGGGATGGGGTCAAATTAGAGCCAGTAATGAGGTAAAATGTGATTTCAAACAAGTGATGTCACAGGATCAATGTCCATGAAAGGCTGGGTTTTTGAGGAGCAAAGATTGGCAAAGAACCTCCAGTTTGTCAACAAATGTGTGAGAAAATTGATATGTTTTAAAAAATAATGTTCCTGAAAGAGAGATTGGAAGGGATTTGCGTATTTCTACCTCTACAGTGCATAATATTTAAACAATTCAAGGAAACTAGAAGATTTCAGATTTCAGACAGCAAGGGCACAAGCCTCAGCTGGAGGAGGCATGGCAGAGGATCCCCAAATCCAGGTGTGAAAAACTTGTTGCATCTTTCCCAAGACGACTCATGGCTGTGTTAGCTCAAAAGGGTGCTTCTACTAAATACTGAGCAAAGGGTCTGAATACTTAAAACCATGTGATATTTCAGTTTTTCTTTTTTAATAAATCTGCAACAATTTCAAAAAAATTTTTTGTCTGTCAATATGGGGTGCTGTGTGTACATTAATGAGGAAAAAAAATTAATTTAAATGATTTTAGCAAATGGCTGCAATATAGCAGAGTGAAAAATTGAAGGGGGTCTGAATACTTTCTGTACCCACTGTATGTAGAATTTTGAAATTAAAAATATGACTACGATCCTGTACTGTTGAACACCTTAATATTTACCAGAACAGTGGGACAAAACAAGTGGTATCCTCGGTGCCAAAACTTTGTTGTGAGAAGAAATGGTACAAAGTGGTAAATGTTTTTTTGGAATGTGTTGCAGGCCTGAAATGCAGGAATGGATGTATATTAACAATATGAAGTAGACCAGACAAAACATGAAATATCTTGGGATCAAACTATCTGCAATTAAATAAAAGTCAAATTTAACGATCACTTAAGAATTGCATTTTCTGTATCGCCCCAACTTCTGATTTTTGAGATTTTTTTCCAGTGTGTAACTTTTTTTTTTTACATCTAAACTAGGTATGCTTCCACCACCCATGGGGATGATGCCTCCTCCGCCACCTCCACCAAGTAGTCAGCCACCTCCACCTCCGTCTGCACCTCTTCCTCCATGGCAGCAACAGCAAGCTCCACCTCCACCTCCAACCAGCAGCATGACAACCACTACTCAGATGCCCTGGCAACAAAGTAAAAACAAAGTTCCTTCATATACTGAATGGGATATCTTTTCATCTCATTTAAGCTATTTAGTTGTTAAATCTGATCTTTCTAAATCATAATCCATTCTACTAATAGTCTGATAATCACTTAGTATGAAAATCAACTGCTCCTAAACCCAGGTTGTATGCAAACTTTCATATAACCAAAAAAAGTACTGTATCTGGTTTGTAAAGGTGGTCATTTGTGCCTTATGTAATGCACAGTGGCCGCTGCCGTTTTGTTTTCTGTCTGCACTTCAAACTCCAGTCTTGCCTTTCTTGTAGTACGTGAAAAGCAGTGTCTATGCCACTTTTTAATTTTGGCTGAACAACTATGAAGCAGCTGCCGTGGTAGTGTATATCTCTTGCTTTTTTCCACAGAACAGAAAAATGAAAAGTCCAATAGGTACAAGATTAACTGAATTAGTAAGTAAAAGTGAGCACAATTGTGCGTGTGTGTATAAAACACACACACACACACTATATATGAGACCATCGGGAGGTGTGAGATTTGGAAATTTTGCAGTGAAGAAAAATCTAATTTTAGTCGAAGCAAAGCTGCCACTGGACATGCTCGACAATGACTTAAGGCATAACGGTCACTATCTTGCAAAATCCTTCTTAGTATTTTGGCATTGTGCTTTAATAATATTTACAACTACTTTTTAATTGCATTCAGTTTTGGTTGGTATTAATGACTTGTGAAGTGGCTACTCAAAGTTGCAAGACTCTAGTTAGCTGCTATTTTTTTTAATCTGGACACAATATACAGCTGTTTACTATGTTCCACAATTTAAGATGGGTTAAAATTTTAGCATTTGGCAAATGTTTCTTACAGGGAATATAGTCCTCAGACTCAATTGTCTCTTTCTCTTGCTGTCCTGTTCATTTTAGACTATGCATGGTTGCATGTGCTTCTGTCCATGTATTGGTTCAGATTGTATAACTTTGTGGAAAAGAGACCTTTTCTTGTCTTCACTGATAACATAGGACAAAGCATTTTTTTATTCTTTAAGAATTTCAAAGACATTGGAGCTGCTTGAGTATAAAATATTTGCCTGAAATGACAATGCACTTTTTCCTGCTCTGGGCACAGTAAATGTCGATTGTTAACTTTTTATGACCAATACATTTTTATTACTAAAAGTAATAGAAGTTTTATTTATTTTATGATTGTAGTATGTTACAACTTTTTTTTTTTTTGGTTTTAAATTTAGACACAGTCACAACCTCCTCTCCAGGATCTGGTAGTCTTCCCCCTTGGCAGCAACAACAACAGCAACAGACTGCATCAACAGCTAGTAGCACAGCGCAGCCACCACCTCCAATGGGAAATCCGTCTCTGGTGCCTCCTCCACCAGGTGTGCAACCACCATTACCTCCTGGTGCTCCACCACCACCACCTCCTCCTCCACCAGGATCAGCAGGAATGATGTATGCACCTCCACCACCACCTCCACCAATGGATCCTTCCAACTTTGTCACAATGATGGGCATGAGTGTACCAGGGATGCCACCTTTTGGTATGCCCCCTGCTCCACCACCACCTCCACCTCAAAGTTAGAATATTTAATAGAATATACTTTTTAAAACTAGTGCTTCTCATGTACAGTTGTAAGATCCAGTTGTGACTGTGTAATCACTTTCTTTTTCATTATATTTTGTTTCCAAAATCTGGGTTTTTCCAAAGGGCATTTTGTTCAGTTAATGAAAGTGTAAAGAATAGCACTGTAATTGAACTTTTAGGTTATAATTAAGGACTCAAAATCAGCAGTTTGGGAGTAAAACATTTAACCAGCTTAACAGTGAATACTGTATAACCCCTGCTCAATTCCACAAATGTGTAATTAGTAATAGTATTCTAGTCTAACATGTTAAAATTGTTCTGTTTTTGGTGAATGGGGAACAAGAGACTTTACTGAATGTTCCTTCTCCCAGTCATTTTGTTTTGTATTTTGTTTTCCATAAAACAAGTGTTACCTTATGAATACATAGAAACACAATCATAATGGACTTTTTCTGCTTGTTTGAAAATGAATTGGAGTGTACATTGCTTTGTGGGGTGGCTCAAAACACAGTATTCGTAGTGTGTTCCTGGCATTTCTCAAAAAAGCATATCTCTCAAGCTGAGAGCCATATTTCTTTTTAAAATAAATTTGTTCAGATGATTTTATGGTTGGAGATAAACTTTGATTACGTTTGTACAACAGAATACTAAATTGGTACTGAGAAGTGTTATCAACATGTTCAAAAATGTTTGTGGTCTGATTTACAGACTTCAGAATTCACGGCTTCAGTGAATGTCGTCTTTGAAGTCATTTGTGTGTGTAAGTAAAAATACTACAAAAGGATGAATCATACAGACATCAGTTCCATCATTTTGGCTGTATGAATTTCGGTTATGTTTGTGCCTTTGGGCAAACTTTACATATATATTTATAGTGCATTACATATTTGTGGACTTTTTTTATCAATTGTATATACTGTCCCTGAATTATTCTGTAAGTGATTTACACTCGTCCTGTGCCGTGGCACGAGTGCCTGAAGAATTCTGAGAATTATGAACATCTTTTGGTTGAGGAAATCTATTGATTTAGTCTGCATTGTTGTAGTCTAAATGTTAGTTCAGCTAGCTTTATATTCTGCAGTTTCTAGAACAATACTGTCATTTAATCGTCCTAAAACCTGGTTTATTTTGACAGATCTTTGTACAGCTCTTGACAGCATTCCGGTCATAGCATCGGGTACACTTACTTACTGGAAATTGCTTTTTGCTTTGAATTATGGTTAAAGATGTGTTGGCTTTTTTTATTTGATAACTGCCTGTTCTTTGTTAGTTTTTCCTTTTGTCTCGATTCTGTTTTATCATTATGTCCATGAAAAAATAAAGGGGCAAAAAGTTGGCAATGGAATTTTCCCGTCTTACAGCCTTTACTAATTATCATTTGCAAGTCATGTATTTAGCAGGCCTTGATGAAAACATCCTGTAAGTTTATTCTATGGTAGATATCCAGCTTCTTTAAAACATAATGCAAAGACAACTGTGTAAAATGGACAGACAATGCCTTTTTATCTAATCAAGTTAACACAGCATGCACACCGAATTTGGAAATGTTTAATTATTAGATGGGTGATATCAGACTTCCACCAACCTTTAGTAGGAATCCTTTTTTCTTCAATTTTTTTTTTTCCTTTTTTGGATCATGCTAAATGTAATTACATTTTTTGTGATTTTAACTTGTGTTGTCTTTGTCAGTTGGTTACTACTAAATTAAATCGTATGAGTTATTGCTAGAGTGATTGCAGCCGCAGATCATATAAAATGTGGCTAATGTTTGCTTCTGTGTGTACTATGACTCCAGTCAGTCCGAATTTATGATGATGAGATATTTTATTTATATATCACCTTTCCATTGTTCAGGGCACTTATAAACCCCTTACCACCCACCTAAATGCAACAAAGCAAAATGGAGTTTGAGGACAATGGGAGCAATTGCAGAATTGAGGCAAATTGTTCATCACCCTCGATCTTCGAATTTGGCTCACTAGATGTTCACCTTGCTAAGGTTTTTAATGTTAAAGGAATACTTTTGCAATGTCATGTTTTCATATGGAATGGATGCCACGGTGACTGTTCTAAAATGGCAAATGATGTGAAGAATGTGCTTTTTTGCCACCAGATGATTATGGTTGCCTCTGGAGGAATAAAAATCTGTGTGCATCATAAAACAAATGTGATAACTTAGTCTTGTAGTAAAGCAACTAGAAAGATCTGAAATGCTGCAATTTTCACTCTAATTTGAATGTTGCATCTCTTACATTTTCTATATTTCTTTTTTACCGTGGTTTTCTCCAATCCACTATCAGATTTTGTGGCCAGCATTTTTTCCTACAGCATGTGCACCAGATTTTTAAAACCTAGGGCCTGGTGCTTAATAGAAAGTTTGATTTTTTTTTTCAAAATTGTTTTAAAGAAATAGTTATGCCTCCAGACTGACCATTCAGTTTTATCATTGTCTCATGATACCTTGTCCACCATGAGTCACATGCACACCGTAATGCTGGAGTCCACTTGTCTACAGTGAACAGCAGCTTGTGACAGAGGGCTGCTGTTGAAACCGTGTTTATGGGAGACAGTTACTCAGAGTCGTTATGGTAGTTTTTAGGTGTAGCACTAGCGAATCATGCGGAGGTGCTGATTTTTGCTAAACTCTGAATGTGCCACTTGTAGCAAGGAGTGCTTAGAATCTTTCAAAGCTGCCATTCACCAGTCTTAAGGATGTACGACCGATGGAACAGATACAGATGCTCCCTTACCAGACTCGAAGTCTGTTCAAAAGCAAAGTCACATTAGATGTTAACAAAACTTTAGTCATCGGTATGCGCTGAAACTCAATTACTGGTTACACATGTGGTGTGAGCAGGTGTGTTTTTTGTATGTAAATCACAAGCCTTTAGTTAAAATGTACTGGTAAACAACACCATTACTTGAAACACCTTGTGTACAGTGATGCATCAATGGAGACATTCTCTACAATTTAATATGTCTGAATCGTATGCTATTATCAAAGACTCACTTGTAAGCATTCAGCAGGATTTCCAAAACACAACTCTCAAAAAGGCAGAGGCATCAAACAAAACTGGAGCTGCACTCCAGCAGGGGTCTGAGAGAAGAGTGAAGGCCTTTTCACCATGTCTATACAGCCTAGCCCTAATCTAAAGTCACAGGGGGTGTTGCAGGAATTTCAAATACAAATTTAAAAAACTTTGAAAACCAAGCAGGTGTATACACTGTTGAAGAAGCCCCTTTATTGAGCTGCTCTCTTAAATAACACTAGGGGTTCTCCCCTTTCCCCAGCTGCAAACATAGCAGAAGAAACATAATTTATTGAACTAGGCACAACAAAGCTAACATTGTACATGAACAAAAAACAAATTAATAATCAAAATATTCATCAGAAAAAAAAATCATAAAAAGATTAAATAAAAACAAAACATGCTTAAACCAAAAAAGAATGTTTCATATACTCATGGCCCTTTAGGGCAAGGCTATTCAATTACAGTTTCGTTTGGGCCAGACATCTTCAGCAGCAGGTAATGACTAATTTTAAATCAAATAATGTTTGTTTATTGTTTCCCTTTTACATTTGGTCACATCTGTCACAGGCGCATCAAAAATGTATTAAAAAACATAAAGCTATAACTGAACAGAATTGGAGTCAGTTGCAATACTTTTTTTTTCTTTTTCTTTTTCCACTTTTGAAATTAAAAAAATAAACATGTTGCTCACATGTAGCCCAGGCATATCTCAAGTGCATAACATCAAAAAAGTGCACAGTATTAGCAATGCCTTTTGTTTCCCTATTGAAATATGAGTTCCTCTCCCAATTTAAAGGGGCGGTCATGACAGGCAAGGAATTTTTTTTTTCCCCCCAGAACTCGGACTATTTCATTCACAATGTTTTAATCACTAATGTGGCAGAGTTTAAATTTGAGTCCCACAATAAAGCCATTCCTGATATTGTTTCCCTGTCCCCCAGAGTAAATCTTTTAAGAACAAGGCACCACGTTTGGCATGAAAATAGATTGGCAGATTTATTTTAATGATTTGTCTATAGAATATCTCTGTAGAGAGTTCTTGGGTGTCAAGTAATAAATTAATTATGATTACTATTTTTTTTTTACTAAATCTTATGTTCCACGTTTCTTTGTTGATGAGCTAATATTGAAGAATTTATTGGTAACAACATACTGTGCACACACCAAAACGACTGAAGTAACAACTAACAAAGTGGTATTTTTGATGCCATTTTAGCAATGTTTACTGTCTGTCGTCAATCACAGAGCACTCCAGTAACATGACTAAATTACACCTTCAATCTTAAAATGCAGATTTCATCACATTGATGTGTGTCAAGAAACAGCAGGCAGACAACCACTCGTACATATCTACTGACGGACAGGCCGGCATTGAGCATGGAGTATGAGTTAAAAGAGAAACGGCATGCAAAGATGCACAAACACAAGGAGATCAGTGACAATCACACCTTGGAGTGCTGCGCCAAATCAGAAGGAACAACTGAATTCCACAGGGTACAGATATCTATAGACCTGTATGATGTGCAGATGAATTTCTAATGTTTTGCATGCCAACCGATTGTTTTGATGACTGGTTGCGTCATGTTCAGCCGTTTCTTCATTGTTCTGGCACAAGCGTGACCTGCCTGTCATTGAAATTCACCATTTGGAATATACGGCTATCCCATTAGCAGCGGCGTGTGCTTAGAAATATTTTCCCGCTTGCGTCTCCTAGTCAGACATCAGTTTTGCCGCAACTCCCTTGCACCCAGCGCAGCCTTATTGGGGCTCAGGGATCTGCAAGAGGGAGCCCGTACTGACACATATGTTAACGGCACATCCGCTTAACAAAAAAAAAGGCCTTTTGCATCTTCTACAATTTAATTAGTTTCAAATTTAAAGTTTCAATGATTTAATTCACAACTGGCAAACAATGTAAAAATGATAATTACAAAGCCTATTTTTGGTTGCACTTGAGACCATTTTAGTTGCAGTCTGGAGCCCTGGCAGGACCATGGGTTGGGCCACTCGGAAGTTGCTTCTGGGCTGCCATTTGAATAGGCCTGCTTTACGGGGTCTATAGATTTCTGGTAGACCTGTTCTGCTGCTGCAGCTGTAACCATTTTGTCATGTAGCCCATCGAAAACTTGACGTGGACTTCACAGACCTGAATTTTAAGCTGGGTTTTTCTCATAAAGGCATCGTCCACTGGAACATTTCTTGACCTCCTGAACTCCATCGTTCATGTAGTAGGAATCTGTATATCAACTCCTGGCTTGTAGAAATGACATGATATAGCCATAAATACATTGTTCTTTCTTTCCTCAGCATGCATCCTCTTTAATAAAACCCCTGTGTGTGTCCAGGTGTCCGTGTGTTTGTGTCTTCTGGTGAAGTGCGCGTGCATGGGGCCACACGGCACGTGTTCAGTCTCTTCCTGTACAGAGAGAGAGAGACAGACAGGCACACACACACAGGCGTGCGCGAGTGCATTGTTGCAATGTTACTTTTCTTGGTTGTTTATTAAATTACGGATTTTTCAAATGTTCATTTTTTTCCTTGTGCTTAAAACTCATTAAAAAAAGTGTTTTTAGCGAGTGGGTCGTAAGGCTATAGCGTGAACTATATTGTAGTGTTACTTTTCTCTGTTGTTCAAGGTTTTCTTAGTGTTATTCAGTGTTTTTACATTTAGTTTACTATTACACTGTGCATTCAATGGTATAATTAACTATATTTGTGCTTAAAAACTTAAAAAAATATATATTTACAAACAGCTCACACGGTCTGGACAGATTAATTGTATTTACATACAGTCCTATGGGGGAAATTACTTCGGTTCATGACCAAATCGGGTTACAGAGTTTTGGAACGAATTATGTTCGTGAACCGAGGTTCCACTGTATTACTGTCAGACAAAATTACAGGCATTTTACGGAAATACAAACCAGTATTACTGAGAGAGAAAATTAAAGGCACACAATACAATGACGCATATTACAGCCACATACAAGGTCCCTTGCCATTTAATATAGACTGTTCCTACTAATGTTTATGCACTACTGTTCTAGCACCCGTTATTGTAATGGGCTTAATGTCTAGTAAGGAATAATATTTCTTGAGGTTGGAATATTTTCTTGGCTGAAGACTCTCATGCACATACTGACTTTCAAATTGAGCATGAGAAACTTTCTTGTGAGCACAAGAAATAAGGTTTTTATTTTGCTCATTTCGCTTTAGGGTCTTCATATCAAACCCTAGCTGAACCATCACAGAATTGATATAATACAAATCTCATACAATTACTGAACTGGCAGACTGTCCACTAAAAAGGAAAAGACTGTTGGTAACTTGACTAAAATTCCCCAGAATTTACAAAATATTGAACTACTAAGCCTGTTGACATGTTGGTATTTTTATTTTAAAGTTTTAGTTTATTTGTTTTCTTATTTTGACATTCACAGCTGAAAATTCCTGTTGTAAAAATAATTTGGTGCCAGAATAATGTTTTTAAATATTTTTCTCCTCTCATTAAAATATTTACTTGATGCCTTTATCTATGATGATTTACAAAGTTTGAGATACAATTGGTTACATTTGTTTTCCCACTGAGGGCACTCGTGCAGGCGGCTGAGGAAACTTGTTCAGGGTCACAAAGTGTCACTACCAGGATTTGAATCGACAACCTCAGAGTCTGAAGTTTAAAACCTTAACCACGATGCCTGCCAGATAACTTGGTGAAAGAGCCTACTCTCCATGTTTTTAACATTCAAACATGAAATACTGCCTCTACTTAAGAGATCACTTGCTGTTCTTGTGCTGTGCTGTGTATAATGAGGATAATGCTTTATTCTCAGACAAGTCTCGAAATAATTCAAAACAAAATACAGTATATACATTTAACATGACACCATCACAAAACACAATATTTGTGTTATAGATACGTATACTGCTCAAAAAACTAAGGGGATACTTAATTATCACGGTCTAACACTAAGTTAAGCTTCAGCGATATCCATCATATCTTTCACTTAAGCCAAAAGAGAAACCAAAATTTGCTTCTAAAGCTCAAAGTCCAAGATCATTCACTAAAGCCAAATGAAGAAACACTCTTAACTCTCGGGTCTAGCTCAGGACAAAAACTTTTATTCAGCTGGAATCCAGGCACTTTCAGGCAGGTGGCACAAGTGCATCAAGAAGGGTGGAGACAACATCGAGAAATAACATGAGCAGTTTTGTTAAGGTTCGTTCCATTTTTTTGACAAATCCCATCTTCTAACTTTAGCTTGACTAAGAGCAGCAAACAGAGGATGTAGTCACTAGTAATTTCCTCAATTATATCAGGAATTACATAAATATTCATTCACTCTTTTCAAGATAATAATGAACAACATGACTCTTCCTTCAGTTTTGCTGCTTCAGATGAGAAATAAGGGGAATTAGGACATCACCTTAGCTCTGGTACTTTATATACTTTACATTTATATAATTTGTATTGGGTATGTCAGATAGCCACTCCTGTCGGCTGTAGTCAGTCCAAACTACTGAATGGCCGCAGAGTCTCTCACACGTGTCTGCAGCTAATGCCTGAGTGAGCTGTCTGAGCAAACCCCTAGGAAATGTCATACACGCCACCATGACAAGATATTTAAAACTAACTAAAATCTCTCTTTGATGATGTAAATAAAAAATCTGAAATATTCCAACTTTTCACCAATCCGTCCATTTTGTAAACCTGCTTATCCAGACAAGGGTTTGCTGGAAAGCTGAAGCCTAAAGGAGCAAGCTTCAGGTACAAGGCAGGAACAATCCCTGGAGAGAGCGGCGGTCTGTCACACAAACGCACACACATCAAGGCCATTTAGTATCGCCAATCCACCACAACTACAAAACGGTTAACCAAGTCCCAGTACACCCAAATGTTACACCATGCATACATTCCCTACCCTGATTAACAATACATTTTTTTTTTTTGATACAAGTACAATAGGCAGACAAATACATATAAACTAACTTTTTTTCTGTCATTTCAATATCATTAACAGTACTTGTGTACTTTTTTGCAATTCCAAAATATTATTACAAGTGAGATAAAGGTTAGATTGTAACTTTATATACTGTTCAAATATATTAACGGAACACTTTTTAATCAGAGTATAGCATCAAGTCAGTGAAACTTTAGGGCTATTGATCTGGTCAGTTAAGTAGCAGTGGGGGTTGTTAATCAGTTTCAGCTGCTTTGGTGTTAATGAAATTAACAACAGGTGCACTAGAGGGGGAACAATGAGATGACCCCCAAAACAGGAATGGTTTAACAGGTGGAGGTCACTGACATTTTTCCCTCCTCATCTTTTCTGGGTTTTTTTTTTCACTAGTTTAGCATTTGGCTACGGTCAGTGTCACTATTGGTAGCACGAGGCGATACCTGGACCCTACAGAGGTTGCACAGGTAGTCCAACTTCTCCTGGATGGGACATCAGTATGTGCCATTACCAGAAGGTTTGCTGTGTCTCCCAGCACAGTCTCAAGGGCATGGAGCAGATTCCAGGAGACAGGTAGTTACTCTAGGAGAGCTCGACAGTGCCATAGAAGGTCCTTAACCCATCAGCAGGACCAGTATGTGCTCCTTTGGGCAAGGAGGAACTGGATGGGCCCTGCCAGAACCCTACAAAATAACCTCCAGCAGGCCACTGGTGTGAATTTCTCTGACCAAACAATCAGAAACAGACTTCATGAGGATTGTCTGAGGGCCCGATGTCCTCTTATGGGCCCTGTGCTCACTGCCCTGGCACCGTGGAGCTTGATTGGCATTTGCCATTGAATACCAGAATTGGCAGGTCCACCACTGGCACCCTGTGTTTTTCACAGATGAGAGCAGGTTCACCCTGAGTGCATGTGACAGACGTGAAAGGGTCTCGAGAAGCCATGGAGAACATTATGCTGCCTGAAACATCCTTCAGCATGACCGGTTTAGTAGTGGGTCAGTGATGGTTTGTGGAGGCATATCCATGGAGGGACGCACAGACCTCTGCAGGCTAGACAACGGCACCTTGATTGTCATTAGGTATCCAGATGAAATCCTTAGACCCATGGACAGACCCTATGCCAGTGCAGCAGGTCCTGGGTTTCTCCATCGGGCATGCCCGACAATGCCCGACCCCATGTGGCGAGAGTATGCAGGCAGTTCCTGGAAATTGAAGGAATTCATACCGCTGACTGGCCCCCACGCTCGCCTGACCTAAACACCTCTGTGACATTATGTTATGTTTCGGTCCATCTGATGCTGCCAGGTAGCAACTCATGAGCACAGTGATGTCCTGGTCCAGATCTGGGAGGAGATCCCCCAGGACACCATTTGTCACCTCATTAGGAGCATGTCGATGTTGCCAGGCATGCATACAAGCACGTGGAGGCCATACAAACTACTGAGTGCGATTTTGAGTTGCTGCAATGAAATTTTGGCAAAATGGACTAGCCTGCCACGTCATTTTTTCACTTTGATTTTCAGGGTGTCTTTGAATTAAGCCCTCTGTAGGTTGATCGTTTTCATTTCCATCAAACGATGTGGCATCCTTTCGTTCCTAACACATTTACCAGTCCATATAGATATCTGGCATGATTTATTTTTAACCATTGAAATCTGTGTTTTCAAAGTGTTTGTTAATTTTTTTTTAGCAATTTATTAATGGTTAAGGCTTTGGACCTAGGCCACAACAACAGTACACAAACAAAAACTGCTTTTTGATTAACATAATACTGTCGCTAGGTTACTGTAAATAAAAAAAAAATGATGCCGTGTTCATTTTAAACAAGGATTCAGACAACTCGAATGTACTCCTTTTGGCTACAAAGTTGAAACGAAGATTGTATAATGGGTCGCTACAAAAAAGAAGTGTCCTCTAGTCCCTTCTGTCCCTGTCTGTCAAGGAAAACCAGATTTAAATACCGTAACCTTTTCGCCGAGGCTGTCGCCCCTAATATTAGCTCGCACAAACAAGCAGAGATGGCAAACTCCACTGGACAGCCTGACGAGGTTTCAATCACGGCTCATTTAGCCCTGTCCTACACTTGATAGGCTAGCTTCTAAAGGAGAACGCTCCATGCTGCGATTTTATTTGGGAAAAGAACACGTCAATCACTATCACGGCAACGTCCCTTGATAACATATATGGCAAGGCCCCACCTTCTTTGTTTGCCTGGATTCCTATCAGCATTTCCGACGCACTAATAAAACAAGTTTGTGGTATGCAAATATAAACTGCACTAAAGCAAACAACCACGTCTTCTGCAAATTTTAGTTCCGAGAAAATTTGTTTATTTCTTAGATATGATTGAGCAGATTATTTTATTCTGTCCAGCTAAATGATATTCCCCAGGAGTCTTTAAAAGCCCAAAGTCGTTATCCTTCTGGGTGTTCGCTCAGTGCTCCTTTTCTGTGTTTAACTGGAAAAATTCAGGATTTTTGCTTACATAGGAAGCAATTCACGAAGACACACACATCATTCGTTAATTTTCCAGACTTGTTGATTCCACTGAAGAGTCGAGGGCCCGAACATAAATCATTTGTGACGTTTGTTTGGCCCTTTATTTTTTCAAACCGAATGTATTATTGAAGTGCGAAAATGAAAGGATTTTCCTAAGAAAAAAACTTTCAAAACAGTAATACTGATATCAAAGAAAACGATTATGCTGTCCTTCTTGCTTTTTCATAGAACCAATTTTGTGAGTTTTTGTGAGCTGACTTCAAAAAAGCTGTTACCATGCAGGGTCTTAAATAGCTTACCATTAATGAGCCATATGGGGGATAACAAAGACTCACGAGAACAGAAGAAAACAGATTGGCCTTGCCTGTGTGCTGTACTACTTTATTATTTTGAATGTTTTTGTTTTCTATACATGAATGTAGTGTAAATCAAAATGAATGCAGACAGGAGTTAAATTACAAAGCTCGAATAATGAGGGTACTGCACCAGCTAAGAAGAATAAATAAACCCTAGAAGTGTAAGACTGTCTCTTTCAAAATACTGAAATACTGTCGGTCACAGTGGGTCAGTTAGACACCTGAAGAAGATATTGCAGCACATGCAAAAGTGGATGTTCACCAAAGTCAGATGTACCAGTCGTGTGTGTCATGCCAGTCAACCTTGCTAAGGAGTTGCTGCAGCACAGAAACAATTGGCCACTTTTCAAAGGTAGCTTCATTAGTTAAAAACCAAAGAAATGTGTATTTTATTTTGATTTTGCCCTTCACTTTGATGTGTATGTGCTAGGATGTATATAGAATATCTTTTATATAAATATCTACATGTGGAAGTGTGTGTGTGTTTCTGTCCAGGCTGGAAGTGAGCAGTGGAGTCAGGGTAAGGGCTCCACCTACGAGCATATGCAAGTGAAGCCAGCACGTCGACAATACGAAACATCCGAAGAGAGAGTCACTCGCTTATCAGCTATAACAGGAGCGTGGCAAGCACATGTATCCCTTTTACTTTTCCTCCTGCTGCTAATACACAAACGATGCAAGCACGTCGGCAAAACAAATCCTCCTAGGAGAGAGATGCCCAGAGTAGTTCCTTTCAATTAACTGACATCTCTACATTTCAATTTTTTTTCGGACGATTTTAAAAGTTTCTAGGACCCTGTGCTTTTTACAGCACAGGCTTACACAGCTAGTATATATATTCACGTCTCTGCCGCTCGCGTTTGTGTATTTCACGTTCACCAAACAACAAATCTTTTAATTCTCATGGATACGCCTCTTCATTGGGAAGGAACACTACTTTTCCATGATGGCAACGTGAATTAGACAATCCACAAGTCTCTGACTTAAAGTTTAAGACTACACAATATCTACATACTTCTGTCATATCAACTATGTCCATATATTCGAACTCTTTTCGTTTTTACCTTTTCGTCAATATCACACTGAATTTTGATTCCGTGTTTGGAATTACATCGTGACAATGCAACGTATAACTGCCCGTGAGTGAATATCATTTCACTACTTCTCCCAAATGGCAACACGAATTTGACGATGTACAAGTCTCTGACTTAAAGTTTAAATCCGAATAATATATTCAAACTCTTTTCGCTGTTCCGTTATTTCACCGAGTAATAATTTCTGTTTATTTGTGCTAATGAGATCTTTACTATCATTTTTTTGAGACTTTCGAATTTTCGTACTTCCACTATCTCTAACCTGCTCTGCATGTGTATCGTACCAACGTTTTTGAATTCTTTACGATGTTCTACTTTGTCACCTACTCTTTGTCTTTTATTTCCGGCCCCGGGCATGGTTAAATCTCTTGGCACAAAGTCTCGTCTGGCGGGACGTGAAAGTATCTCTCTGAACAGGTCACGTCTCGTCCCAAGCTAAAAAGTCTTGTCTCGCCCCATGATTTTTTTATTATAATAGAGAGATATGTAAATGTAATGTGGATTTTCCCTTTGCTACTCTGTCTCACCTTCCATGTACTAAAGACTTAGGTTTATCCGTAACACAATAATGGCTCAGTGTGATTGAGACTATATCCACACTGCTACGTTTTCATTTAAAAATTTATATATCATGTAATCATCTGCCTACACTGGACATGCACGCAGCATAGACATTTAAATCCGGGCATACACTGTGTGATTTTGTCATGTTTTTTAGTCTGATTTGCAGTCGTCAAACTGGTTTTCTGTGTCATCCTGAATTTAAGTTTCATTTGACATCGTTTCATATGTATAATGGGAGAGGTTGCGATGCCCGATTGCCTCTCATGTTTGGGCTGTTGCACAATTAGAAGAATTTCTGTCATGTCGCCATCAAATTTTCCAAATTGTACATGTATAGTCCGAGCACTACGTAGTGGCATATCAATAGGCTTGAACATGCTTGTGCAGTTTGTACATATACTGTATAAGACTGGCAACGGCATTATGCCGCGTGACTAGTCGCTTGACCATGATTTCTAAAAAAATCACACAAAAAGCAATTTAGATGCATACAGGTAAACAACACAACAAGGGCCATGGAAAGCTACTCTTCTATGCCTCACTATATGGGAATATATTTTTCTTTCATGAAGGGTGACCATTCAGGGAATGAGATGTTATAATGAGCAGGACGTAATCAGGGAAGAGCCACATCATAAGCACCATGGAGTTTGTGTTTTTAGAAATATTCATTTTTCATTTGTGCCCATCCACAATAAGATGCTGCACCAGTGCATTTAAAAAGTATCTAGCTCTGGAGAGCTTTTTCGTAAGTATTCATGTTTGTGAGTTAAAAATGCTGGTTTAATGTGGATGAAGGGCAAAAAAAGAGACAACTGTCTGTGTTTTTAAATGAACACGTAGGGTGGAAAGGGCCTGAAGGTGTCCTCTGATAGATTGGGGTCGGGATATGACAACCTAACCTGAAATAAGCTGTCTCAGAAAGTGGAGGAGAGATGTGGTTGGGAGCATTCGCTGATTACAGTGAGCCACCCAGATTGAGGTCCGAGTGCAGCCGTGCAACGGGTGACACCTCAGCACCACACTGAACAGTGTGAAGTTTTTTTTTTATGGTGGCTGGGCAGAGATAAATTAATAGAATGAGAAAAGATACCTCAAGTGATTGTATGCTTTAATGTCGACTGTACTACTCCAGCAAAGATGAAGAGTGCAATTTGACTGTCATTACGAGATCTTCTTGAGGTTAGTAAAAACAACGAGGCCGATGCTACACCAAGACTTGCCATTTAACTTGTTTCACCTGGTCAGGATCATATGGCTGACAAATTTTCTGCAATGTCCAAAGGTGCAGCATAGCAAGTATGGACCACTTCACATGAAACACTGCAGTGTGGTAAATATGCACTTGCACCTGAAAAAGGGTCAGTGTACAGGAGATACTTTAAGTTGTTCAGGTGAGAGGCCTTATGCTTCTAGTCTGAAGTCTTGTCAGGCTTAACAGAGGTGCAGTGAACACTGGTGAATGTCGGATCATGAAACAGAACTTTATAAAGTTTTATTTTTATTTATGTGTTTGCTTACTTAGTTGGAAATCTCATAGAATTAACCTTGAGATTTCTGATAACTATGTCTGAAGTGTTTTCTCTGCTGTGAGAAACTGCAAAAGGAAATGTCAACATGTTCTGCTACCAGTGTGTGTTTGCTCCTGTTTGTACAAGCAGAGAGAAGTTGGTACACCCTACCCACACACACACAACTTACCGCTCCTCAGCTGCTTTAAAAACTGGCAAACATTTCTCTGTCTCACTATATCTTTTACTTGAGAGCAGAAGACAATGGAAGGTTTTCAGCATCTTATTACCTGGGCTGAATGAAGTGTTAAAACCCCCAGGTTTAGATTTTTTTTCTCCCTAAATAATAAAAACCATCATTTAAAAACTGCATTTTGTGTTTACTTGTGTTATATTTGACTAATGGTTAAATGTGTTTGATGATCAGAAACATTTTGTGTGACAAACATGCAAAAGAATAAGAAATCAGGAAGGGGGCAAATAGTTTTTCACACCTCGTAGATGGTTTGGACATTTCTTCCCATCTACCATTAAGGAAGAACCTGAGAGGTTAGTTGGTACTTTCAGTTTTAGGTTTTCTGATAATTTGGCTAAAGAACCCAAAATCCTGGAAAACTATAGATTTCTGTTATTAACTCTCTCTGTAATTTGCAATCAGTAAACAAGTCTGAAAGAAAGAAAAAGCAAGTTCGAGCCCTAGGTCAAGAAATGATTTCTCTGTTTTTTACTGAGCTTATGTTGTTTTCCTCATAGATTTATGTTTTTTGAGTATGTAGTTTACAATTTATTTTTTGCTAGCACAATAGTTTGAACATCCATAAATCCTTTTATCAATATTCTGAACATTATATCCATTCAAGTATTGATAGGAGCCAAAACCTATCCTGACAGCATTAAGTGCAAGGCGGGAACCATCCCTAGACATGATGCCATCACTGAGCACACTCAGCCGTACAGCCAACATTGAGTACATGTATAAAAATGAGCAGAGGTGTGGTAGGATGAGACAGTTTACTGTTGGTTGTGAAAGCCCCTAGCCCCCTAATCAATCTGAGCAGTTTCTCCACCAAGTGAATCTGGAACATGCAAGCATAGATAGATGAAGAAGGAAACAATGAAGACCAACCATTATTTATAACACCTAAAAAATTGTTGTGGCTGGGCCTCTGCCTCTGTTTGTTCACTTACATCTGTTTTCTTCACTTTCCCTGTTATATTGTGTCTTCAGGTGAGTCTCAGTAAGGGATTTCTCAAACCAAGATGATCGTTTATCAACCCTATGAAGGTTCCTTTATGTGGCAATTTCCTAGGTGTACACCCACCCTATATTACCTTTAGGACTCAGTACATGCTGATTCACACCCAGCAACCACTCAGTCAAGGAGAAGTTGACTTGTTCAGAAAAAGAAAATACAAAGCCACATGGGAACTGTTGAAATATTATTGTCATATTTAAATTATAGTTTCTTAATTTGTTGGAAACAATTTAGAAAATATGCTGATTATGCTAGTTTTGCACAATGATGTATGCTTGTCTCTGCCTCCTGCTTCTGTATATGGAATGGGTGTTTTATTGTTTACAAAGACAAATGGATACAAGGCAGCTGACATCACCGAAAATAAGATCCTCCTAACAGATGTGAAGAACTACACCGATCAGACACAACATTAGAACCACCTCCCTAATATTGTGAAGGACCCCCTCGTGTTGCAGAAACAGCTCTGACCCGTTGTGGTATGGACTCCGCAAGACCTCTGGAGGTGTCCTGTGGTATCTAACACCAAAACGTTAGCAGCAGATCACGTAAGTCCTGTAAGTTGAGAGGTTGGGCCTCTGTGGATCTGACTTGTTTTTCCAGCACATCCCGCAGATGCTGAACCGGATTGAGATCTGGGGAATTTTTAGGCCAAGTCAACGATTTGAACTCTTTGTCGTGTTCCTCAACCAATATCTGAACAATGTTTGCAGTGTGGCAGGATGCATTTTTTTTGCTGAAAGTCGACACAGCTATCAGCGGATACCGTTGCCTTGAAGGGGTGTATGTAGTCTGCAACAATTTTTAAATAGGTGAGGTGGCACTTGTCAAAAAAGTAACATCCACGTGAATGCCAGGACCCAAGGTTTCCCAGAAGAACATTGCTGACAACATCACACTGCCTCCACTGGTTTGCCTTCCTCTCATAGTGCATCCTGCTGCCATTTCTTCCCTGGGTAAACGATGCACACTTACCCAGCTGTCCACAAGATCTAAAAGAAAACACAATTCATCAGACCAGGCTACCTTGGTCCTTTGCTTCATAAATTTCACCCCTTGACATGTGACATTGTAACAGGATTATCAGTGTTATTCACTTATTGTGATATACTCACTCGTTGTGACAACTGGCAGCAACCTCTGAAAATAGAAACTGGCTCTTGTGGTATCCCTTAAGCACCCATTTCACATTAACACTGTCTTTCCTTTGACTCACTTGATTCAATGGACATTTTTATTCTTGCTGATGGAGCCTAACTTTACTTTAAGTACAATGGGTGCTTCCCAGATATGAGAAATAATATCATGTCAATATTCGAAGACAGACAGATAGATAGATAGATAGA
Source organism: Polypterus senegalus (assembly GCF_016835505.1). Lineage (NCBI taxonomy): Eukaryota > Metazoa > Chordata > Cladistia > Polypteriformes > Polypteridae > Polypterus > Polypterus senegalus. The sequence continues at coordinate 86,696,578 of NC_053164.1, read as the reverse complement.
TAGATAGATAGATAGATAGATAGATAGATAGATAGATAGATAGATAGATAGATAGAAAAGCACTCTATACAGTATGACAAACAAAAAGGTAACCAGTCTTAGGCTTGTTGTGGTCCAACATCTATTGCACTGTGCCATTCAGGTCTACAAGTTATATTTTCCCTGTCGTTCTTCATATTTGCCTAGTGATACATTCTGCTGATCGCGAGCACTGCCAGATACTGTAGTCCATTACCTCAGATCACATTGTTTATCTTAAAAGCCCTGTGCTATTCGTAATATTCTTCTCTATCTTTTTTCCAATCCTCACACCCCAGTAACAGCTACTTATTTGATTTGACTCAATAGTATTTTATATTTTTTGGCTGTGAAACACGATACATTACGTAATGATCGTTTGGCGTCGCATCCAGAGACAATTCGTGCTCTGAGGTGTCCTGTTATGGAATAAGAATCTGTTTCTGCGCGACACCGTATCAGAAATTAGAAATCAGACGGGCCGATGATTAGATAAATTCCAACTTTTCTTGGGGATTCCTTTAATTTTACCGCTGGCAGATCACAGAGCGTTTGGCGACGAAATGAAGACTTCAAGCCGGTCATGGAAAGTTTTGCAGATTTTACAACAACAATAAGACAGTGTCTCGAGGGCCAACGCCACAAACAAGAACATAATTAATACAAACGTTATGTATGCTTTTTATTGGGTTACGTTCAACATGAAAATAGTCTTGCACAGCTCCTAAAATCGAATACAGTTTAAACAGTGGCGTGATTCCGAGTGCCTAAAAAGGGCGAAGGTTGCTCATTGGTCACTAAAGACTAACTGTTCTGCCCACTTTAATGAAATATTCATCTTAGTTGCTTAAATTACCACAGGTGGGCGGAGTCAAGTGGCAGTCTGTCAGTGCCGCTGCAGCCGAGTAACGAAGGGTGTGCGGAAGGAAAGGGGCTGTCATTGTGCCTTTTGCAGTTAACTGTTATTGTTATTATTCTTTAATTTTAACTCTCCATTAACTAAGTTATTTCACTTACTGTACCGCAGTGATGTCACGTCCACTGACAGACCAAGAAAAGAGGAAGCAGATCTCCGTGAGGGGTCTAGCCGGAGTGGAAAACGTGACGGATCTAAAAAAGAATTTTAACCGTCACCTGCACTTCACTTTGGTTAAAGACCGCAACGTCTCAACGCCACGGGATTACTATTTTGCCCTCGCTCACACCGTCCGGGATCACCTAATCGGAAGGTGGATCAGGACGCAGCAGCACTACTATGAAAAAGATCCGAAAGTAAGATTGAAAGGGGAGGGTTTTGTGGTGGGGAGAGGGGTTAGGAGGAATGGGGAAAAAGTAGAGGTTTGGCATTTTGGGGATGCTAATGCAGTAATGTTACAGATAACGCAAAAGAAATGACACAAGTGAGTTGGGTTGTACTATTTTTAATCTATACAGAATGATGTCTGCCAGATTACAGAAAGGTCGCTTTAGTTGCAGGTCTGTACCACGCTTGCCGCGTGTTCTCGCGGGATTGAGAGAGATTGTGTGTGTGAGAGAGAGAGAGAGAGAGAGAGAGAGAGAGCGAGCGTGCGCGCGCACCCCCGCCCCCGCCCCCGCTTTTCTTTTAGGTTACGTTCGCATAGCAAGCGTTTGAGAAGGAAACGCATTCAGTGTGTGAGGATGCTGTTACTGTCACTTGACAACTGCTGGTGTCTTCTAATAATAAGCCTTGAGTGTCACTTATTTAGACTTCCTGATGAATACTGGTAATAGTAATGCAGTCAGTATCTTTTGTCAGCTATCTAGTAAACTGTAGAATTGTTAAATAACAATATCGGCGTTAGTGGATCACATATACTGTGCCGAGGCTGAGATTTTAGCGATACATCTAGTTTTTGTCACGGACGGAACAGGCAAATGTTGTACTTCTGTATGAAAAATATATATTACTGTATAATGTTATTGCCTTATGAATAACATCAAATACTCGTATGTGTGGAATTCTGTAGCAAGTATTTGCTGAATGATAAACCTTTGTGTGTATCTATATCTGAATTCGATTATAGTCGCTGAGTAATACTTGTTTATAATCACTTATTTTTCCTTCAACTCGAAAATGTTTAAAGAAACGTTGAGGCCATCTTGTTTGTCAGTGCTGGAACCTTTTAACGACACCCGAATCAGAATGTATCTGGAAACTGCCGACTAGTTGTAATTTAAAAATTACATTTCGGCAAGTTGGCAAAAATCGAATAAAAATGATGGAAGTGGAAGATATGAATCCATTTGCATATCTACTCAATTTTAAGTGTAACTCTAACTGCAAAATCCACGTAACTCAGATGTACAAATTTGAGTTGATATATTCATAGCATGTTTATATTAAACAGCCTTAATGTAAAATTTTGCAAACACCTGGTTTCTAATATGCTTACTCTTGGAAGATGGAATTAAGTTAATGTTTTGCATCATTTGACAAGTATTTCTGAATGAAAATGTAATTTGTAGCATATACGGCCCATTCAGCTACTTGTTGCTTGAAGAAATTAAAGATTTAAATTGTTGCTGGTAGTCACAGTACGTTCAAACACCACACATATGTGAATGTTTTTATAGTCTTCAATATAATTAATATTATAGTATGAATGTGCAGATACTGTACATGTACTGTGTATGTGTAGTTTGATAGGTTTATATTGTATATACGGCAAACTAATAAGTAACATTAAGATAACAAGTCTGCTTAATTCAGGCTCATAAAACAAATCTATTTTCTCTACGTGTTTTCTTCATCTCAGTGTTGTGTGGGTGTCAGAGTCAGCCGTGGCATCTTTGGGCACAAGGCACCATACTTGGGCATAGTGCAGTTTTTTCACACTCGTAATCCTTTGCACCAGACCAATTTAGAGACCTTAAGTATTAGAACATCAACATCTTTGGGCTGTTGAGTGAAAGCTGTAGAAAAAACAAAACCGTGCAGCCTCTCGGAGAACATGCAAGCCTCACACCATCAGTGATGTGACCTGGGTTTGAACCAGTTTATTTATTGGTACTTCCACACCGAGTATTGTATGACATCAATAAAACCATATGCTAGATTTGCTTACAGGGTAATGAATGTTATCCAGCGTCTGATATTTTCAGTATCAAGTTTAGTTATTTTGACTTTAAAATATTTGGATGTAGCAATAATCTGAAGATCATTTGTGGTTAACTAAGCAAAGTGTAATATTTGTTAGTAGAACATGGAGATGTGCGATCTTTTGTGATCCCTTAGCTCAAGTTGTGATCCACTTTTCTTGTGGGAAATTTTACTCTAAACACTTTTGCCATGTCTTTATTTTTACCAGTGGCATTGTCTTTTCACTCTTTCTGCAAGGCTATATATATATAAAACTTAAAATTGATTTTTCTTTTTTAAACATTCTAATCGGGAGTACTGCGATATTGGCTTGTGACCCTCTTTCTCTTTTCAGTGTCCTGGTAGCAGCTACAGTATTAGCCAGTTATTAAAGTTTATTACATACTTAATGACTTATCCCAAACAATGTATCAGAATCTGTTTGTTTTTAATACCCAAACTTAAGATGAAAGTCCAAAGTGATTTAAACATAAACAAGATTGCATTAGGACAGCAAGGTGATTCGTGATAGTTCCTAATAAATGTGGTTTCCTCTCACATCTGAAATATGTTCAGATATGGTTGATTTGAGATGCTTGAGAAATTTCGAGTGATTGTGCTCCGTGTTTGACTGCCACGTCGTTCATTGCTGGTTCATACCTTTGTGCCCAAGACTTCAGAGATAGGCCGTGGAGTCCTGCTGCTTTCTCCAGGTCAAGAAACTCATCTACTTCTTTTTATTTTTTCTATTCTGTTCATCATTTTTGTCTTAGAGGCAAAATTTAAAGTCTTTAATAGATGAACATCTGTGAAATCTAAGTCTAGTGCGCAGGGGTCCTCAATCCCAGTCCTGGAGAGCCGCAGTGGCTGCAGGTTTTTGTTCTGACCTGGTTGCTTAATCAGAAAGCAATTCTTGCCAATAAAGCACTAACAAGCTATGAAATTAAATTAACTCTGCTATGTCAGGTCATTCTCATATCCTAGATTTTCTTTCCCTTTCTATCATGCAAATGATTTGAAGGCTAAAATGGACGAGTAATTCTCAGTCCTTCACTTTTTTCTCTTCATTTTTCTTCCAAGTATTTAATTAAACCCAATAGTGCAGATAAATACACACAGGTATAAATGTAAATAAGCTAAATGGAGAAATGCTGCTCTCTCTTGTCATTTGCATGTTATTGATAATAAGGAGCAATTAAAATAGCTGTTTAAGACAAAATTAAGCAATAAGGGCTCAAAATCACTAAAGTGAAGCAGAAGTGTTACTTTAGCAATAAGTGCTTTTTATTAAGCAACTGGGTTGGAGCAAAAACCTGCAGCCACTGCGGCTCTCCAGGACCGTGATTGAGGACCCCTGGTCTAGTGTTATTTGTATCAATACAGAATTTGAATATTACTTTTGAAAGTTACTACACTACACCCATTTCATGTTTTTCATTTGTTAATAAAATTTTCTGTTTATGAATGTGACGGCTTTAAGGATTTTTTTGACAAATAAAATCATCCTTTCAGATTTTTTACATTTATTTTACAGTATGCACACACACACACACACATATATATATTATACAATATAATACGCATTCGTGCAGAAGCAGTGTTTTTGCCTGCACCAAATAGTTGCCATATTGAAATTCAGTTTATTGAAGCATAAAAGAAAACTTTCTTTAACACTACTTTGCAAGAGTAGCCTAAAATTATAGAGTGCTAGCCATTTTAATAGGGAATGTTAGCAGTGCAGCTGAATCCATAGCGCTTTTTCATTTTTTTTGGCTTGGCATGGTGTAGAGGGTGCTGGGCAGACATCCATTGCACCTGTTGATGGTCTGTTATATGGAGTCTCCTACAGTTGGCAAGATGTCTCATAAGGGGTACATGAGGAAAAAAAACACTAAGCAGCAATTATTACTTGTTTCTTTTTTGTTTAAACTTAATGAGACTGTTTTTTTAGGGGAAGAAATAAAACATGCATTGTGGCAGTAAAGGTATGCTGTTTTTAATTTGCAGTCCTGGGAATAAATAGTGTCAGAAAACATCGACTGTCAACCAGAGGCTTAGGCTGCCAGTTGTCAATGAGCCAACTTTGACAGAGGAAGGTTGTGAAAGGTCAGGTTAAATTCAACAAAAATACGGCATGTCAGGGGTGATCTTAAAAAAGTGATCCTGTTAGCTCTTCTAGCCAAATATTATTTCAGCTTTCTAAAAGAATGGAATTTATATTTTTTAAATTTTCAGTTGAAAATTGTCTTTTACATGAGGTTGTTTCTGTTTTTCTCAGTGCTTGGTTTCATTGTCAGTTAATCAGATTTACATACTAATATGTATACGCACACAGACTGTAAAGTATAAAGGATTGACGTAAAGTTCTAGATCTTGTAACATACCATTTTTCATTAGTATTTTAGATTCAGGTTAGAGTTGCAGCGTCGAAACCTCACACAATAATTTTCTTTATGCCAGACCAACCGAAGAAAAATAACTAAGAAGTGTAAGATCAAAATTAATTTAAGATGTGATTTAACCACCTTTACAACTGGTTAGCTTGGAGTGTTGCCCTGTGGTCAAGTTGGAAAACAATGCCGAAATTAAAAATTGCAAAGACAGAGAAGGCTTCCAGCTATACATGTGAATTTTATGAAGGACAAGAACTGCAATATCATCTGGCACCTCATCCTGATTTGTTTTTACATAAAAACAGTGAATATTACATTTTAAAGAATACAAACAAAATTTGATTTTACTTTGTCAATCAAAAAGTTCATTGACATTTCAGGAAAGTGTGTTATGTTTTTTTATTAGTGACGTGTTTTTTGACGTTTGAAGACAACATTTATAGTACAAGTACATTTTTCTATAAGCAGATGCTTGCCATTAAATCTCAGAAAATTGTTTGCTTTGCACTTATAAACTTATTTTACCTTTTAGACCTTTACTACATTTTAAAATAGAAATAGGAGGATGCAGCAAATTTACAACAGTCAGTCAGTCAGTATCCAACCCACCAAATCCTAACACAGGGTCACGGGGGGTCTGCTGGAGCCAATCCCAGCCAGCACAGGGCGCAAGGCAGGAACAAATCCCCAGCCAGGGTGCCAGCCCACCGCAGGACAAACACACACACACACACCAAGGACAATTTAGGATCAGCAATGCATCTAACCTGCATGTCTTTAGACTGAGGGAGGAAACCGGAGCACCCAGAGCAAACCGACGCAGACACGGGGAGAACATGCAAACTCCATGCAGGGAGGACCCGAGAAGCAAACCCAGGTCTCCTAACTGCGAGGCAGCAGCGCTACCAATACGCCACCATGCCGCCCAAGTTTACAAAATAGCTTAGTAAATACTATGCCAAATTCAGTGTTGTTGCTTGATGTACAAAAAAGATGCACTGTTTTTATTTATTCTGTGCCTTGCTGCATTTTCTGCCCATCTTTTCTGTGCATGTGCTCACCATGACCTAGTACAGCACTAGTTTTTGGCACACAGCACTGCATGCTAGATTTCTTCATGTGGGAAATTATGTCTGCTGAAGTAAAAGTGGCACTTGCAACAAAGTTAAACCAGATATGGAGAAAAAATATAATTTTCGTGCAAATTGCCAACATTTTTGTTAAGTATTTGCTGAGCTGTAACTTTTAAATGATTCAATTCTTCATGCCCCCCTTTATTGTAGGTAAATTTATTGTAAGGAAGGTGGTTAACCCCTTATTAAGAGGCGCATTAGCTTATGTCTGTCGTTATGTGGGATGCTGCTGTAATATTTGCTGTGTACTATAATTACAGTACTAATAGGCAGTAATGTATATGGTGTGCATCTGAGAAAAGGTCAAAGGTAAAAGGTACAGTCATAGTACAAAGTAAGACATATTAGAGAGAACATCACAGCTGTTGAACTTTACAAGTGGATTTATCTATGTGGGAGGTCACATTAGTTGCTGGGTCATGTAATCTTAGCCATCATTTGGCTAGGATGTAAGTGCACATATATTCATATTTTCTATATTCAAGATGTTGGGGTAAAGGTGCTGTCAAAGCATATCTTGTGAAATGTCAAGGGTTTGCGCCTGTACAGATTAGGTCACAGTTGGCATAAGACTTGCAAATTAACCATGGAATTGCAGGGCGCACTGTATCGGCTCTGTTCTGCCATCATACTGTCTTTGATGTCATTTTGAACTAATGATTACCGTCTTTAAATGAGCGTATTTCAGCGTCTCACTTCTTTCTGATTTGACCTGACATGTTTGCAAGGTGTCTTCAGTTTAGTGAAAATGCTTGTTAAAGCAAAATGATGTGATACATTACCTTAAAATTATTTTCAATGTCATTTTGAGTTTCCAATTTCTTCTTTTATGCAAAAGAAGTTTTCTCTTGAAGTTCAAAGACGTTAATGTGGCGAGACAGCAGTGTTAATGTTGCTACTGGAAGCTTGTGTGTAGAGTGTATTTGAAAAGCTTTCCAGTCATATTTCATGTCCTACATCAATTGTGTTTTTTACATTTTAGAGTCGGACCTCCTATGAATAACTGGGGAAAATTGAAATTGAAGGAACTTTTTTTTTTCTGATTTATATATATATATATATATATATGTTAGTTTATACTGCAAAGTTTCTGGTTTCTTTCTTGAAGAAGAACAATGTGGAACATTTATTTAAAAAGTAAAAAGTAGACTATAGCATTTTTACATTTTATTTATAAAGCACTATACATTAGACATAGACGAATAAGCATTTAGCACAAGTTGTACTTACAGTGGCATTATGACTTTGTATAAGCTGTTAAAACCAGAGATTATACCAGTTTTATCCACTAATTGTAAGTCACATTCAGCAGCTTGTCAGCAAGTATATCTGGAAATTGACTCTTAGCATTCTGAAACTAAATAATTGAGCCTTTAAATATGACAAGAAGTTCAAATATCTTGTTCCAAACAACTTTTCTGTACTCCCCTATATTTTAGCAGTAATGGACAAAATAAAAAGCAAAACAAATCAAGCAGCATTTTGACACTTCCAAGCTGATTCCTGGACATCTATTATGTGAACCTTCTTTGTTCATTACATGATAATGAGGAGCTGCTACATGCCACTTCTTTATCAACAGCAGCATCATAAAAAAATACAAGCACCAATATCTTTAAAGTATACATGCTTTTGAACGTTCAATATCAGACTGCTTAATGTTCTGATTCAGTGGATTTCTACCTCACTGCTTTTTAAAATTTATTTGTAGTTTTTCAATACTTAATTAACCCACTTTTAAGAATTTCAAGAATTACCAAAGCCTATTCAAAGCAGTAAACAGCTCTGTTTGAGGTGCCATTCCATCACAAGACACATGTAAACACATGCTTACCCACCAGTTACTCATACTAGATTAACACGGAGCTACCAGTTATCCTAAAACACATACAGTTATATGAAAAAGTTTGGGAACCCCTCTTAATTCTTTGGATTTGTGTTTATCATTGGCTGAGCTTTCAAAGTAGCAACTTAGTTTTAATATATGACATGCCTTATGGAAAGTAGTATTTCAGCAGTGACATTAAGTTTATTGGATTAACAGAAAATATGTAATATGCATCATAACAAAATTAGACAGGTGTATACATTTGGGCACCCTGACAGAGATATTGCATTGATACTTAGTTGAGCCTCCTTTTCCAAATATAACAGCCTCTAGACGCCTATTTTGATGAGTGTCTGGATTCTGGGTGGAGGTATTTTTGACCATTCTCCCATACAAAATCTCTCCAGTTCAGTTAAATTTGATGGCTGCCGAGCATAGACAGCCTGCTTCAAATCATCCCATAGATTTCAATGATATTCAAGTCAGGGGACTGTGACGGCCATTCCAGAACATTGTACTTCTCCCTCTGCATGAATGCCTTAGTAGATTTTGAGCTGTGTTTTGGGTCATTGTCTTGTTGGAATATCCAACCCCTTTGTAACTTTAACTTTGTAACTGATGCTTGAACATTATCCTGAAGAATTTGTTAATACTGGCTTGAATTCACCTGACCCTCAAGTTTAACAAGGGCCCCAGTCCCTGAACTATCCACACTGCCCCACAGCATGATGGAACCTTCACCAAATTTGACAGTAGGTAGGACGTGTTTTTCTTGGAATGCGGTGTTCTTCTTCCGCCATGCAAAGCACTTTTGGTTATGACCAAATAACTTAATTTTTGTCTCATCAGTCCAAAGCACTTAGTTCCAAAATGAATCTGGCTTATCTAAATGAGCATTTGCATAAAGAAGCGACTCTGTTTGTGGCATGAGTGCAGAAAGGGCTTCTTTCTCATCACCCTGCCATACAGGTGTTCTTTGTGCAAATTGTGCTGATTTGTAGAACGATGTACAGATACACCATCTGCAGCAAGATGTTCTTGCAGGTCTTTGGAGGTGATCTGTGGGTTGTCTGTAACCATTCTCACAATCCTGCGCATATGCAGCTCCTGTATTTTTCTTGGCCTGCCAGACCTGCTGGATTTAACAGCAACTGTACCTGTGGCCTTCTATTTCCTGATTCCATTCCTTACAGTTGAAACTGACAATTTAAACCTCTAAGACAGCTTTTTGTAGCCTTCCCCTAAACCATGATACAGAACAATATTTGTTTTCGGATCTTTTGAGAGTTGCTTTGAGGATCCTATGCTGTCACTCTTCAGAGGAGAGTCAAAGGGAAGCACAACTTGCAACTGACCACCTTAAATACCTTTTCTCATGATTGGACAAACCTGTCTATGAAGTTCAAAGCTTAACGAGCTAATCCAACCAATTTGGTGTTGCAAGTAATCAGTACTGAGCAGTTACATGCATTCAAATCAGCAAAATTACAAGGGGACCCAAATGTTTGCACAGCCAGTTATTCATATTTGATTTAATTTCATACATCTAAATACTGCTTCACTAAAAATCTTTGTTCGGAAAACACCCCAGTACTTAGATGTTCCTAGGAAATGAAAGACATACCACTGTTATCTTTTTTGTTGAAAGTACAGTAAAATATTATGCAGGCTGAGAGGGGTTCCCAAACGTTTTCATATGACTGTATCTTTCAGATGTAGGAGAATACTGGATTAAGTCCACTAGATAGTGGAGAATGTGTGCACTCAAAACAGAGACAGTTGCTGGGATGCCTGCAATCATCTCACCACCGTATCCCCTTTATGTATAGCTGCTGGGTTAATAATATACTCTGTATATTCAGGAAAGGTTTCTTTTGAGATGTGTGCCTGTTACATACTAGATAGAGAAAAGGATTTTTGTAAACCTTGAACCTATCTTCTGATCTTCGTATCCATTTTAGATAAACAGGAACAAGGTAGCATCTTACAACATGTGACAAGTTGAGTCAGCCAGGATATGGAGATTTCCATACAGCACTTTGTAGTATCTCCTGATTTGTCCCACCACTTTATTTTTCAAATATCCCTTGTATAGTAGAATTTTGAATGGCTGTTTAAAAGACTCAAGGATAATGCTAAGCTTTCTTAATACATCAAATACATTTTATTTTGAAAGTGTAAAAATTTGTATAAAGCTCAATTTAAAGCTGAATTTTACTGTTTTTCTCATGTGCTCATTATAACTCTTGTAACAACCTTTGAGACCCCAGACTGTTTTTAATTTCTTGTTTGACTTTTTAATGGTTTGTGTTTCATATTGACCAAAAAGGTTAAAAATGTAATAACTTTTCCCTCCTATTAATTAAAATTAAGTGTTTCCATTAAATAGTTTGATAAATGTGAACAGTAAACAAAAATATAGTAAAGCTATTTCTTGACAACACAAGTTTTGTTTATCTGTCCTCTGCTGTTTATGCAGGAGGCAGGAGAAGGCAGCACTTTATACGGTCTGGACATTAATATGTTGTTATGTCTTATATTTCAAAATGTAAACAACTGAAAACATGGATTATATTTTGATTCTGAGGGGAAAAAAATCACGTTCATACTCTGTTTATAAAAACTAATACAATTAGGGGAAGCGGCGTTTATAAGGTATGCCAGATTGGTTTTAATGTTGAATGGTAGGTTGCTTAAGCTTTTTACATTAAATAACTCATCATAGAATCACTTTGGGGTAATGACATATTGGTAATGAGTCAGTATGTCAAAAAAGGCCATGCAGAGAAGAATGTTTTTCCAAAAAAAAATGAATGCTTGGTAACAATGTGTACATATAGAGTACAGGAATTGTCTGACTTCACAAACTGTAGGACACAGAGTGAAGTCACATCACTGATGAACATCCAGGAGAATCTAGGCCTGGCCAAAGTTCTGTGTAGTACAGAATGACAGACAATTTCTGTTATATATTGTGTGGGATCTGTAAAAAGCTTAATTAGCACATTCCAAGTGTGAAATTTGAGATTTTACACAAATGTTACTGCTTTACACCCCTCTGTTTAAATAGACACATCATTCCATCCATGATTGGTTGTCACCCTTATTAGTTTGTAAATTTGTTTCTGCTAAAAAATACTGGACTCTTTAAGAGTTGGAATTATGTTCATGTATGATTCTCATTCTTGGTAGTGACTATTTTGGTTGAAGTCTACCTGTGTGTTTGGTTTCCGTTTGCTTAAGTGCCAGAAGAGAGAGACTAGTAGCATTTCTAGTATATCTGCTTTATCAAGGCTCACAATGAACAACAGCCTATATTTACAGTGACAACATATTAGGAAAGAGGCTGGCCGTGATCAGATCCATTCTCCATCACAGGAAGCATACACAGTTTAAGATGTTCATTTGTCCATGAAGCTCGCCAAAGTGTTGGAGGAGCCCCAGATGAACATGCACATAGAACTCCACATAAAGTTGGCCCAATTCAACAGTTGAACAAGTCTCTGAACACTTGGTGCTAATCACAGTTGCCACCCAGCTGCCTTTATCGATCAAATTGAGCATGTGATTATAATCTAAGTGCAGCAACATATATACTGTAGATGTTGCTGATGTGATTAAGGGGCTTACTATATTTTTCTTTAATAATATATTCATAATTTATAATTCTCCTTTATTTATATCTCATTTATAAAGGTGTTTTTACTAAGACAGTTTGCTTTATTTTTTTTTTTTTTACCTTTCTTCTCTGCACTGATGGAATTAGCATTATCAACTCAGTTTAGTCTTGGCTTGTTAGCAAAGCAATTTTTACCCAGAAAGGTGGTGTGGGTGAAATTATAATCTGTGTCTCCATTATGAACTTTGACATTTCAGAAGGTCTGTCCTCCTTGCTCTGGCCTTCAGGGCTGTTACCCTGGGGAGAGGATACTTGATAGCAAGCAGCTTTATAAAAACATGTGGGCAGGATAAAAATAGTGCCTGTGAGGACCAAAAGCGTGAAATGTTCAAAGGTTGTGATATCTCTAGGAACATCTATCATTCTGACTTTTCCCAGTTTCTCTAATCCTTAAACATATGCCATTTGTGAAGTCATTTTAGAGACAGTACAAGTTAAGTGTGAATTAAGATGTCTGCTTTTTTATTAATGATTACAAGTCAGTCGTTTTCCAAATATAACTGGAATTGTGAGTGCCTAACGAAACATTTGTCAGATATTTGAACTGGGTGACCTTTTTTCTAAGTATAAAATAATAGAGTCTCCTCAGTGTGTCTCCATCACCCAGATCAACAAGCCCAAAATGTATATAAAATACTATTTCCCATTTTTTAGTGAAAGATTTAAGACAAAATTAGCTGCAAACAGCCAAATAAGTTCTTGTTTTTTATAACATTTTCCCAGCTAATAAAGTGAGGAGGCTCGTTCCTTTGCCCACATCACAAAGCCTTCAAACAGCATTGCCCCTCTCAACCTGTTTGCTCCTAGAAGATTTAGTAACTTCTGTTTCCTCTTCAGCCCTTTGCCTTTCTCTGTCCTTTAAGGGTCTGCTACTATAATTAAGCACCCTGCTCTCCAGGATATTGTCCTCCATGTCACACCACATGCATGACCATATATATGTCAAGCAGATTCTAAGTATCTCCTTTGTATGGACTCTTTGCTACAATTCAGAGCAACATTACTATAGATGCTTGGTGGGAACCAATTGTGGATGGGACTCCAGTCCCTTAAGGGGCACAGTCATGCATGCATCCACACTCACATTTTGAGGAACAAAATGCTATTTCACCTAACCTGTGTACCTTATGTGAAAAAGCCAGAAGAACCCATGCGGTCGCTGGAATAATACAAGAACAACATTGATTTATATCGCACATTTTTATACAAATGATGTAGCTCAAAGTGCCTTTACATGATGAAGAAATAGAAAAAAGACAAAATATATTAAAAAATAAAATTAGGCAATATTAATTAATATAGAATAAAAGTAAAGTCTGATGGCCAGGGAGGACAGATAAAACAAAAGAAACTCCAGACGCTGGAGAAAAAAAAATCTGCAGGGGTTCTGAGGCCACAAGACCACCCAGCCCCTTCTAGGCATTCTACCTAACATAAATGACCTCAGTTAGTTCTCATGGTATTTAGGGTTCACATGGAAGAACTTGATGATGATGGTCATGTGGATTTCTGGCCTTTAATCCATCAATGTAGGGACATCACGGTGCTTTGATCGGGTGGTGGTGGTGCAGATCTCCACCACAGAAATAACAGAAAAAGAACAGCAGAGAAAGTAGGGGCTAGTACGGATTTCAGAGCCACCATGACTAATAAATGATAATTAGATGCATATACAGAGTAGTATCAGGATTAAACTAAAATGAAGTGATGAGAAAGCCATGTTAAACTAATGTGTTTTCAGCAGTTTTTTTAAAGTGCTCCATTGCATTAGTCTGGCGAATTCCTATTGGTAAGCTATTTCAGATTTTAGGTGCATAACAGCAGAAGGCTGCCTCACCATTTTTTTTAAGTTTAGCTCTTGGAATTCTAAGTAGACACTCATTTGAAGATCTAAGGTTACGATTAGGAGTGTAAGGTGAGAGGCATTTTGAAATATAGGATGGAGCGAGATTATTTAAAGCTTTGTAAACCATAAGCAGTATTTTAAAGTCAATTCTAAATGACACAGGTAACCAATGTAAAACTGGAGAGATGTGTTCATATTTTCTTTTCCTAGTTAAGATTCTAGCAGCTGCATTCTGCACTTGGATGTATTTTTGGGTAGTCCTGAGAGGAGTGCATTACAGTAATCTAGTTGACTAAAAACAAAAGTGTTAACTAATTTTTCAGCATCTTGCAATGTTATAAGAGGTCTAACTTTTGCTATATTTCTTAAGTGAAAAAATGCTGTCCTAGTAATCTGATTAATATGCGATTTAAAATTCAAGTCAGAGTCAATAGTTACCCCTAAATTTTTTACCCCTGTCTTGACTTTTAATCCTAATGGATCAAGTTTGTGGAAATGTGTAATGTGGAAATTCTTTTTCTTTGTAAGCCAGGCTAATTGTTGTCTCTAAACTGTCCTTGTGTGTTTATGGTTTAATACATAAGTTTGCTCTTTGGTGGGCTGGTACCACACACAAGACTGGCTCTTTCCTAAGGCTGATGCTACAAAGATAGGGTCAAGCACCTAACGACTCTGTAATGCATATGCTAGGTTCAGAAAATGAATGATCACACCTTCTTTTATGTATTTTTAAAGTGCATTTTTCTTTTGAACCTGTTTTTATTTTGTTAATGATAAATGTAATTAATTATTCAGCAAATTAGAAAAAAAATATATAATTACATTTTCTCTGGTTCTACTTGAGCATGGGAAAGGCCCTATATAAATAAAATGTATTATTATTATTATTATTATTATTATTATTATTAACATTTAACTTACATTCTTGCCAGTTTAGAAGGAGCTATTTTGAAACATTGCCATCTAAAGTGGTTTACCTTCATTTTATGAGTACCAACTGTTAGGAAGAGCTTGCAGTAGGTGTAGGGACGTTACTATGCTGTACTTGAAAGCTTGTATGATTTACATTTTAAACGACGGTATGCACGTTTTAAGTACTAGTGTGTTCTACACATGGGTATATTTGCTGAATTTCTCTAAATCTGTGGTATGTCTAGAGCAGACTTTCTTAACATGGTTTGTTAATGGATGTTATTTGGCAGGCATTATCGGTGATCGTACACATGGTGGTAATGAGAACTACAAGAAGACATTCACTTCAAGTGGAAAATTTCCATGAAGGAGCCACCATTTTACTGCATGTCTAGTGGCAATGTATGATCATGCATGTCCGCAATGAGAAGGAGACACTCTGGCTTGCTCTCAGAAATTATCCTGGGTGGCTGTGGAACCACAGATTCCCACAGAGCCCTATAACAGACTTTCTACCACACCTGGGAGAGATTCAAGGTAATCTTGATGACCCACCTGGAACACTCCCAGCACCTATAAAAGGAGCCAGTCACCACCACTTAATGGCCTGAGTTGGGAGGAAGAAGGACAAAGCCTGTGTGGAGGGCTGGAGGTGGAAGGACTGTGCAAGGATTGTTGCCCTTGACTGTATATTGGCAAAGAGGCACAAATCTTGTGTCCTGCCTATCTGTGTCGGGTTAGGGTGGCCATACACCCCGGGCTCCACAATATGTATAAAGGCACAGAATGCACACACACACAGAGGCAGATGAAAAAGTGTTGAGTCTGAAGTACTAAGTGAAACACCAGTAAAGCCAGACCAGTTTTGTTTTTCAGCTGAATCTTGTGTGTAATATTCATAAAGCTCTATATACAACTGAAACTTATTGTTTGTACATGAAGTCTTCTGTAACTGACTTCATTTCTTCATCGTCCCACAGGGGTAGCCTTTCTCAATACTGTCACACAGTACAGGTAGTAATGCTGTCTCTTCAGATCCATTGTTTTGCAGATCAACCGGTGCATTGTAAGCTGGGATATCATAGTCAAGCTGAGGGAAGATTGTCAACATGTTTCCCTGACACTTTATCCTAATTAACTGCCATAGACACCATAGAAAAGCATGTCATCAATATGGTCTATGCCCTTAAAATCATAAAAAAAAAAAACTGCTCATGATCTTGTAGACACTGACGTGTGCCTTGAACTTGCTGTTCTGTTGAACATTCACATGTGTCCATTGTTTTTATTGTTGTTCCTGGTGACATATCCAAATTTCATATCCAGTTATGATACCCTTATTAAATTTCACCCAGTCTGAATGAGTAAAATGCATATCTCTTAGGGATATTGGATTCAGTGATTCTTCATTTCAAGAGTCAACATTTTAGGTACCTATAACCTGCACAGACATTGCTCATATCAAATTGCACAAAGAATGGATTCTGCTGACCTATAACCAATTCCAGTAGTGTCCCACACACAGTCTCTCTTTGATTCTTCAATACAAAACGCTTCATGGTGGCAACATTTTATTATGCTGCTGCTGCTGATGTTGAAGTTTGGGCAGACCTGAGCCATTTTTAGGAGCTCAAATGCTAGAATCTTATAATTTACATATTTGAAAACATTGGAACTAAGTACTTGCCGCTTACAAAATCACGTTCAAAATGTTCTGATGATTCCTTGTGTACATATTTAATAGTTTAATCCGAAGAAGACAAGCAGTGGGACTTGTGAAAAGCTTTTGATAAGGCAGCTGATAGTTCTGATAAAGTAATATTCCATATCTTGGGCACATAGTGTTAAATAAATATTTATATGAATTCAAATATTTAATTAAGATAACATGAATAATGAACACACATACACATTTTTTACTGTGGCACAGTGATTAGTGCTGTAGTCTGATGAGCTTGGACCCTGTCTTCTAAGTGTTTAAAGGTTTTCTTTGGGTTCTCTGATTTCCTCTGATATTTCAAAGAATTGCCCTTTAAGGTGAGAGGCATCTTTAACTTGGTAGTGTCCAGTTCTTCAGTGTGTGGTGTATGTCTTCCTTACCTCCTTTTGCTTTTTTTGCTGAAAAAAGCTGAACTGTGTTGGGTCACCTGTTGCCATACCTGCCCCATGGTGGCCAAGTGGGGAGTTTCTATCGCTGATTAGTTCTTTTTCGATGTCAGAAATGGCAAGCAAGCAAAATGCAATAAATACAGCTAGACTCTCAAAACAGATAAACGTTCTGTGTTAATAAACTGTAAACCACCCTCTCTAAGAAAGAATAAACACCTTGTGATGTGCCACTCATTTTTTTTATTGTTTTTCGATGGCTGTTTGATATCATTCTGGCTTTCTGCCACTCTCCCTGTCAACTAGAGAAACAAAATTAAGATTGATTAACAGTTAATGAGAGGGCAAGCACTGACTACTCCACACATAACAAAGTAATGAAATGTTCATGAAACAAAGAAGTGTGCACTTTGTGCAGTGGTCCTGTGCAGTGTTGTTAGCATGGAGCTGCTGGATGTCAATTTAGCATAAACGAAACTAGTATTGTTTCATGTTTAATTTTTGTGCCATGGTTAGAAATTAGGCAGTCAGATGACTTTGCTTACTGTATGCTATATCAGTTAATCTCTGTGCTGCCACTCAGGGTTAATCTTTGTGTAGTTCACAAATAGAGTGAATATATTAATTTATTACTGTGTAAAGATTAGTGGTTTGCAAACACTATTTGAATAGTTTAATTGCATGTTTACTAACTGCCAGTACCACATTTATGAGAAAGTACATGAATGGAAATTGTGTGGAGTGATGGCTCGGAGGCTAGGGATCTGCGCTGGTAATCAGAAGGTTGCTGGTTCGAATCCCGTAAATGCCAGAGGTGACTCTACTCCATTGGGCCATTGAGCAAAGCCCTTAACCGGTGTATGATGTTAATCTGCATCCAGTCCTACAAGCTGGTAAAACTTGGGAGTTGGTGGCAGGATTGGCACTCCAGCCACAGTAAAAAAAAAAAACTCTGAGGTGCTGAGGTGTCACCCACTGCCCTCGGGTCCCAATCCAGGTGGTTCACTGAGTGATGGGCGTATCAGCGCATGCTCCCAACCTTTCTTTCTATGAATGGAAAGTCACTCTCATCTTTGATATTTGTAATCCTCTGTGCTTTCATTTAATCCTATTGAATTAGTATTTAATTGTTTTTAAGGATCTTTAAAAGGGCTTCCTTTCTAATTGTTGCTTCATCAATGTGAGTGTATGGCTGCTTTGAAGATATCTACTGTATTTCTTTAAACGTGATAATTCTTTGGCACAGCAGAGCCACATAGCCTTTTTCATTTTTTCTTTTCTGTGTCTTTAGAAATTCCAGCATATGATGTAACACACTGTTTCCTGACAATAACTTTAAAAATGCACACTTTACCTGCAGTTTGTGCATAAACAATGCATTTAGTGATGGGGTCAAAATGTGTTATGTAGAAAAAACTCAAGGTATATTGTCATACTGAACAAATCCCTATGTAGGATGACAGTGTTTGTGTTGTGGTGGGTGGACCAGTAAAGACAGGAATTGAGAGAGGGGATTATCAGGGTGTCATTTCTTTCATGCTTCTTTAGTGACCCATATTGATGTCAGACAGAAACAGAAATAATGAAAAGAGCTAGTGCACAATAAAGGAGAATTTGATACAGAGGCATCAGTGTAGTTTTTGACCCTCAGATTCTTAACAAGTTGCTGACCAGTTAGACACCCATAATCCTTAGAGCTCATAAGTAACCTAGGCATGGAGGAAAACCCAGGGTCCACTCGAGGGTGCTCTAGCCCGCTTCAGTTATAGAGTGGCTGTGAATCTGCGGAGTGATTGGAAGTCAACCAAGTGAGGGTTCTGGAAGCTGACCAGTAGACAGAATGAGTATTTAAGTTTGGAGTTCTGGGGGGGTACCGTTGGTGGCCAAAGCATTAAGACAGTTTTGCACTTGTGCCAGTCACACAGGTAAGGACCTAATTTGAATTAAAAGAGTGTGGATTTGTAAGAAATCAGGGGATGAAAACCAAGGGCATCCATTGAACAGCTTACCTTGGCGATGGTACAGTGCTTAATGCTATGTGGAGACCCTGCTATCATATGAAGTCACGTCTCTGTGCCATATTTGTATTTTTTTGGCTTTACTTTGAGTCTGGAACAAAATGAAAACACTCCATGTAATTGGTATGAGTAAACGTAATTAGTACTTTACAATGCTAACTGAATAAACATTATGAGCGCTTTACCATGTATTAAATTAAAAATATGTTAATTTTTCACTCTGTTTAGACAGACATTACATGCATTGTTGAATATATTATTTGCCTCTTCACGCAGCCTTGAACTGGACTAATTGGATTTGAGAATGGATAGATTTCTTAGCAATTTTTATTATCAAAACAAATCACAGTATTTTTAAATTAGGAGTTGCTCCATTTTATATTCACATTCACTAGCAACACATTTTTCCGATATTTCTGTTCATGTACAGTACGTATATTCTCAAACACACATGGCAGGAGTAATTACTCACAAGGCAGTTGTGTGCCACGTACATCCCAGTAGTCAGATGAATTTACAGAAAACAAAAATGGTTCAAGATGATCTTCTAAATATGTGACTAGAAGTTTATCAAATAACTCATTAGTTCCTAGGTGCAGCAGAGCCACTTTAAATAGCATACTGCAAGTGAAGTACTGGAGTGCAGGGGAGCAACCGTTTTGATGGTGAAGATAATCTCATTTTAAATCTGGGTGTGGTAATGTGCAATCCTTTTCATGCGATTTTAAAGAAAGGGTGCAGAACGGAGTGATTAATGGAGCAAAATACTGAGAGAAGATAAACCGTGTTGAGGTGCAGACCCAGGCAAGGAGCTTACGGAGGAGTGAAAACAATCCTTTTTGAAAAATAATTCACTTCAATATTATTATTTGGAAGGTTAATTTAATATTAATTTCTATTGTGGTTTTATAAAACTTCAAATGCGTTCATTAGATGGTATTAGATATACTATAGCTTCTGTTTTACATAAGTTGTAAGTTTGGACATTAGATAAAAAAAAAATTCAAGTTTTAGTGGTTTCAGTTGATCTGTATTACATCCATTTTATAAACCAGTCTTATCCAAGTTTAACATTATGGGTGGCCAAACCTGATCCTTGTAGCAATGGGCACAAGCCGTAGTGGTAATTTACAGGAAATGGCTATTAAATATATGAATGTTCCTTACGAATGTTTCTTCTGTGTTACAGCGTATCTACTATCTGTCCCTGGAGTTCTACATTGGCCGTACTCTACAGAACACCATGGTTAATTTGGCCCTGGAGAATGCCTGTGATGAAGCCATGTACCAGGTAGGGTGGCAATGCCATACCGCCACTTAATTCTGCAGTGTATACATTACAAATTAACTCTCAATTTCTTTGAAAAATAAGCTGTAATCTAAATATATAAAATAAAATGTCTGTCTGTCTTTCCCCTGTATAGTCCCATACTGAGCTATTGAGACATAATTTTGCAAAGTAACATTCCTATGGGCCTTGAGTAAAATAGCATATGTGGGAACCCTGATAATCACCACACAGCAAGAAAAAGATTAATAATTGTACCAGGGGTCCTATGGTTCAATAAAGTGACAGATGCCTCATTGGTAAGATGCTTTAGAAGACAAATATGCCTCATTAAGAAATAAACAGTTTTCGTATATCAAGTGATTTTTATATAAATGTAGAGTGAATGATAGATCAATGGTGTGTGTTAAATGATCTCAAAGGTCAAATTTCCTATAGATCCTACAACTATTCTCATTTAATTTCCATCACATTTTTACACAATGGTCCTGTTAGTTCAAAAGTTACAAAGGTACATTTTTCTCAACATTAACAACAAACGATAAACAGCTTTGCGAACAAGCAAGCAACGAGAAAGGTGAGCTTTAATAATATCAACCTTGGGGTACAGAATACAGAGCAGCCTGGAATTCCCATAGCTCATTGAAACTCTTGTTAATAGCCAGCAGACTGTATTTAGTCCACTGAACAACTTAATTTTAAAAACTTGAGCACTGATAATGTTCCTGCCTAATCTTGACCTGCCTAAGTTTTGTAATGGAATTAGACTATGCATGAAGAACCTCATGTCAAACAATACGGAAGCAACAATATTAACTGACTGTGATAGAGAAAAGGATGCATTCATTCGACGTAATCCACACAACTCCAAAATAACAATTCATACTACCAATAAACAGACATGAATACTTGCCCTTTCTCTCTTTTCTCTGTCCTTCTCTCCTCCACTGCCTCCTGATTTTTACTCATTGAGGTATGGTAGCGGGCTCCTTTTCAGCCTGACTTGCAGTACTTACAGTGACATGTTGTGGCTCGTTTGAAGCACTTCAGGGTCAAACTGGGCAGCACCCTCTACTGTCACACAAGGACCCCTTCAGGGCTGTGCTTCTGTACTCCAATTCCCCTGAAGCTCTGCTGGTGTCCAGACTGGGACTACTTACAAGGAACACTGCCACCTATTAATTTGGGGGAATAACTGCTCCCAGATTCCAGCTCTCACCAGTCCATTCTTCCTTCTAGCATCAAGCCGGGAAGTATCTGCAATCTGGCCATCGTTTCATTCATCGTTTCATCTGGCCATGGCAGAAATCCTCCTCCATCCAGGCTGGGATTCCCATCCGTCCTCCTGGGCACTTACAGTGTATATATTGTGGCATTAAAGGGATAGTTTTTAGTGGATTTTACTTACTCCAATATCCAAGGTTTATTCCTTCCTTCCATTACAATCTACCTTATCAAGCTTCTTAACTAAGCAGTAATACATACATTTATGGTTGTGGGATTCTGCAAATACAGTGAGCACACATTTTCTTTTAGCTTAAAGAAGTGTTGTTTTTAATGTGTACTTTTTAAAAATCTGTTATATTAAGGTGTAATTAATTACATTTACACAAAGTGTACATGGTTTATATGTATAGGGTCCTCATATAGTTCTTGAGCCCACATATGATTTTCCTGATCACTGTTTGTCTCTGTCCAGCAAGTAAACGGCCAAGGATTGTATTCACAATGCTCTGCAGCAAACTGCAATTGATTGGGTACCAGGAATTTAACTTCCATGCTTTTTAAGACCTTATACTTTATACACATTCCCAGCAGATTTTGCTTGGGACAAAAATGACCCTTTCTCTCAGTCATAAAATTGTTTAAATAGTTAAAAGAAATCATTTTATCCTGCACAACTAAAATGTTTGGAGCACATGCTTATCTAGAGTGAATGAAGACGATACTTATTACTTCTGGTCGTTCTCTCTCAGCCTACCACCATTCTGCAGTGAGCATATAGTAACTGAATCTTTTGCTTTTTTATTGGAAGATCCATTTTGAAACTACTGTAGTTCCATGTTTTTCTTAAATTCACTGTTAGGTTTCTTTATATGGTGTTACCTTCAGTTGTTGCTATTCTGTTCACAACAGTTAATTGATTGTACCTTTCATGTAGCTTGGTTTAGATATGGAAGACCTGGAGGAAATTGAGGAAGATGCAGGTCTTGGAAATGGTGGACTTGGACGTCTAGCAGGTGAGTCTTTCCTACAGTATTCTGACAAAAATAGCAGGAAACACTGCAGAGAACCTTCAGAACCTCTTTAAAACCATTATATTTATGGTAAGTTTCATGTTTTGGAAAAATATTAACAACTGAAATAGTAAGAATATAACTCTGATGTGTTTTGTCCCCGTCCTAAACTCTTAAATGGCCCTACAGCTTGTTTCCTTGACTCCATGGCTACTCTTGGGTTGGCTGCATATGGCTATGGAATCCGTTATGAATTTGGTATCTTCAACCAGAAAATCCATGGAGGGTGGCAGGTATGAAGCATTTTCCTGTTGCTAATAATATCAACATGTTTGTGTAGTATTTTAGTCTGTGGCTCTGTATTCACCGGGTTCATTTTGAAAGAATCTGAACGTTATATCAGGGTTTATAGGAAATTTCCATCTACATTGAATGTGCCCTAATTTCTTTATTATTTTGACTTTAAATAAAGCACCTTTAATCAAGAACTAATTTCATTATGTATGATAGTTGTAGTTTCCTGTATGTTGCATTTCGCATGGTTATGTAGTTCACTAGGCTGGCCCTCATTCTTTGCTTTGTAAATGAAAAATACAGCACTGTCTTTATTCACGCTCACAAACATAGCCATCCTGAAAATGATGAATTACTCGTAAATGAGAAACCAATGAAGGACATGAGTCTAGTACTTGCCACTTTTGTCTTGAAGGGATTCGTTAATCTGACATTTAATGACACAGTTTAATGTGTTTATTCATTTACTCCTCCCCTCCATCAGCATGGGAAACATTGCCACTAGTCAAAAACTGAACAATCAGTGCACTAACTTATTATTATTATTATTTTTCACTATTACATCTGAAAAGTGCATATACAGTAAATGGAGAAAGAAAGGCATGCCCTACATTTTAATGCCAATTTCAATAAAAAAAAAAAGTTTTATATTAAACTAGTAACGGCGGACTGCATGATAACATGCAGTGAATACACTTGACTTTCTTTTTCTGTACGTTTAGCATTTGTTTGCTCAGAGATTGATACGCTTGCTGCTCCCTGAGCAGCTCTTATTTTCTTTATCCTAGCGGCCCTCTTCTTTCGTCAGCATCTTTTCACGTTAAAACTGATTAAGTCCGTGTTTGTGTTGGAATTAATTAGTATGTTTTCCTTCATTTTTCACTTAAGCTGGCACTTAAGTGTTCAATCTGCCTCAAGAATGATTTAAGATATGAGGCTGCCTGCTGCCAAGAGTTGATTCTACAATAAAATAAAAAGAGGAATAATTCTAAAACTCTTCACTTTTAATATAAAGCTGTAATGCAGAGTTTCAGCATAGTATATGTGTACCAAATTTCAGGTAATTAGATTTTTGACCTTGATTTTCCTGGGTTGACCTTTGACCTTGGAGGGCAATCATCATCACCTTGAAAGCGGATAGTAGATGTCACATAGTATATGCGTACCAAATTTCAGGTCAATAGGTCATAACGGTTTGCGAGCTACAGATGATATAAAATCCTGGACAGACAAATGGACAGCCATGATAGTGTATTATATAAGAAGAAGATTCTTTATGCTACAAACAAAAAACAATAGCACAATATGGTGTGCCTACATCTGTCATTTACTTGCGCACAGACAGAAAGACCAATGAACCCAGTACTACACTTATAATTTCACACTCACATAGACTTTTTTGAAAATTATTGCACACAGATCAAGTGAAAACATTTTGCTAAGGTTTATTCTTGTATCCAAACCTAGATAATGAAGTTTTTGTTGCATCTCTTTCAGTATCTCGATTACAAGGTTTTCTTTTTTACCTCATCATGATCTGCTTCACTGTGGTGTAGGTAAATGCCAGCTTGTACTGCAGTGATTTGCAGCATAGCATACACAAACATAATAGCACAGCAATACTCTGGTGAAGTTTGATGTTCCTCCAGTGATTTGTGTAGACACTGAAAGCACAGCTTCTAAATTTCTAGAGTGTATTTCACAACACAGCATGCCCCGTGTTGTGTGTTGTTAGACCTCCCATCAGACATCGCTTGGGTGTTAAGCATTTGAGTTAGCAAGTATACATGTAGACGATACCCGCTGCCATTCCCATATTAACCCAGCAGCAATCATACCCGGACTGAGTTATGGGATGATGTGACATACATGATAATATGTAGCACTTACAATATCAACTTAATTGCCCCTTGATTTGACTCAAACTTTGGTTGTGGGGATGAAAGGAAAATGGCCCAGTAAGAGTAAATGAGACAGGCTACAAACTTCACAGCTAGCGTGTATTTTGAAGGTTCAAGTGTGAGGCCTACAGCTGGACTATCTTAACAATTGTTAACAGTCTTAAAATGAACTTAAAGTACTTAGTGCTATGTCGTTTTGGGAAACTTACCCTTATTTTGTTGTTGTTCATATTTCCCTAAAAGGTGGAGGAGGCTGATGATTGGTTGCGCTATGGCAACCCCTGGGAGAAAGCCCGTCCAGAATACATGCTTCCTGTCAACTTCTATGGCAGAGTAGAGCACACAGCAGAAGGAGCAAAGTGGTTGGATACTCAGGTAAGTTGAAGGGATGAAGGCAGTTTGAGATGAAGCTCAGGATTGCCAGTATTTTGTAATTAAATAGTTCAGTAGTAATAGTTTGTGAATCGCATCAATTCATCAAAAACAAGTAATAACCTCCTAGTCAGACCTCTGAGTCAATTTACAATGGGGAATATCCGTTGTTTTAATAGAAAGATAAATACTTTATACTTTAGCACTACATCAGAAATATTTTTTTGCAGTTAAAATTCAGTTTTCCCTACTGATGGGTTCAAATTCTGAACATCTTCTGTCTGTAGATTGTTTGCATATTCTCACCTGCCGTAGTTTGCATAGGATATTTTCCTCCGGGTGTTAAACTTTTTTGACCCCACATCTGAAATATCTGTGTTTTAGGTCAAATGGCTCTCCCGAATTGGCCTTGTGTCAGGGTAGGTGTGAGTACTTATGTAATTAGGCCACTCTAGACATGTACTAGTGCACTATCCAGTGGCTTGCTCCCAATTCTGCTGTCACTTGTGACCCTTAGATTTGCAGCAGATATTTCTCAAGGAAGGAGATATCAGTCTGGTGCACACAGGATTAATCTGATTTGTTACAGTAACTTATAATAATGTACATCCCAGTCAAAAATGAAATTCACATGAGATGCTGCTGTTCTATGTCTCTCATTATATGTATTACAATTATAGTAATTTTTTAATATTTGATCTCAAATTAAGCATGGTGCAGTGGGTAGTGCTGGTTAGGTTAATTGGCAACTTCAGAAGGTGATTGTGAGTAAGGCTGGTTTTGTGATTGGCTCCTGTGCACTGGTGCCCCATCCAGGCCCATTTCCTGCCCTCTGCCATGTATTGCTAAGACAGGCTCTGGCTCCCTGAGTTAGTGGGTGTGAGAACGCTATGCTATATTATATTCTCCAAATGTACTGGTAATAAATATGAACATGATTCTGGATTTTGAAGAAAAAAAAATATTGTTAAAATTAAATTCAAACTTTATTAACAGCAAGTGGGTTCAAGGGGCATATAATATGGTGTCCATAAAGGAAAGAAAGGTAGACTTAGAAAAGTTCTGAGGCAGCACTGGCTGTTTTTGTCTTTAATTAGGAGTCTGATTAACAGATTGAAGTTATAATTCTTTTACCAAAGGTACTACATATATCATATTTTCATTAACTGATTTATGTAGTTGACATAATTTCCATGTAGTCCTTTGACAAACAGATGAAAGTTTATCTTGTCACTATTAAATTATTTAATAGCCAACAAAGTAAAGGATAGTCCCCCACATCCCATGAGCATTCATAGATGAAATCCCCAATATGGCACTCACACCTCAGCATTTGTAATTTTGTTCCTATTGTGCTATAATGTGAATAATCAGTTTTTAGTCATCTTTCTGTGCACAACATATAAATAAATACACTATTGGAAAAAAAGACGAGTATCCTACTATGAATATCAGGCATGATTTGTAAAGAAACCTTTGGAGAGTTAATGGCCATTATTAAAGATATAGGTCAGCAGTCTTGGTCCAGGAAATTACATTACCAACTTTCTTTCATTCCTGCTTTGATCTCAATGAAGGAAAGTTGAAGTTATTTAAAAACCATTATGACCATTATTATTATTTCTTCTAAACATTCAATACAACGATCAAAGCAGTTTGCTAAGTATGTATTTTACACATTGAGGAACTAAGGGGGTAAACATGTATTTGAGGAAGCAGAGACAGCACTTCAAGGATAAGTTCAGTATTTTTTTTTACATTAAAGTTATTTTCTTCACAGTTTTGGTATATATGAATTTTCCACATAAAATTACCTTCTAAAGTGAAGCATATTTTATAAATCATAAAAGATAACTAACCCGCTATTACATTTTATAATGAAGCTTATGGGTAAATCTTTTGCTACCATTGCAAAAAAAAAGCATTTCCATTTTCCAAGCCAGAAGTGACATCGAGCAAAGATCAGTGTCTTGAGAGTACACATATATTACAAAAGAGTGCATCCATGTTTTTTTAAGAAGGAAAAAAGCAAACCATTGTTGTGAGACTCAGTCATTTTAAAAGGAGACTCGCACTTCACTTTTCCACTCTTCTTCCTCCATGGCAGCCTTTAGCTTCAGGGGGTGGATTCATCTCAGAAAGTCATCACCAAGCATCATTATTAGTATTGAATGCTAAATCCTAGAAATGAATTGCTGTCTCTGTTCTGTAGATATCTAGACAGTAAAAACTGAAAAAAACACACAATAGCTTATATATTTTTTTTTACTATATGGAACCTTATTTTCTTAGGACGTTGCCTGTTCCCAACAATAGTAGTGTACTTTGCTGAGAGAGAATATTGAGCATGCACATAACATTAAATCAAGTGACAAGAACTGAACAAACATTATGGCCATCCATCTATCCATCTTCCTAACCTGTGTATCCTGAGCAGGATCATGAGACAGCTAGAGCCTATCCCAGCAAACATCAGACAGGTAAGGCAAGGCAAGGCAGGAATAATTATTGGACAGGGTGCACACACACACTCATACATACACACTGGAGGTGCTTTACCAATGCCAATTCACCCAAGTTTAATCAGGTTCAAGTTTAGTACTGATGTTTTAACATAGTCGGGGTTGGTTGTGCAGAGTTGCCATTCCTGCCTCACAGCTCCAGGACCTGTGTAGCATTTGTATGTTCTCCCCGTGTATTTACGTATTGATTAGTATTAGTGTGTCGATGAGTTATTCACTCAAAAATTTTGTCCTCACTTCTTTTATTACCATATCCTCTGCAAGAGCAACTTGTCATGCATTGGTTTGTTTTGCTTCAATCTACTCTACTGCACATTCTGCCTTTTTCATTTTCTGAGTATTTTTTTGTTGCGTGTCTGCATGACCCAGAAAGTGTGATGTACTGGTGGCTTGGTTCTTTCCAAAATCTAAGGCTGTCTAAGAATACAATGGAGTGTAAAGTGTAATAAGTTCAGTTCTGATTGTTATTTGTACAAAGTATAATAACACTCATATGTGCTCTTTTCACTACTCTGCAACTCATGAGTCTCACTTTGTAGGCTATATATGTAAAATAACAACACAGAACGAACACAAAACATAATGGGTGAAAAGTAGATATGGTTTAGGAAAAAATAATCGTATGATTTGAGTGTGTATTTGTTTGTTATTGCAAGCAATGACAAAACATAACTGGAAAAGAAACAGAATTACATAAGCAAAAGTAAGGCTAGCAAAATATAGCTTGGCTGGGAGGGGGGATTGAATGGGGCCTGCAATTGCGAGCAGACAAGTGAACAAGAAATGTATCCTTACCTTGAGAAAATAGCACCAAGCAGTTTACATTCAGTTTACATTTGTTTTCACAAACATGCCTCAGAAATGCGGCAGGCACATTTTCTTAAATCAAAACATTTGCTACTTCAAAATGGAATATTCAGGAAGTCTGAAACTTTTTTTTTTTTTTTTAGACTGGGGCCCCATTACCCATAAGCGCCATTATAAAACACAAGAGTAGTTTATAAAATGTGCTTCACTTTAGAACACAATTTCATGTGGCAAATGAATATATACTATATATATATATATAGTATTTGTCTCTCACAACTAGAGTGACCCATCCGAACATGTCTCATATTTTTATCCTGCTTCTCTTTCTTGTCTGTTTTTGCAGGTTGTTCTTGCATTGCCATATGACACCCCTATCCCAGGATACCGGAACAACTATGTAAACACCATGAGACTGTGGTCTGCAAAGGCACCTAATGAGTTTAATCTGAAAGACTGTGAGTGTCAAAACCATAGAAAGAAAGATGTTAACGAGAGAGTTTGACTAAATTTCATCTAGTCTTGTTGCTGCTTGGTGCTTTGTACCATAGCTGATGATTGAGTCACTCTGTTGTTTTCCATACTGAAGGAAAAAGTAACCAGGATTTTTGATCAACAACTGTGGCCTGGAAAAACCATATGATTTAATATAACTTTTCTTTTAACAGTTAATGTTGGTGGTTACATTCAAGCTGTTTTGGACAGAAATTTGGCTGAAAATATTTCCCGTGTACTTTATCCTAATGATAACGTAAGTACCTTATAAACTTTGTTGGACGAAGTATGTTAATATTTGTTTTTATGCGGTAAACCGAAAATATTTCCTCAGGTTCAATGCAACATTAATGTGGCTAATGTTCATCACATGGGACATGTCCTTGGATGTTGTGTGATAAATTAATTTTGAATTCACCATGGATTATTGTGATGTTTTTCAATAAGAAGGTTGGGTGCCTCCATTTTATTAATAGTGTTTTTACTTTATATGCAGATACTGTATCCAAACTAAGGGGCGGCACGGTGGCGCAGTGGTAGCGCTGCTGCCTCGCAGTTCGGAGACCCGGGTTCGCTTCCCGGGTCCTCCCTGCGTGGAGTTTGCATGTTGTCTGTGTGGATTTCCTCCCACAATCCAAAGACATGCCGGTTAGGTGGATTGGCGACTCTCAATTGGCCCTAGTGTGTGCTTGGTGTGTGGGTGTGTTTGTGTGTGTCCTGCGGTGGGTTGGCACCCTGCCCAGGATTGGTTCCTGCCTTGTGCCCTGTGTTGGCTGGGATTGGCTTCAGCAGACCCCCGTGACCCTGTATTTGGATTCAGCGGGTTAGAAAATGGATGGATGTATCCAAACTATTTAAAAAAAGACACAAACACACTTTCACTTTTTCCCCAGCAATTCTTATAGTTTATTTTTTTCTTTCTCGTATATAAAGTATAGGGAAAGTATTGTAATCGTCCAAATATTCATCAAAATCTCGACATTTTAGATCTCCCTGTCTTTGTTGTATACGAAGTATAGGGAGAGTATTGTAATCCTCCAAAAATTCAATTTTGAGATTTTGATGAATCTTGATATTTTAGACCTCCCTGTGTCTGAAAATACCATTTTTGCAATTATGTCTGTCTGTCTGTTTGTGTGTGTGTGTGTGTGTGTTGTGAAGTAATCAATACACACAAAAAGGTTTGGGCAGCCTCCCATGTATTATCACTCCTTGTGTCCGAAAATACCATTTTTGGAATTATGTTTGTGTGTGTGTGTGTGTGTGTGTGTATGTAAACACGATAACTTGAGTACGCTTTCACTTTGGTCAACCAAATTTTGCATACAAGTATTAGGTACAAAACGTAGATTTCTGTCAGCCTTCGGGCTACTTTCACTAACAGGAAGTGGTGTTTTACCTTTAATTCATGCAGCTCCAGAGTCCAATTTATTCAACTTTACTTTTGTAATAATTGTTCAATATATTATTAATTTGTTTTAATTTGTTGTTGATGGTTCTTTAGTGTACATAATATAATAATATAATCATTGTGTTGCGGTTTGCTCCTCAAATATCCATCCCCATATCTGAGTACACAAGAAAGTCTAGGGGAGACCACTCCCGATTTTGTTTATTTGTGTTGGCTTAGGCAAGAAGTGCTGACTTATCTTACAGCACAGAGAAAAAATGTGCACAAAGATGGAAACTGAAAAGAAGATTTTTGACATTATGCTCTGGCTATTGGCTTGTTCAGTAAATAGTAAATGCAATGATTGGTTTTGTAATTTCTCCCCTCATTACCTCCAGGCAGAAATACATTATGAAGAATTTTTTTTAAACATTTGTGTTGTTTTTATGAGCCATACAATGGGTGTTTTTATTTAAAAATATTACATATTTCTGACCCTTGGTATTATTTTTATAACATGCTATGCTGAACTGGTGCCTGTCTATAGACGATTGCTGTCCTGGACCCAGAGTTGCTGGTTTGGCTCCAGCATCCTTGTGAGCCTGAAGTGAATAAATAGATTAGCTAAATGAATAGATAGCTAACTGTTTTTAAAAATGCCGTGCTAGTCAGGGCACATTAAAAGGCAGTTATATATGCATTTGAAGGAGTCCAAAGCTGTAAGTCTCTTTTGTAATATACTATATTCTGTAAATATATGTCAAAATGATTTTAAAAATTATATTAATCTTAATTTGTTTAATGCAGAAGTAGCCGTAAGCAACCTTTTAGTTGAAAGTATGACATTTCCATAAACCATATGCTGCATGAATTTCTTCAGTTTTCAGATAGAAATTATAAAAAAATACAATGCTTGACTTGTAAACCTTTGCAGTACATTTTTGCTTACTGTGAAACAAATATATATATATGTAGGTGTTTTGCATCTCTTTGGTTAAGAGGACAATAAAAATGTGGCAGAAGCACTGCTTCATAACTAATTTATTCTGGCTTTCTTCTTGCCTGGCACCTACTACTTCCATTAGAGGCCCTGACACACAGCGGCTCAATGATTTGATTAAGTGGTCCTTGAAAATAAATTAATATATTTACAAAATGAATGCGCATACATTATTTGCTTATTTTTACTTCTCAAAGACCTCCCTAGAAGCAACTGATACTGGATTCACTAATAGTGTGTGTAAAAAATTTGATCTTATTCACATGCTAATATTGATAAATCAGTATTTCTACTTAAGAAAATTCAGTTTACAGAAAACTCTCGTAAAATATACAGAATCTTCAAACATTAAAACACCACAGTGATAGAGAGGAGAAACAACCCCAAGTCCGGATAGTAACATGAAAAAATCGGCTCATAAAAATCCGTGCCACCCTTTCCCATTTACCTGAAGAGACAAGTCCAATGAGAGATTGGGAGAGTAAATGTTTGATAGCTGGCATTCTTTTAGTGTACAGCATCAAGTTCAAGGCAAACAGGACTCTGCCAACCTCTTAGGAGTTCCAAGCTAGCCTTCTTCAATCGGCAATTGCAGGATGTTATCATAGTTTAATGGTAGTAGCAGCTGAATTATTAATTTTGCCTGTGCAGACTTCCAGATGATTCAGCCGGCAAAGTTACAAGTGTCAGTGATGCAAAGTTAGTCTTTTACCTAGCTGCCAGTGAGAAGTTTGCAGGTGAGGATCTCGCATAAAATAGTTTCTTCTGATAAAGATATGTTTTAAGAAATTCTACAGAATCATCAAAAATGATTTTACACTGAGAAGAATGGATGGAAAATGGATGGAATGGATGAGAAGGATGGAGAGCAGAACTGCCTCCTCAGAGGTCCAGGAGTTTCACCCCTTGTTGAATGATGTTTTGTGGAGAGGTTCCACAGTTTAAACTTGCTTACCTGTATATTTGTTTTCTCCGGGTACTCTGACTTCTTGCCACATTTCAAAGATGCGTAGGTTAAATTAATTCATATTCTGACGTCTTCCAGTCGAATTGGCTGGTGTGGGTGCCAGTTTCTGCTAGTCTGTTATAGAAAAAGAGAACAGAAAACATGGATACAGGGATTTTTCTTTCTTCTGATGGGTTAACACTGGCAGTGTGAACACAATCAACACCCCCATTTGCCACCATAATATGATAAAAAAAAACAAATTTTGGTTACTGCAATTGAAAGGAGTTTGTACTGGAGTTATAGTAAGTTAATTAGCTGTTAATTATTTTCCAAGCCACAAATTATTCAGTCACTTGAAGATAAGGTATTCTGTGTCTGCTATTATTTATATACAGTTTTTATTTTTAAACTTACCATATTTCCTAACGTAATAACACTTGTTTTATTCCAATAACTAGTTCTTTGAAGGGAAGGAACTTCGCCTGAAGCAGGAATACTTTGTGGTTGCAGCCACTCTTCAGGATATCATTCGCCGCTTCAAATCTTCCAAGTTTGGCAGCCGTGACCCTGTCCGCACATCCTTCGAAGCTTTTCCTGATAAGGTGAGGCGAAGATGGCTGACCTAATTATTGCAAGATTTATGCTGAGACAAACATTCTATGATGAGCTGTTGTTTTTGGCACATGAGGTTTATTGATACTTTGCTTACATGTCTTAAGGTTAATTAATCACTGGAAGTGTGAAATGTTATGTATTTCTGTAATGAATCGAATGACTAAGTGCACTAGTTTTGTGAGTAGTGTGACTGTTTCACCACTGTAGAGGAATTGGGTTCCTTGTCTTTCTAGAACTTGCAGAATGTTCTCTTGTTTACTTAGGTTTTCTCTGGATATTCCAGTTTTTTTTATCACATCCTGCAGATGTATGGATTAGACTGACTGGTGATTTGAACTTGAGTGTTAGTGTGTGTGAGTGTTCTGCAGTGAGCCGGCATGCCATCCAGGGTTGGACCCTACCTCTCACACTTCACTGTCGGGATAGACACCAGTCTGAAAACAAATTATAAACTGCTGCTGCTGCCACTGCATCACCAACAGTAGCATCTACATCTTCTACAGCTACGTCTGGTACACAGGAAACACATGAGTTGTAAGCATTTTTAACCAGAGCAAACTTTTGAGTTTCAGGATAGCTCATTCGCTAATCACTACCAAGACATCTAAAATATTATTTATTATTTTGCTTTTGATAGAAAAACATTTGAAATGGATGACTTCTGTGTAAGATAGCATCCATCCTTGCTATAAAAATGTTGACAATTTTGAAGCAAAATGACCCCTTTTATTGGATAACTAGAAAGATTACAATATGCAAGCTTTCGAGGCAAGATGTAATCAAGAGCGGGCCTGAGTTGTCTCGAAAGCTTGAATATTGTAATCTTTTTAGTTAGCCAATAAAAGGTGTAATTTTGCTTAACTTCTCACCAAGAAATACTTGCTTAGTCTTTGATTTACTTGAAAGAAAGCTAGTGTCACCTTATCAGGATCTTGAATTTTAAACAGCACAAGTCCATTAACGAGTGTTTAATATATTATAAAATTCAGGTTGGAATGACCAGGTCTTAATTTCAGCAATTTTAGCAACATCCTCCTTGAAGAGAGAGAGAGGTTAGTTGTACGCACTGATACAGAGCATTGCCACGTCCACCACATTTCAAACCAACTCAGGATCCCAGATTAGGACCTGAGTGTAGCCATGCAATGGGTGACACCTCAGCACCACACTGGTTCAGATGGAATGGAACCAATGTGACGTTTTTTATGGTGGCTGGAGTGCCAGTTCTGCCTTTTTTCACTGCAGGTCGGAGGGCCACCTTGCAGGGCTGGATGCATATTAACGTCATAGCCAGGATGGAGCAATAGCAGGTTAAGGGCTTTGCTCAAGGGCCCAACAAAGTAGAGTCACTTTTGGCATTTACGGGACCTTCCAATTGCCATTGCAAATCCCTAGCCCCAGAGCCACCACTCCGTTCTTGAAGAGATTGAAGAAATTTATACTTAGGTGGTAAAACTGAACAACAATTTAACAGTGAAAAAAAGGGCGAAATGAGCTGTAAATATTTATCTACTTACAGTAAATATCAGAAAATAAGGAATCCAAAACACCCCTTAAATTAAATAGTTGTTTCAAACCCTACAGTTTCAGTATTCTTTCCTTAGCAGTATGCACTGAAAATAAATAAAATTTAAACATATGTTTTGGGTAACTCAGGTGCTGCAGAAAATATTCCTTGCTTCTGTGTTGGTGTACCAATATAACTTTCACCCTCACCGTACTATACTTAAAATATTAATTCAAAACACTAATGGGAGATCATTTGGCCTGGGGTTCATAAAGAGTCTCAGTTCACCCTTGCAAGATTGACCATGAGGAGCATATTTTATTTGTAAACTCTGAAATTCCCAAAGTAATGCTATGGATCCCTTGGTTATCTTGAGAAGAAAATGATCAGAAGTTACAGTAAATTAATTAGAATGGACTGATTTTCTGGCAAGGACTAAATATTGACTGCCAAGGGTCAAGCTATCAAGAAAAGAAATGTGCCCAACTCACAACAGGTTCAATAATGTGCAGTTTTGGCAAATTTCTACTGATGTTGTGTGAAGAATTTGAGGTCTGTAATATGTCTAGTAACATACCTAAAATGTTACAGAATAGATTTTTAGAAATGAAGGAAGACAAAGAAGTGTTGGACAACCTAAAAGATTTGTTTAGTACAGCTTTATTTAGTACATCACCGGTGTTACACCAACCTGATTGTTCATTACAATTTGTGAACTTGAGGTAGGTGCATATAATCTTAAGAAAGGGGGCCGTTTTATCTCAATGTGTCTCAGATACAGGTAAACTGTAACAATAAAGAAATATGAAATTAACCACATTGTCTGAGCAAACTAGAAGAATTTAAAGAACAATATCATTGGGACCCACACAACCAGGTTCTAACTGACCGAGCTGAGGCAGACCAATTCACGATGGATTTAGCTGAAGCATGATTGATTTGGCAGGTTAATGGAGAATGAAATTAAAAAATAAGGAACACCAGTTGTTAAATGTGACAATAGAGAGGCAAGGAGTAATTTTGCTGCTAAAGTGGCAAGACAGAACAATTCATGCTGATGAGAGTGAAAGTAGAGAGATTCAATAAAAGAGGGGTCTGGGGCACCAGAGTAACATTCACAGAAACAAATGATGAGAGAAGGAGACAGACTTGTATTCAAAGAAAAAACAAAAAACAGGAGGGCAGTGCCAGAACAAGAGTAAGAAGGCAAGCCATGCAAACAGAGGTGGCAAAACAAATCGGAGGAGATACCCATTAAAAATGTTTCCAAGGGGTGAGGTAAAATCTATGAAATATTTTAAGTTATGCAAGTTAAGAATTGGGATTGTTGGAGTAAAATGAACACTCCTCACTATATCATGCCAAGAACAGGGTAAATTTTGAGTAGATGCTGCAGAACTTAAAAAAGATTAACTGGGATAACTCGTTTATCGTCAAGTCAATTGTGGAGCAATGAAACAAGGTTAAAAGTATTTCGTCCATTTTTAAGCCACAAGTTAATCCTGAAATTTAGAAGAAGTAATAAATAAAAGAGAACTGTACAGTGAAATAAATAAGGCACTAAAAAAAGAATTGGCTGAGTAAGAAAACAGCTGTATAATACTTAAAATGCAAATAATTCCAGCACTAACCATTGGATTTATGAGCGCAATGGTTAAAAAAGATATTAAGGAAGCTAAAAAAGCACTAAGAGGATAAAAGGAGAGAGATGATCGAAAAAGATCCGTTTTTTCAGTACTTTACTAATAGAAGAATGGTCAAGCTGTGAAGTGTAGTGTGCTAGGAACAATTATGCTGAGCTAAAATATACAGATAAGGAAATAGTGAATGCCCTAAATTTGCATTTTTATCTAGTTTTCATTTTTGAAGAAGGTGATTACCGCCCTATATGGTAAGAGGGACTATCAAGGAGGTACTTGTTGAAATTGTAGGGGGAGGATTAACTCTTTAGATTAAAAAGGACGATAAAAGCAGATTGCTCAGATAAAATAATATTTACCCTAGAGTGCTTGAGGAAGCTAGTGAGTACATAAAAAAGTCTTGATGCAGTTTTTTTTTCTTTCAAAAATCACTGCACACTGGAGAAGTTCCTAACGATTGGAAGTTAGCAAATGTTAACCTTTTATTTTTAAAACCTATCTATTTTTAAATAGACCAATAAACTTAACATGCACAAAAGATAAATTAATGGAAGCACTTAATAAGTAAAAGACTGAGCATGACTTTGCAAGAATATGTATATTGGATTTAGATGGTGGATGATGTTTCACTAATATAGTGGAAATCTATGAGGAGGCAACAAAGGCAAACGATCAGAGAGGTGCATATGCCAATATTTACATTGATTTTCAGAAAGCTTTGATGCGGTACCACATGAGAGGCTGGGGATCAGATTAAAAGAGGTGGCAATTTAATGTGCAGTGTGTGCAGAAAATGACCGATTCCTGCCAAGTGGATTTGTGCATCAAGTATTTAGCTAGTTCATTGGCAAGGTTATGGTCTGCAAGACTGTTTTGGGTGCCAGCCATGGATATTTATGCTCCTAGACAACTACAGTAGTTTCAAGTGAGGCACCCATCTAAACCTCATGGTTGGTGAAAATATATACTTGTGCTTTGTTACGAATGTCTCAAGTGTTGTGAGCTTCCATAAAATGTGATAAATTCCTGCCATTTAATTAAAGAATTTGTTATATCCAAACTTTCATGGAAAGCTCCAGGTGTTCAAAATAACTGACCATACTGTTTAAGAAATAATCCATAAAAAACTTGTCAGTTTATGTTCTAGTAAAACTCCATTATTTTGGATAAATGAACCACGTCTATGTTACACCACCAGTGCTTATATGGAGGCAATGGAGAAACCTGTAATATGATTTTTGATTCAGCATAAAATGAACAATGTTGTGTCAACTTCTCTGTTCTAAATTATATATATATATATATATTATCTATCTATAAAAATATTTTTTTTATTTGCATTGTATTTATTTTCTGACATTTTTAGGTTGCCATCCAGCTGAATGACACTCACCCTGCCCTGGCAATCCCAGAGCTAATGCGTGTTCTTGTGGACATTGAGAAGCTAACCTGGGACCAGGTAAATATTAATGCTCTTTACTTTAGTTATTTTTTTGTTTTGTTAATCACTGTTTCCATCCTGAAGATACTTATCTATATTCTTGTTCCAGGCCTGGGATATAACAACCCGTACATGTGCCTACACCAACCACACCGTACTGCCTGAAGCTCTGGAGCGCTGGCCTGTCCATTTATTCGAGTCCCTGTTGCCACGTCATCTTGAGATTATCTATGAGATTAACCAGAGACATCTTGATGTAAGGGGTTTAGCCAATATATCAAGTATACAAATAGATACAAATACATAAATGTTTGTTATGTAAACCATTGTAAGTGACATTGTTGTTCACCAAGGACAGCAGAACTTTGTACAGTGAAATTGGGGAACACTTTAGCAAAATAAACAAAACATCTTGTTACTGTCAATATTACTATTACTGCCATATCCATTTCTCTGTAGCCTTTGAGCCAGTAGGTATATTAAATGCTGTCATGCAGTATGTTCGTTTTAGGCACAGAAGCCAAAAGTTCCAGGTGGGAAAAGGAGTGTAAGGTATAAGTAAAGAAAATGTGCAGCTAGAATAAGAAGGGGCTACAGAGATGGAAATGGAAGACTCTGTGAGAGTAAAACGTGAAGTTTAATTACTTGTCCTGCATTGACATTACATTCTTCTGTAAGTTCATTTCTGTATAGTCTACTCCCTAGAAAACACCAGCTGTATACAAATCAGGCGTTGTAGTGTAAATCATTAAACTTACTGTAAATCATAAATACTGTACATACCTATTTTTTGTAAGAAGAGTGAGAACTGGTCATTACATTGCAGGCTATCAATTGAAGCCTTATTTTACAGGTTGAATATTTAACTAATAAATTCCTATCCTCTGGGTGTCTAATTTTCAGCTAAATGTCGGTTCAAGCAGGTGAAAAAATTCTGTGGAAGCTTATTAACTTATTTCTGGGACTTTCGTTGTTATTCATTTAAATGCATTACTGCCTAAATGTGATCATCTCTTTCTTCTCAGAGAATCTCATCTCTTTATCCTGGGGATTTTGATCGTATGAGAAGAATGTCCCTGATTGAAGAGGGTGATGTAAAAAGGATCAATATGGCTCACTTGTGCATTGTTGGAGCCCATGCTGTCAATGGTGTGGCCCGAATCCACTCAGACATCTTGAAAGCCACTGTGTAAGTTGTATGTTTATCTGTTTGACAATGTATTTTTTTATTTTCTTTTACAAATTATATTTTTATCTATAACTTGCTTGAGCCACATTGTGGCACAGTGGTTAGAGCTGTTGCATCACAGCTCCAGCAACCTAGGTTTGATTCCATTAATGCTCTCAGTGTAATTGCATGGTAATTTAACAATTTTTTCATTACATTTTTTTATCACTTTTTTATTTTGGCTAAACTTAATATATGAATTACACTTGCCTTCCAAAGCTCAGAATATTTTTGCTTATTTAAAAAAATCTCCCTTGAGATATAGGCACTGTTCATCTCTATGAACAATGTTAAAATTATAATTTAGAACATTTTGTTGTGAGCTGTAACTTTTTTCTTGTCATAGCTCCATGACTTAAATATAGTTCCTTGAGATACTCAAAAAGATGTTTTAATTGCATGGTCAAATTTAACATTTGAATAAGTTTAGGTTTCTTGAGATTCAGCATGAGGGTTTGATGCTGCCAATCTGCACATGCCAAGGTCTGTTGGTTAGGAAGTCCAAAATCCAGCTGCTGAGAGTGGCACCAAGTCCTAAACTGAGCTAATACAATGGTATGAAATGCAAGGGATATACAATATATTTTGTGAATTTCCCCTTGGGATTAATAATCATCTATCTATCTATCTATCTATCTATCTATCTATCTATCTATCTATCTATCTATCTATCTATCTATCTATCTATCTATCTATCTATCTATCTATCTATCTATCTATCTATCATATGTGGAGTTGCAGTATGCAAACTGGTTTTGATCATGACTATCTGGAACATTTTATTTTTATGTGTTGCAACAGTAGACTCTTAAAGGATTTTTTTCACACGAGGAATAAGTGCTACTGGCCTGTGTGCAAATGCCGTCAAGGATAGGGAGATAAGAAGTCACAATGTTATTATTTGGTAATAAATGAGTATTCATCTCTTAAGTTTTCTCATAAATAATTACCATATGGGGAAAACTCACAGATTCATGTGAAATTAGAGACAGCATATATGACAGGAACAAGTAATCGAGAAAATTAAAAAAAAAAAAAACTTTGTCGATTGCAAAACTATTTTGATATCTCAAGACCATAAAATAAGTTAACAGGACCCTGGTCTGCAATATTCTGTCATACTCCATATGCATAATATACAGTATATGTTTGTTTTGTGCAGTTATAGCAGAACATTTTATTTTTTCACAATCATTATTCACAATTGATTTCAACTTTCAAATTTTGTTCTTTGATTTCAAAAAAAAAAAATGTAGGAAATATTTTTTAATTGTTTGCATGTATTTCTTTCTTTCATTTAGTTTCAAAGATTTCTATGAATTGGAGCCTCATAAATTCCAGAACAAGACTAACGGTATTACTCCTCGTCGCTGGTTGGTACTCTGTAATCCAGGCCTGGCTGAAGTCATTGCTGAGGTAATGTATTGATTTTGCCTATGTAGTGTTACATTGGTATGACTTGATAAGTTTCCAATTACAATATGTAACTGTATGTTGGAGTTCTTGCTATTTTATGTTTTGTAGTTTGTATTTGTTTTGCTTTTATCAATGCCTTATACTTTGCAGTTATTACTCTGAGATCTGTTCAACCTTATTTCTTGCGGATAAAACAAGGAAGACAGTTGAGATAAAGTGGAAAACTGAAACAAAGTAATTATTGCTTTGTGCCTTCCCCCACCGTAACCTATCATCTATGGGAGAGGAGTGAAAGCTTTTGATTTGTCAAAAATTTCGGTTTCCGGTTTTCAACGGATCTCAATGTTTTAGGGTCACCTGATACTGAAAACATCAATATCTCGATGATGGATGTGTGTATGTCTGTGTGTGTGCATGTTTCTGTTTGTCACTGT
The DNA here is from genome assembly GCF_016835505.1 of Polypterus senegalus. Lineage (NCBI taxonomy): Eukaryota > Metazoa > Chordata > Cladistia > Polypteriformes > Polypteridae > Polypterus > Polypterus senegalus. The sequence continues at coordinate 86,656,009 of NC_053164.1, read as the reverse complement.
TTGTTGATCATGGTCTAGAACTAAAATGGCTGCAAAGAAAAATACCAAACTCAAAACTTAAGCCTGTTATGAGATGACAATGTGCTGATTAGTTTTTGAGCAAAATCGTGCAAGAGAAAGAGGCACTGTAGAGGAACCCTCAAATACTGTAATTCGGCAATTAATTACAGTATGAATTCTTCTTGTCAATTGCAATCATAATGACCTATTTTATGTTTAGAAAAATAAGTGTGGTAAATAATTACTGAAATGTTATAGTATACTGTAGTTTGGGTAACTTGGTTCATAGGGCACAAAGCCTACTGACGCTCAAATCCGAATGTTTTTCTTTCATTCTTTGTTCTTTTGAAGTCCACATGACCATCTCCATCAAGTTGTTCCATGAGATCCCTGAATACCATGAGGACTGATTGAGGTCATTTATGTTAGGTGGAATGCCTAGAGGGGGCTGGGCAGTCTCATGGCCTGGAACCCCTGCAGATTTTATTTTTTCTCCAGTCGTCTGCAGTTTTTTTTTTGTTTTTTCTGTCCTCCCTGACCATTGGACCTTACTTTTATTCTATGTTAATTAGTGTTCCATTTTTTTAATTCTTATTTATTTTGTCTTTCTTCTCTTTCTTCATCATGTAAAGCACTTTGAGCTGCATTATTTGTTTGAAAATGTGTTATATAAATAAATGTTGTTGTTGTTGTTGAAGTCTCACTACTTTCTTGGATGAGATTTGTTAGAAAATTAAAGTTCAAAGATGTACTGTTTGTTTGATTTTTCATCAATAAATTGTCCTGTGGAGATTTTGAATGTTAAGGTGACCTGGGGTTCATTGAGGTTAAGTGCTTTGCCTTGTGCCTATGCTGGGCAGACTTTGCTGGAATAGGCCTTGGGACTGTACGAATCCATGATTCAATAGCAATATATCTTTTTTTTCAATATATCTTTTTATAAATATGAAATCTTCTTTCTTCCTTCTATGAACTCAAGTTCACTTCACTTTTTCTGAGTCCCAGACTCCAAATTAGCATTTACTAATCTTCTTATCAAACAGTAAGTTATTGCCCTCTAGTGGTACCTTTGTGACAGAGACAGCATTTTGCCAGTGTAGAATCCTATAATCTTGTCACCTGAGTAAAATTTCAGCCATCTGAGTTCTCTGTAATATTATGTTGGACATCCAGTTTTAGTTTTTTCTGTTTTTGACAGTATGGTCATAGATTATTTCTTCATACATAATAATAAATAAGCCACCCTAGAAACAATTAAACCATACTTACATTTTTACTTCAGCAACTTTGAACGTTTCTAGTTATAAGTCAAGTATATTTCAAGTATTAGTAATGGTGGATTAAGCCAAGAAATCTAATAATAAATGCTTTGGTTACCTTATAGAGAATTGGTGAAGACTACATCCGGGACCTTGACCAGCTTAAGAATCTGCTGAAATTTGTGAATGATGAAGCATTTATCAGAGATGTAGCCAAAGTAAAACAAGTGAGTGCCCATCTATTACCTTACCTCTGTGATTCCAGTAGGTTTGCATGGCTGCTATGAGAGCATTCTAAAATGTGAAATCATTCTCTGTAGAGATATTTCCCACATACCTTTCATTACTACAGATTTCATAACATTTACATTTACTTATTTGCTTGTCACCTTTTTCCAAAGTGACTTACAATGTTGGAGATACAATTGGGGACATTTCTTTTTTGGTTTGTCCACTTGGATTGCTTATGGTCACACAAGGCCTGGATCTTGGTTTTTATCCAGGACACACTTGTAAGCTCAGACACTCATACTCCTCACTCAGTCTCTCAAGAGCTCTGATGAGAGTCTCCACTGACACCGTGAAGATCACAGCATCGTCGGCAAAATCGAGATCAGTGAATCTTTCTTCACCAACAGATGCCCCACAACCACTGCACCCAATTACCCTGCCCAATACTCAGTCCATGCAAGCATTGAACAGAGTAGGAGCAAGAATACACCCCTGACGAACCCCAGAATCAACCTGAAAAAATGCAGAGGTTCTACCTCCACTCTGCACAGCACTCACAGTAACAGTTTACAGGCCATCCATGATATCCAGAAACTTTGGAGGGATCCCATGAAGTCTCAAGATGTTGCACAGGGCAGATCAATCAATGCTTTATGAACGCTTTACAAAAATCGACAAAGGCTGCAAAGAAATTCTGCCGATATTCACGTTTGCACTCCATGAGAACCTTCAGTGCTAGGATGCGGTCAATGGCAGACTTCTTAGGTGTAAAACCAGACTGCTCTGGGTGCTGGTAGGTGAGCAAGTGATCACGGATCCTATTGAGGATGACTCTAGCAAGGATCTTACCCAGCACCAAGAGCAATGTTATCCCTGTGTAGTTGCCACAATTCAGGCAATCGCCTTTCCCTTTCCAGATAGGGACAACAAGTCCTGTTTTCCAGTCAGTTAGCATAACGCCCGTTTCCGAAGATCCAGCTTATGTCCTGTAGGCTACCACTTACTAGGAGAATGAGGCTGGATCTGGCCAGACTCCATGATCATGCTGTTTCTAATAAGTTATCACACTGTTTTTGCAAGGAACTTGCAGACTTGGGTGTGACTGATGATCCTAATCTGATGTGGGAGTCCTTCTGTAACAAGACCCTGAAGGTTGCTGAGGGTTGTGTTGGTGTTGCTGGTGTTCCCAGAAGGAGGTATTTCATATTGCAGGGCACCCTGAATATCATCGAGAGGAATCACAGCATGCAGCTTGATGGCAGCTCTGGTCTTTACTGGGAACTGAGAAGGACAGCTGTGAGGGCAGATAAAGTGGCGTTTTTTAGAGGAATCTGTTAGCAAGTGACATACCATCTGTGGTCTAGTGACCCACGTCCTGTTTACAGAGGAATCAAAGCATTATGCACATCCAAATCTGTTTCTGGGAGAGTCACAGTCAGGGCTGGTGATGGAATGGTCCTTACGGATGATGCTGGAATTACAACACGCTGGGCTGGCTCCTTTGAACAGCTGTTTAAAGCTGATCGTCCGGCTGGGGCATTGGACATCTCTGGGTCCACAGTTCCTGAGACTAATCCTCCAATTAGCTGTGAACCACCCAGTCTCACCAAGATTGCACAGGTGGTGAACCAACTGAGGGTAGGGAAGGATGCAGGGATCTGTGGTTTCTGAGGTGAACTTCTCCAAGCTGGTGGTAAGGTTGTCCTCCTTGCAAGTTAAAATAAAATGGTCATTGCTTTATATAACATTTCATTTCAGTGTTTTGGGGTATTTTTATTTTTAAATAATGATTCACATCATAAGAAAAGGTTTAAAAAATTGTCTAGTTACACCACTCCTTGCTTAAATTTGACAGTCAATAATGAATATTATTGGAGATTTAACAGAGCAAATAAATGAAGAATTGAGCTAAAAGCTGTTTTTACAAGGCTGGGAAACATCTATTGTCCTTTTTCCCATATTTACCCTGGGACATTTTCTCCTTTTTCTTATATTTATCGTATTTTGCTTCTGCTCTTCTCTCTGAACTTTGTTGCCAGTGGCTCTAAGCTCATCTGCCCTTGGCAAGTCGTGTCCATTTATACTGTCATGAACAACCATCCACAATAATCCTTACCTCTGGCTTAGTCATTTTACCTGTAAGCATTCGCAGCAATTAAAAATCTCTGTTGCTTGGAATCTGTACAGCTTGCCTTAACAAATCAGCAGAACACCTTTGTAAGGAACACCTTTCTCTGGGATTAAAGTTTTCAGCGTCTCCAAAATGCTTGAGTAGTACTAATGCACTTCTCTTACTTCAGGATCAATTGTATTATAGGTGTTTTTTTAACCCAATTCTGACGCCACTTTTTAGGTGCTCTGGATGTAATGTTTTTCATCCCAAACCTATTTTATATTGATTGACCATCTTAACCTGTATACTGACTACTTTATTTTAGAATACAGCCGATGCCATGTAGGTGTTGTTTTATCTACTGTAAACAAACAAGTTACCTTAAATAGAGAATAAATCCACTAAAGTATATGGTGGGTCAAAATTGGTGCGAAGGACATGGCAGTGTTCAAAATGTGTAGCAGCTATACAAAAATACAACATATAGAAACTTTTTTTGCTTTTGTAAATTTGAGGCATTTTACCAAAACTCTTCCCATTTTGGGGCTGGAAATATGACTTGGTTGGATGGTTGTATGGTTCGTAAACAAACAAGTTACCCTAAATGCAGTGGAAAATCTATTATTGTCAATGTTGGGTCAAAGTTGACTCAAAAGACATGGCAAGGTAAACATTTCTTAGAATTTGTGTAAATTATTGGATGTTTACTTTTTTCTTTCTCCTGTTCATTAATTGGGGGAAATGTTGGAAAGGTCAGAGTTTTATCATGAACAGATGAAGTTTGGAGTGCTTTTAAAAACACAGAGCTGTGCCACATTGGACTCATAGGCATTCTAAAGATTAAGTGCATAGACTGTTACTAGTACTGCAGTCAAATCCCACATTCTCAGTTCAGATAAAAAGAACTGAAAGAGTAGGCTTTGTACTTTCGAAGCTGAACTTATGTTTGATAGTTATGGCATTCATCCAATTGCTAGGAAACTTGTGTTTTTAAGCGTTGGATCATTTATAAATAAAAGTACATCATCCCTAGCAGATTTCACTAGCAGTCTATGGGGCACTAAAGGAAACAAAAACAAAAACATTGAAATTTACCAAATGCAGCGAATTTGAAGCTGATGTTCCCAAGCACTGAATCATGCCTTGAGATTGCACACATATCAGAAAAGTATTCTTCCATGTTACTGTGACTGCTCTATTTTTAAAGAGGTCCAGTGGTCCTCTTCATTTCATTTTTCTTTCTCCATATACTACAGCCTTTCAGTGAATGCACCGTGGTTTCTTGTAGGGCATATAATAAATGGTGCAGTTGTCATGTCTTAGTAGACTTAAGCACTCCAGATTTACATATTCCAATTGAATTTTTAATGTTTGTAAGGAATTAAGTAAATCTTTTATTTTGTCTGAGTATGAAGACACCAATGAATCTTATCTGTATGAGGCAGAATACAGAATCGAGAAGCTTAAACAGTCAAAACTGAGAGAAAAAAAGACAGACTGAAACAGAGAGAAACTGTACAACCTGCAGCTGCTGCATGGCTCAGCTAGCAATTCATGATGCATACTGTATATGGTACTGTATATGGAAAATGATGTAAAATGCCTACTGAGGGCAAATACCTTTGCTGCATAGAATGGGACTTCTTGCCATTGCCACTAGAAAACTTACAAGTGCCCAGTTATAAGCTAAATTTTACATAATACTACCAGACTGGAAGAATTGGCTTAAACCAGAAGGATCAAACACATAGCTTTTTATTAGAGTAAGATTGTTTATTGATTTTTTTTTTTGCTCCAGCGTTAACATTGTTTAGAATTAATGCCTCAAAGGTGTCATTGATTGTGTGGAGTTTGCACATTTTACATTTGCTAACACTCTATTTTCCTCTGATATCAACATTAGTTTGTGGTGCTTTGGATCTCAATTTGTTTAGGTCTTTTCATTTTTATATCTTATAGCTATTATATTTTATCATTTCATGTATTGTATCACTTTGGCTCCATCTTGTTGATTTTTTTTTATGAATACTACTACTCTCAGCTTGGTTTTCTTGCCTTTGACTATACAATTTATGAACTTGACCTCTGTGGCCAGTCATGTGTTTTTACAGCATCAGTGCATATGATGTCGTCATGCTGAGAGTTTTAAGAAAGCAACATTGTAATTCAAACACCCAAAATAAAATTAAAACTTTGTCTGTATAGTTATTTAGGAAAATTCAGAAATTTAGATTTTTGTAGGATCAAAGCGCAGCCATGCAAAGGGTGACACCTCAGAACCACACTAGTTTGAATGGTAGAGACTTCTTAAAGGACTTGTAAATCTGGCAGGGATATATTTTCTTCTAGCCTAAAGGAAGAATAGATCTTAAAGAAGATTCTTAGCCAGCATCACAATACTTCATTTCCTTCCCAAATCTTATATAGTCTGATTTTCCACTGTTTTGTTGCAGAAGCATAATGCAGCTATGATTAGAAGAAATTACTAGATTACTGAAGAAATTATTGGGTGTTAAAAGTATGTTGTGTGGTCCAAAAACCCCATTTGTGTACTTCAGATGATGGCTACCTAGTGCAGCATTTATGAAAGTTAAGCAATGCATGCTTTCCAATCCACTACATACACCTCATCCTACCCCACTGCACTATGGACACTGTGCAACCCAAGAGGTGTGCATTCCATACATGGGTAGGGGGGTACTGGTGAGAGAAAGTGCTTCACATGGGTTTCAACCAACACTTGTGGCGGACTGCCAGGGCTGATGCCCCTTCTGTACATGGTCCAGGGGAACAGCCAGGGGCAGCACAGTACCTCCCCGGAACACTTGGTGGCAGCCCCCCGGGTGACAGTGGTGCCTCAGATACCCGCAGAGCTCCATGGGAGACGGAGTTCTCCACAGCCCTTCTGGGATCCGGGGTGGCTTCCAGGGGACGCTGCAGGGGTTCCTGAGCCCATCTGGGCGCTCCTTCAGCCACACCCGGGAGTGCAAACCGAAAACTGGTGATCAAGCACCTGGAGTACTTCAGGGTGGACTATAAAAGGAGCCACTACTCGTGGAGCTGGAGTCGGGAGAAAGATGGACAAAGCTGCCTGGGAGGAGTGGAGGATCTCGGAGGGAGGCGAAGGAGTTTATTATGTGTGGTTTGTGCTTAGGGCTGGGACTGTATTGTGCCTGAGGGACACGGGGAAGACGTGGCCCCCAGGGGAAGAAAAATAAAGGTTTATTTAATTTTACGTGTGCCCCCGGTGTCAGTCTGTGTTTGGTCAGCGCTGATATAGTGCCTTTTACCACACACTATAGTCCTGAGGGTAAACTTTTTTGTTTATACGAATATTTAAGACTAGATGGAGACATTGTTGAAGTAACAACAGGTTACGAATACAGCATGTGTGAGAATAGGAACCAAAAAAATATATAAAGGATTTGGCTCCATAGCCAAGCCCCATTTAGCCCTACTTGATTTTTTTATTGGGGTTAAATAAAGCCAAAGTAATAAGACCGTTAAATCTTGGGACACAGTAGGATGCTGGTTCTCAAATGAACACCAACGCCCAGCCTCCATTAGTTTTAAATGGTGGCTGGAGCAGAAAGAGTGTTGGCATTGGGCTGGAAGTGAAGTCATTGTTCCTCGCAAGTTTCTTCCTCCGTTCTAAAGGTAGAACAGGAAAGGCTTTTAGCTCTAGTGTCACACCAGTCTCTTTCCCCATATTTCCTACTGTTTCGGAGTCTGTAGGACATTCCTCAGGTGCGTGTGCCTGACATTTGTCACGTAAAATTAGTCAGCTGCAATTTCAGTACATACTGTATGTAGCTTCCTATGCTTTTGCACTCCCTAGAGTTCTATCCTTTGGTTTATTGCTGCATGTTATGCTGTTAACTTTTTTTTTTTTACTTTGTATACAGTATATGACATTTCTTGTGTGTTTTGTGTATCAGTGCAGACTAGGCCTGTGGATTGCATTTGTAATTTAGTTTTCCTTCCACAACCCCAAATACTTGCATATTGAGTTAATTGGTGACTCTAAATTTGCCCCACATGGGTGTGTTTGTGTGAGTGTACCCCGCAATGGGCTGGTGCTTGATGCTGTCTCTCATAACCCACAAATGGGTCAAGCAGGTTTGACAGTGTTATGTTAGGCTGCTGAAAGGGACTCATTGGTATGAACACAAGCAGATTTTGGGGCTACATTTTCTCAGCCCAGAGACAATGCAACCCACTCGTTTTTTTGTTTTTTTTTTTGCTTTTCCTATATTAATCCCCCATAAAAATCTGTATACTGTACATGACTGCCACCTGAACATTGATCCCTGAAGTGTTCGGTATTCACGGTAGAAAGAATTTCAAATGAAATTACTCCTTTCTTTGTTTGGAACTTTATTTAACATTCATCCTGAGAGTCTCATTCATTTCACTTACTTAGTAACAATTCATTGCTCTCAAACTCCTTAAGGAATGTTTGATGGGTTGTGCATTCTATTGTTATTCATAACTTGGCGTTTAATGAGACTTGCAGCTTTTCAGGGTCCCAGTGTCTGCTGAAGTGTGTGGGGGGTCTTTTGAGACCTGATGATTATTGAAATTTTTATGGTAGGTGTATTAGAAGGTAATTGCTTGGAGCATTTGCGTGGGATAATGCCTCAGGTTGATCTCTTTGATTGAAATTCATATCAGAAGTTTTATTAATAACAGGTTTAAAACAGCTAAACAGCGGGACACAATATAGAGCTGGATTACTAGCTGTCATGAGTTTGCTTGCACACAGTATTAAAGAAAGGTTTGAGATGCAGGGGTTATGTGGTGGGTGGCTGGATTACTTCTCTGCCTCACACACACCACTTAAGTTCTAAAGGATTGTCCAGGCTGGCATGTCTTCTTGTGGACTTTGTGTGGTCTTCATATCTTTTCATGGGCTTTTGGTGTTTTTTCATTCATGAGACTTCATCTGTAATTTACTCCTAAATACTGTAGGTAAAAGGGTGTGAAATGTTTGGATTGAACAACAAATGGAAAAAAAACTAGCCCTAATGGTTAGAAATATGCATTTATTCTTTTTAAAAAATATGTACCCACTAAGTTACATTTTTATTTTTATTTTATTCCAAGATTCCCATTATACTGGAATTTATGTTTGCCACTAGGCATTTGGCCTGTGGTACATATTTTAATCATTTTTATAAGTTATTGACATTTGCACTTTTGTGAGTTCTTAATTGTAATTGGTGGTCTGTTCAGACATTTGAGCAATATAACAATATGAAGATTGTAATTTAAAACCAACATTGTGCTTCTGTATTTTCATTCATACGTATTACACCTGGCGATCTCTTTAGAATACTGCTTAATTGTCACTGCTGCTTTTTTATTCTGCCGAGAAATGATTGCTGTCTTTTTCAGAGTAGCTGTGATATGAATATAATTACACAGTTTTCCTCCCACATCCCAAAGAAGTGCTGATCAGGTGAAGTGGTGACTCTAAATGTGGGTGTGCATGTGAGTGTGTCCTGCGGTAAACTGGTGTCCCATTCAGGATTGGTTCTCACCTTCTGCTTAGTACTGTTGGGCCTGGCTGTGACCCCTGTAACACTGAATTAGATTGAATGTCTAAAACAGAAGGATGGACGGATGGACTACGTAATAACTGCACATGTATAATTTAGCAGCACCACCAAGCTAAATAGCAGGTTAAAGGAAAATTCTGCAAAGAGATACGACCCTGGTTTCAGTGGCAACCTTGGAACGACTGCAGATGTTTTAGGTTGACGTAAAAATCAATGCTCATGAGTTAACAATGCTTTGATCACTCCAGGAAGCGGTGCATTAAAGTCCATTGCTACTGCCCAAGATAATAATGTCAGTAGAGGTACACAATTTACAAAATGCTAGATAAAAACCTTATTTTAAAGCTTGTGTTACTGGGTGGTGTAATCTATATAAATACACCATTGTATAATGCATACATACTGTTTTTTTAGGAAAAATGTACAAATACAATTATCTCCTATTATCATCAGAATTGTCACAGTTATTATTGTTTTCATTTATTAAATACAGTACATGAGTTATTATAGAATTGCTTACAGCTTAATACAATACACTATAGAAAACATAAAAAAGAGCTGGTTGAGTAACCTATTCTTGTCCTTTGAAAAATAAAAAGTGATGACATGATGAAAGCAAAGCATCACAACGACATAGGAACTTTCTAGGCAGTAAGTGTTGTTCTTTTCAGTATGCTGATTTCTCACTTAATGTGTTAAAGGCAGGTTTCATCAGGAGAGACTGAAAGTCTTCCTCTATCTCCAGGAAACACATTTCGGTAAAGAGGTGTAAGACCAACTATAGAAAATGTCAATGAGTGTAGCAGTCAAAGTCCTCACTTGAAATGTATATGAATCTGAAGAAAAAGTGCAAAATTATTGTTTGTAGGTGACTGTACAACCACTTCACAGAGCATCAGCTAATGTGCTATGAAAAATGATTAAGCATCGAGGTGCACTGCAAAGTTGGCCCACGCCTACCACAAAAGACTTTAGCCATTAACCGCTTTCGAAAGTACTTTCATCAGATATTGACTTTGTGCATCTCTGCACGTATGCAATTAAGTTGTTTTTAGTGATACAATCTATAACTTCTTTTACCAATGCAAGTTTTCATTTCAGATACTTAAGTTGTGAGTAACATGTAAATGCCACATAGACGTATCTTGTCCAGCTGCCCTGGAGCTCCTCCAGACACATACCACTGAGTGGAGACCCTGCTGCAGACCCAGGACACAATGGAGGGATTATATCTCTCAGCTGGCTTGGGAGCACCTGTGAATCCCCCAGGAAGAGCTGGCATCTGTAGCTGGGGACGGGGAAGGCTGGGCTGACCTGCTTAGCCTGCTGCTGCTGCTGCAACCCTCACCAGGAAAAATACTTTTAGATGATGAGATGAGATGAAATTTTACAAAATAGGGTGTATGTGAATACTTTTGTAAGTCACCGTGTTGTATATCAAAAGATGCCGAGTTAAAAAAATGTAAAACGTTATAAAAAACATAAAAATTCCTCAATTAATTACTTGTACTATGTTTGATCTGAACATGAAAGTGTTTGTAATGTTGTCCTTTCATGCCGAGACCATCTTCTTGGCTATTATAAGGACATTTTAAACAGAATTTTTGTAGATCCTTCCAGACTCAAATACATTTGACAGAATACTAGAGAGAAATGTGCAGGCACACATTACATTTACTTTAATGCCATTTTTTCTTCATCTGTAGGTATTATTGCAATTTTTAAGCTACGTTTTTTCTTAAGGTATCTTTGTGGGCACCTCTTCTTCAGCAATCCCTCAGTCTGACTGAATGTTTTCTATTTGCAAAGTATCCATGACAAAGCAGTACTTTTTTTGATCTTTAAAAGCAGGCGCAGTGATGAAGAGATGCAGTCAAATACAAAGTATATCAGTATAAATGAAACCTTTGTAACAATGGCACTTTGCATTGTGACCTGTATGGGGCGGACCAGCATCTCAGACACCCTAACTCAACCAAACTACACAGTCATGGGTTAAAAAATTATATTTTTTATTAAACAAAATACTTAAAATAGGTTTTTATTACCTGTAAATTACAGTCACAATTCTCTTCCTTTCTCTATTCTCCTCCAAGCTTGGTCCACTTCCTGCAGACTCTGACACCAAGGGTAAAGTGGAGCGACTGCTCATCATACTGAATCTGGGAATAGAAGTATTTCTGGGTTTGGCAGAACCCCTCCATAACAGCAGTTCCCTAGTGACAGGTCTGCCCAGCAACACTACAGCTCCCCTTACAGCCCTGCAGGTGTCCAAATGGGAGCCATACCAGAGAGATACTGCCACCTAGTGTACTGGGGGAACACATAACCTTGGAATGCAGTCTGCCTCTGTCCTTCCCTTATAATGGCCTTGCGACAGGGAAAGGTAGCACTACCAACCTGGTTAAGGGATACCCATCTATCCATCTCCTTCGTTTATCATGGCTTGCCCACTGGGTAGGGAACTGTCCACCCCAGCTGGGATGCCAGCTAACCCATTTCTTACTATGACACTATAATAAGAATAATGACCTAAAAGCAAAGAAAATCTTGTAGAACTGTCCTTCTGAAATGCTTTGAGTGAAAGGGTTCAGTTAATTTCATGTTATCAGTTAGTAGTCCAGTTTTATCCATACCCTGGAATACAACATAACTGATGCTGTTCATCTGTTTTAACAGGAGAATAAACTCAAGTTTGCTACCTACCTGGAGAAAGAATACAAAGTAAAGATCAACCCCAACTCCATGTTTGATGTTCAAGTCAAGAGAATCCATGAATATAAAAGACAACTCTTAAATTGTCTGCACGTTATCACCTTGTACAACCGTAAGAAAATTGGTTTCTTTTCTTCTCCTCTATATTCTTCTCTTGCTTTGCAGGTTTTAGTAACTCAAGACAGTTAGTTTGTAACAGAATAGAGTAGAATCATGTTAATTAATAGTTATTATTATTATATTAATTATGACCACATTTCCCCTGTGGTATTATTGCTTAAAGAAATTTGACTGGTCAGGTAAAACAAACATTGGGCACTGAGTTCAACTGTGAAGAAATATCAGCTTCTGATTGCGGCATGGACTTTCTGTATTTTTTTTTTTTTTGTTCTTCAGCAAAACAGAACACTCTTTCTTATATTGATCCTTGCATCTTCTGAGCACACTTTGATGGAATGTATGTTGTCAGGGCAAATGGACAGACAGTAATTAAGCCAAGAGTCAATCCCAGGTCGCTGTGATGAAGTAGTGCTTACCACTGCATTACTTCATGGCTCACTCTTTTATTAAAAATAATAGTCACAAAAATTTTTTAACAAAACATTATTTTGAATCTGACAACTAATGATTATGATTAGATACATTTAAAAAGTGTTTTATTTCCTTGCTACCTTATATTCTTTCCCTTTTCTGTTTTACATTTTTCACATGATTCAATTTCTGGGTGCTCCCCTATCTATGTGGTTTCCACTGTTTGCTCCGGTTTCCTCCCACAGACATGTTTGTTAGGAGGATTAGCAATGCTAAATTGGCCTTGTGTGTGTGTGTGTGTGTGTGTGTGTGTGTGTGTGTGTGTGTGTGTTTACTCTGCGATGGGCAGCCATCCTTCCCAGAGACTGTTCCTGTCTTGTGTGTGGCGCTTCCTGGAATAGGCTCCAGTTTCCTTACCACCCTACTCTGGATAAGCTTTTTTAGAAAATGGATGGAAGGATGAATGGATGGATATATACAGCTCATATAAATATCTTGACATTCCAGGGTTAGGTAGCATTTTAGTTTGCACCCCACTTACAAAGTAATAATTCTGTAATTACCTGTGCAAATGCAATGTTCAATAATTATGGATTGTTATCATAAGTATCATATCATAAGTACATATTTTTCATTATTATTTCATATCCAATGCCATTTTACTCTTGTAAAGTGTACTTCCAAATTTATTGTGCTATACATGATTATTAATAAAGCATTGGTCAACATAAAACTGCAATATATGCATAGAAAAATGTATCTATAATAATACATTCATTTATAATAGCTAATATTATGTTCTCAAAGCTTACAAATAATCACAAAGAAGAAGAAAACAATAAGAAAATTATAGTTCCCATGTCAGCATTCCTAGGTCAGCTGACCACAAACTCTACTATGGGCACCCCACAATGCATCACTGCATACACAGATCATTTTGTGTCATCTGGTAAGAGACATATCACTGTGTGGTAACCTCCTTACATTTTTTCAAAAAAGATGCGCTGAACATACAGTTTATACCACCAATGGCATATTTTTTCTTGTGCTGCAAGATGTGAATTCTAACAACAGTCATCTTTGGTATCCTCTCTATTAGCTGTAAATATTGTGGCTCTTAAGGACTGGGAATGACCCAATTCACACTTTGGAGAGACTGTCCTACTGCTCCTAACAGTCTGTAGGAGGAGACTTATGACAAGATGAACAATATGTAAGCTTCTTTAGGCCATGCCGTTAAAGCTGTTAAAGACCTACCAGCCACACAATTCCAGACATATTACTCAGTACGCTTAGGTTAAACTGGGATTGTCATATACAATATAGTGAAGCTTTTATTTATCAATTATCTGCAGTCACTTATGTACTATATTTTGAAGTTGTTTACTTAACAAACATCGCCTGAGTGTGTTCTGTAATGTGTTAAATAATGACTTTTGTCTTGCCTAGTCCGCTCATCGTATTTGGTTTTACCCAGCTTCATTTTAACCTAAGATGAATTTGTGTGTTTCTTGGTGGATTAGGATGAAATCTATTTTGGATCTCTTTTTACTTTCTCGTATACAAAGTACAGGGAAAGTATTGTAATCATCTAAAGATTCGATATCAAGATTTTGATGAATCTCACCGTTTTAGACCTCCCTGACTTTCTCATATACGAAGTATAGTGAAAGTATTGGAATCCTCCAAAAATTCCATTTCAAGATTTTGATGAATCTCAATTTTTTTAGACCTCCCTGTGTCTGAAAATACCATTTTTGGAATTCTGTCTGTCTGTCTGTCTGTTTGTGTGTGTGTGTGTTGTGAAATAATCAGCCTCGATACACACAAAAAGGTTTGGGGCAACCATCCATATATAATCCCTGGCTGCAGATAGGTATACAAAGTCTTACTGAAGTACATAGATTGGAGTCCAAGAGTGAACTGAGGAAAATCCAAGTAGTCTGGTCTTTTAAAGCAGGGAACCAGAAGTGATGTCATTGAGGAATGGAACCGGAAGTGTTGTTCTTGGATCCGGGACCGGACGTGATGTCATTCTTGGGCCAGGAACCGGAAGTGACATCATTCTTGGGCCCGGATCAGGCAGAATTTCCCATATTTGGTCTGCAGAGATAACAGAGGAAGGTTCCCATGCAGCCACCTGTATATTATTCCTGGCTGCAAATGGGTATGCAAAGTTGCACACAAGTGCATAGATTGAAGTCCAAGAGTGAACTGAGGTACATGCAAGTAGTCTGGTCTTTTAAAGCAGGGAACCGGAAGTGATATCATTAAGGACCAGAACCAGAAGTGATGTTCTTGGGCCTGAAACTGGAAGTGGCGTCATTCTTGGGCAGGAAACTGAAGTGATGTCATTCTTGAGGCCAGATTAGGCAGAATTTCCCATATTTGGCCTGCAAAGATAACAGAGAAAGGTTTAGTGCACCCTGCCACCCCCTGGCCTGGCATGGAATTACCTTCATTTGGTCCATTCATCTTCTTGCTATGCACACGTGTGTTACAGTGTGTATGTAAACATGATAACTTGAGTATGCTTTCACTTAGGTCAACCAAATTTTGCATGCAAGTATTAGGTATAAAATTTAGATTTCTGTCAACTTTTGGGCTACTTCCTTTAACTGGAAGTGGTACTTTACCTTTTATTCATCAAGCTGCAGAGTCAGATTACTTACTTTTATAATAATTGTTCAATATATTATTAATTTGATTTGTCGTTGATGGTTCTTTAATGTACATGAAATAAAAATGTGTCTGTCTTGTGGTTTACTCCTCAAATATCCAACCCCATATCTGAGTATATGAGAAAATCTAGGCGAGACCACTCCCGATTTTTTATCTAAATATGCTTTATAAACTGTTTAAACAATAATAACTAATTATTCCTGCCTTGCACTCATTTCTGCTGGGATACGCTCACTTTGTAAATGACAAAAAAAGGAGAATAAAAAGGAATGATGCTTCATTTGCATAATGTAGTTTTCTCATTCACTTACATTTATTTATGTGATCTATAAATGAAGTTGTGTATATTTTAGTTTTAGCTAAATACCCATGATTTTGTAGCCTTGCTCTTGATATTAATATAAAAACATATTATGTTTAATTTGATTTAAAATCATGACATGTGCAATTTATGTTTTTGAAAAGAGCACTGTTTTTTATATAGTAAAATTTGTTCTTTTGTGTTCTCAGGTATCAAGAGGGAGCCCAACAAGCAGTTTACTCCAAGGACAGTTATGATTGGTGGAAAGGTAGGAATTTAACTTTGTATTTTAAAACATAAATCATTTGCCAAATGACAGGAGACCATTCAGTCCATCAAACTAATTTTTTCAGCCAATAGTTAACTTGTCCCAATAATTGAGAGACTTCTTAAAGGTTGTCAGGGTTTCTGTTTCAAACACATACTTAATAGCTTGCTCCAGATTCCCAGAACTCTTTCTGTAAAGAAGTACTTTCTGGCTTTAGTCCTCAAATGGGACCTATTCCGCCATAGCAGGTTATTTGAACCTGAGGAACACCAGTGTGTTGTGGAGGCGTATGAGTAATGTAGATGAGAAGTCTGGACTTGATTTTACAGTATAATTTCTGGTATTTTATAATGTCGGTTGTATAAGTCGAATACGGAAAACTCGCTTTTATGGTACAAGGGATTACGATATGCTAATGCCCACCTGAGAGAGTAACTACAGAGTACACTGCCTTTTTTTTCTATGTGGGTGTGGCAATGCGTTGTATCAGCGCGTGCTCCTAACCTCTCTCTCTGTGCCTACGTGACCACACGTTAATATCCGAACTATTCCGAAGCAACATTTGCACTGATTTGTGTTTTTTGTATCTCACACCTTTATTGTAAGAGGATCCCTTATCTACGATGGAGCGTTCGACCAGAAGAAAATATGAAGCCAGTTTTAAATTAAACGTTGTTGAAGTAGTGAAAGAAATTGGTAACTACGCTGCTGCAACAAAATTCGATGTGTCTGAGAAACTGATGCGAGATTGTAGGAGACAAAAATATTAAGTTTCACATTTTTGAATGGGTGTATAAGTTGGGGTCTGATTTTTATAATCGATTTTTCAGGTTTTAAGACCTGACTTATACGTGAGTATATACGGTATGTGAAGTAGAATTTAAATGAAGGTCTTCTTCGGTTGGATGATGAGCCACATTTTAGTGAGCATATGTGGATTCGTCTAATGCATTATATAGTCTAAGCATAATGCCCTCTTGATTTATATTCAGCAATTCTTAAAAAAATATTTTATTTGCCTTTTTAATCATTTCTGCATATTGCTTAAATGATGAAAATGTTGTGTCAACATAAACCCGTCAATGCTTTTCAGAGGTTATTTCCTGTAGGACAGTGTTTATTGGCTATTTATTGTTGACATTCCTTTTGTCCACATGTGGCACTGCACTTTTCTGTATCAAAATACATTCTCCAAGTGTTTGCTTAGTTCTGAAGCTTGTCCAAGTCTTTCTGAATTGTTTTTGCTGTGCCATTCCTTCAATTTTAGTATTATCTTTGAATTTCACAAGTCTGCTAACTAGACTGGAATCAGTGTCATTAATATAATTCAGAAAAAGTAATGGCCGTGAGGAACTCCTCTCTGATGACTTCTCTCCACATGGAGCATTCTTCTCTTATTTGTACTCTTTGTCTCCTGTCAGTTACTTGAGATCCAGTTTAGTGTATGTTAACATTTCTTTTTTACCTTACAAAAATGCACTGGTTTGGGGAACCTAGCATTCTACAAGGTGGGAGCTGAGAGTCACGTGTGCTTTGTGCTGACGTGTGCTTTGCAAACGCTAGAGTCTGTTGAGAGTGTTGGTTTGTTCTGTGGTGTGAGATTTACATTAAAAAAATACATTTTGCTCTTAAAAACTTGGGTTTTGGTTGCCTCTAAGGAACCGTGTGGGAATTTTTAAAGCTTTTTTCCCTTTAGAAGGGTTTTTGCTTTTTTCGCCCGCACAAGAGCAAAAGTAGCTGGGTGTTTGGAAGTGCGCTTGGAAAAGTTATTTGTACTTGTTCTTTTTCTTGTTATCTGTATTTGAATTAGCATCGAGGCGGCAGGGTAGAAAGCAGCAGTAACTGATATCGGCATTTGTAAATAAATAACCGCGTCGTCGTAACAGCGATTCCTTAGTTTAAAGGAAAAGAAAAAAAGGCCGCGGCTGACTTCAAAGCAGTAAAGGTGGAAACTCAGTAGTGCGCAGGTAAGCGGCCTGCGTTAAGACACCGTTCAGGCACAAGGAGCAGTAGGAGCAAATAAGGTAGTAAAGTTTTATTTATTTGTTTATTTTAGATTAAACAGTCCTTAGCGGTCCAGAGGCAGAACAGTTAAGTGGGCGACAGTGTATTGGTTCATTAATACGGGGGAATACAAACAGTGCGAGTGAAGAGCTTATAAGTAAGAAGAGCAAAGCTAGAAGAGACAGAGAAAAGTAAAGTTAACCTCATAGAAAGGCAGGCAGCTGAGAGGGAGAACAGTACAGGAGCTTAAGGGGAAAAGGTGTAAAATATCTGTAGCAGATCTTAGTGTTACCATTTAAGTTAAGGAGCAGCTGAAAGAAGAAGAAATTTAATTTTAAGAAAAAAAATATATAGTTAAGGCAGCTTAGTAATCCCAAATCAAATTTTAATAATGAGGCCAGTGCAATGCAAGTCCTGTTGGATGTTGGACTTTTTAGATGATGGTTTGGAAGAGCCAGTTGTCTATGAGGGCTACATCTGCAAGAGATGCCAGCTGATCCAACACCTCGAGCTCAGGGTCGCTGAACTGGAGGAGGAGTTGGCTGACCTGCGTTGTAATAGAGAATTGGCGGACTTGGCCCAGGTGTCCTTTAGAGATAGTGTGCACCCCTAAGGTGGCGGGAGGAGATTCCAGACCAGACAGGTAGGAATAGGTGGGTCACGGTGCAAGGCGTAAGGTAAAGGGTGCACACTGTCTGGGGGCATCAACCCCAGAATTAGAAGTGTCTAACCGTTATCATGTCCTGGCGGAGCTGGACGGTGACTCTGATAATTCTGAGGTGGTAGGCAGGGTTGAGGAGCCCCAACGGGCCACCTCAAAACCAGTTCCCAAAAAGAGAGAGGTAGTGATAGTTGGGGACTCAATCATTAGGGGGATTGAAGCGCAGGTGTGCTCCAGAGAGAGAGAGTCTCGTACGGTGTGTTGCCTTCCGGGAGCACAGGTGGGAGACCTCCCTGGAAGGGTGGATAGGCTCTTGGCCAGAGTGGGGGTGGATCCAGTTGTCATTGTCCACGTTGGAACAAATGACATACATAAGGGTAGTCTGTCAGTTCTGCGATCCAAATTCAAAGAGTTAGGTACCAAGCTGAGGAGCAGAACTGACAAGGTAGTCTTCTCCGAAGTTCTGCCTGTGCCACGCGCCAGTCCAGGTAAGATTGAGGAGATTAGAAGGCTTAACGCGTGGCTCAAATCTTGGTGCAGGGTAGAAGGGTATAGGTTTATGGGGCATTTAGTAATAGGCTTTTTAGTAATATCAAAAAGGCAAGTTTACAGGGGGATATTATAGTCATGGGGGACTTTAATTATCCAAATATTAACTGGGATAACCTTACAGATGGAGGAGCACAAGAGCAGGAGTTTTTAGAAGTAATCGGCGACTGTTTTTAACACAGCATGTTAAAGCACCAACAAGGGGTGAAGCCTATCTGGATTTAGTATTCTGTAATAATCAGGATAGAATTGAGGGTGTAGAGGTGATTGAACCACTAGGGTCAAGTGACCATAATGTAATACAATTCTCAGTATTTTGTAAGAGTACAGATGCAAAGACTAAAATTGTTAAGTTGAACTTTAGTAGGGCTAATTTTGAGCAGATGCGACAAAGTCTAAGTAGGATAGACTGGGATAAGCTTTTAAATGTGGAGACAGTCGAGGAGCAGTGGAACAGGTTTAAAAATGTTTTACATGTAATGCAGGACAGATACATACCTAAATTTGGAAGTAATAGGAAACTAAACAAATCTCCACGATGGATTAATAAAGATTTAAAAAGAAGTTGCAAAGGAAAAACTGCTGTATAAGGCATATAAGACTAATGACTGCAAAGAGAACCGTAGCGTATGAGAACATGAGGGCAACCATTAAGAAGGATATCAGAGAGGCTAAAAGACAGTTGGAGAGGAATATAGCAGATAAGGCGAAAGAAGACCCCAAGAGATTCTTTCAGTATTTTAGTAGTAAAAGAACAGTTAAGGAGGAGGTCAAGTTCATCAGGAATAGTAAAGGGAATTAAAAGATACAGACAATGAAATAGCAGATGCCCTAAACTTACATTTTTCTGAGGTGTTTACAAGTGAGCAAGTGGATAACCTGCCAGAGGTAAACACAACTACTAAGGAGGTACTGAGGGATTTGGAAATTGTAGAGGGAGAAGTGCTGCTCAGATTAAATAAGATGAAATCAAACAAATCACCAGGCCCAGATAATATTTATCCTCGTGTTCTTAAGGAGGCTAGTGAGTACATATATAAACCCTTGACACATATTTTTAGGAAGTCACTGTGCACTGGAGAGATTCCAAAGGACTGGAAAATGGCAAATATCATCCCATTATATAAAAAGGGTGACAGGGCAGATCCAAGCAACTATAGGCCAGTAAGCTTAACAAGCATCACAGGAAAATTAATGGAAGGAATTATTAAGGATAAGATTGAGCAACACATGACAAGGACAGGAGTTATTCTGAACAGTCAGCATGGGTTCAGAAGGGGGAGGTCGTGTTTTACTAACATGTTGGAATTCTATGAGGAGGCAACAAAAGGATACGATCAAAGTGGAGCTTATGATATTATTTATCTGGACTTTCAGAAAGCATTTGATAAGGTGCCACATGAGAGGTTGGGCATCAAGTTAAAAGAAGTGGGAATTCAGGGTGATGTTTTTAGATGGGTGCAGAATTGGCTCAGACACAGGAAGCAGAGGGTGATGGTGCGAGGAACCTCATCAGAACTGGCTGATGTTAAGAGTGGTGTTCCACAGGGGTCAGTGCTAGGGCGCTGCTATTTTTAATATATATAAATGATTTAGATAGGAATATAAGTAACAAGCTGGTTAAGTTTGCAGATGATACCAAGATAGGTGGATTAGCAGATAATTTGGAATCCGTTATATCATTACAGAAGGACTTGGATAGCATACAGGCTTGGGCAGATTTGTGGCAGATGAAATTTAATGTCAGTAAATGTAAAGTATTACACATAGGAAGTAAAAATATTAGGTTTGAATACACAATGGGCGGTCGAAAAATCGAGAGTACACCTTATGAGAAGGATTTAGGAGTCATAGTGGACTCCAAGCTATCAACTTCCCAACAGTGTTCAGAAGCCATTAAGAAGGCTAACAGAATGTTAGGTTATATAGCACGATCTGTGGAGTACAAGTCCAAGGAGGTTATGCTCAACCTTTATAATGCACTGGTGAGGCCTCATCTTGAGTACTGTGTGCAGTTTTGGTCTCCAGGCTACAAAAAGGACATAGCAGCACTAGAAAAGGTCCAGAGAAGAGCGACTAGGCTGATTCCAGGTCTACAGGGGTTGAATTATGAGGAAAGATTAAAAGAGCTGAGCCTTTACAGTTTAAGCAAAAGAAGATTAAGAGGTGACATGATTGAAGTGTTTAAAATTATGAAGGGAATTAGTACAGTGGATCGAGACTTGTATTTTAAAATGAGCTCATCAAGAACACGGGGACACAGTTGGAAACTTGTTAAGGGTAAATTTCGCACAAACATTAGGAAGTTTTTCTTTACACAAAGAACGATAGACACTTGGAATAAGTTACCAAGTAGTGTGGTAGACAGTAAGACGTTAGGGACTTTCAAAACTCGACTTGATGTTTTCTTGGAGGAAGCAAGTGAATAGGACTGGCGAGCTTTGTTGGGCTGAATGGCCTGTTCTCGTCTAGATTGTTCTAAATGTGAATTTAGAAATTGAATTTAGAAAGTAATCTGTTTTCACAATTCCAGAAAGGCCGAATAATTATCACTACCATATTTAGCATTTTAAATTGTGGCATGGCTAAGAGATGCTAGAAGATAACTGTTATCATCCTGACAATGTGTGCCAAGATTGCTCTTCCTTGTTATAGACTTCATACATTACTGCTGTATTATAAATGATAGGCCTTGCCAGCTACAGGATTTGCGCCCCCATGGAATTATACTGAAAGCAGTCTTCCAAACTTTGTTTTTAACTGCATATCAGTACTGAATATAGACAGTAATACTCTCCTGAAGTCCTTTGTTCTTTACTATTTTTCTTTTCATCCATTTAAAGATGAAAGATAGGCTTTCATCTGCACAAGTTAGGAAACTGTTCCATTATTAGATGAGCTGTGCCATTTTATACCGTTTTGCTCATGCTGTATTAAATTGTAGCAGAAAGGTTAACCAGCATTTAATGTAGTACTGATGCAGTAATTATTTTGCATCTTAATTAACAAGTGCAAGAGTAATGGTGTATCAGTATTAAGCATTAATGCATCACTGCTTTTTATTCTAGTGTTCATTTCTAGTCTGGAATAATTTCTGTGAAGCTTGCATTTTCTGCTTGAGTTCATACAAGTGAAAATTTGTTTCTCAACCCAAATCAACATTTAATGACAACTTCATCTTTCAAATTATTTTTAGTTCCTTTCACAAATCAAGCAAATAAGCATAAGCTAATATTTTTGCAAAATGTATCCAAGTACCAAATTTGTGAGTTTTGTGTTCTTTGATTACAGTGGTGTGAAAAACTATTTGCCCCCTTCCTGATTTCTTATTCTTTTGCATGTTTGTCACACAAAATGTTTCTGATCATCAAACACATTTAACCATTAGTCAAATATAACACAAGTAAACACAAAATGCAGTTTTTAAATGATGGTTTTATTATTTAGGGAGAAAAAATCCAAACCTACATGGCCCTGTGTGAAAAAGTAATTGCCCCCTTGTTCAAAAATAACCTAACTGTGGTGTATCACACCTGAGTTCAATTTCCGTAGCCGTCCCCAGGCCTGATTACTGCCACACCTGTTTCAATCAAGAAATCACTTAAATAGGAGCTGCCTGACACAGAGAAGTAGACCAAAAGCACCTCAAAAGCTAGACATCATGCCAAGATCCAAAGAAATTCAGGAACAAATGAGAACAGAAGTAATTGAGATCCATCAGTCTGGTAAAGGTTATAAAGCCATTTCTAAAGCTTTGGGACTCCAGCGAACCACAGTGAGAGCCATTATCCACAAATGGCAAAAACATGGAACAGTGGTGAACCTTCCCAGGAGTGGCCGGCCGACCAAAATTACCCCAAGGCGCAGAGCGACTCATCCGAGAGTTCACAAAAGACCCCAGGACAACGTCTAAAGAACTGCAGGCCTCACTTGCCTCAATTAAGGTCAGTGTTCACGACTCCACCATAAGAAAGAGACTGGGCAAAAACGGCCTGCATGGCAGATTTCCAAGACGCAAACCACTGTTAAGCAAAAGAACATTAGGGCTCGTCTCAATTTTGCTAAGAAACATCTCAATGATTGCCAAGACTTTTGGGAAAATACCTTGTGGACTGATGAGACAAAAGTTGAACTTTTTGGAAGGCAAATGACCCGTTACATCTGGCGTAAAAGGAACACAGCATTTCAGAAAAAGAACATACCAACAGTAAAATATGGTGGTGGTAGTGTGATGGTCTGGGGTTGTTTTGCTGCTTCAGGACCTGGAAGGCTTGCTGTTATAGATGGAACCATGAATTCTACTGTCTACCAAAAAATCCTGAAGGAGAATGTCCGGCCATCTGTTCGTCAACTCAGGCTGAAGCGAACTTGGGTGCTGCAACAGGACAATGACCCAAAACACACCAGCAAATCCACCTCTAAATGGCTGAAGAAAAACAAAATGAAGACTTTGGAGTGGCCTAGTCAAAGTCCTGACCTGAATCCAATTGAGATGCAATGGCATGACCTTAAAAAGGTGGTTCATGCTAGAAAACCCTCAAATAAAGCTGAATTACAGCAATTCTGCAAAGACGAGTGGGCCAAAATTCCTCCAGAGCGCTGTAAAAGACTCATTGCAAGTTATCGCAAATGCTTGATTGCAGTTATTGCTGCTAAGGGTGGCCCAACCAGTTATTAGGTTTGGGGGCAATTACTTTTTCACACAGGGCCATGTGGGTTTGGATTTTTTTTTCTCCCTAAATAATAAAAACCATCATTTAAAAACTGCATTTTGTGTTTACTTGTGTTATATTTGACTAATGGTTAAATGTGTTTGATGATCAGAAACATTTTGTGTGACAAACATGCAAAAGAATAAGAAATCAGGAAGGGGGCAAATAGTTTTTCACACCACTGTATGTATTTTTTTCATTGTATATCATGAGTTTAAAATTTAAACAACTCATCTATCACACTGCTTTCTTATCACAATCCTAAATAATGTAGATAAGCATTAAAAAGGCAAAAGTGTGAAACCGCACAAAACATCCAAAGGATATAAAACAGAAGTGTTATCAAGATGTGTGTATGATCAAATGTAATGCTGTCTTTTGAAACTATGACTCTCTCTTCAAATTATGGTTTTAAATACTAAACCATTTTATTATTTTCATTTGACTATTTAATTATTGTATGCCATAGCATGCAACCTGTACTGTAGTAACAGTAAATGATTCATGCTTACTGAAGATGGTTAACCCTGATTAATGACATTGACACTTTTTTAAAATAACTGTACTATTCTTGCTTCCTTACTGACAGGCTGCTCCAGGATACCACGTGGCAAAAATGATCATTAAACTAATTACATCGATCGGAGACGTTGTGAACAATGACCCTGTTGTGGGAGATCGTCTCAAGGTTATTTTCTTGGAGAACTATAGAGTGTCCCTGGCAGAGAAAGGTACTTTTTAAAAAAGCATACCAACAATTGAATTTAATGTGTAGGAGATCAGCTTTCATATCTGAGTTCATTTTAATGGTGGAAACAGTAAAAGGCTCAGATACCTTGTGCCGAAAGACAAAAGATTTGAAACCTGCTTATAACTTTTTTTGATATTCTTATTTTCATCCCAAATTAACTGCTTAATTAACAACTGAAAATTGTCCATGTAGCAGAAATTCCAGGTTTAACTGTCTTAAATGCTGCAGTCTGTCTTATAACTTGCTGTTTTATAAAACACAGAAGAAGAACAGGGTGAACATATTTGTACAAGAAACATTGTACAGACCTTTCTTGTAATTGTTGTGGAACGCTTAGAGGCTAATGCACCCGTGCAAGTTTATACCGTTTAAATCTCAAATGTGGGGTACAGTTTCGCTTTTCTAATTTTCACATTATTTTTTACTGTTTAATTAGCCTGCCTTTTGGTTGATTATCTGAGAGATTTCGCTTAAAATGATTACACATCACAATGGTACTATTAGATGTTGGTACAATTGGGCACAGGTAGGTTAGAAGATTTGCTCAGGGTCATAATGTGAAGGAGTGATGATGATGACTGAGACACGGACCTTGAACCATTACAACCATTACTGTTTGTTACACTGCACAGTGCTGCCTTTTTCATGTCCATGTGTAGATAAGTGCTACTGCTGCAGTCTGTACAGCATTTAAGGCCTTAAAGACAAAGAAAGCTGCAACCCCTTCTGCAACAGAGTGCCCTACAAAGAAATAAGCTACTATGTGAGCCTCTTTTTATTATTCATATAGTTTGTTACAGAGAATTAAAGGTAGAAAATGATAGTATCTTATTGAATAGCTCAAGCAAGTAAGAATTTCACTGTTCTCTGTACACATAACAATAATGTTCTGATAGTGGTATATATTCTTCAATTTAATTCATTCAAATAATGTACTGGTTTAATCAATTTTAATATGGTGTACAGAGAGATTTTATTGTAGATGTATAGAATATACCTCTTTCTTCTATTCATTATGCATTTTCATTTCTGTTGAACCAATATTATAACCAAAGATACAAAAAACATGTTTGCAGTTAAGTCTCTTTAGACATGAGTCAGTTTATATCCTAGCATAAAGTCTAAGTGAAGTACATTTATAACTGGTTTTCTCTTTTAAAATGTTACCTGCTTCAACTGAAGTACACAAGCTCTATAAAACAGAAAACACCATATCTTCAAACATAACAACAAACCTTTCAGTTATCCAGGTCAAGTCATGGAAATAACATTGTTATATTTGTTTTTGCCTTAGTGGTCCCAGCTGCAGATCTCTCTGAGCAAATATCTACTGCTGGCACTGAGGCATCGGGCACTGGCAACATGAAGTTTATGCTGAATGGTGCTCTAACCATCGGTACCATGGATGGTGCTAATGTAGAGATGGCAGAAGAGGCTGGGGAGCAAAACCTGTTCATCTTTGGCATGAGAGTGGAGGATGTGGATGAATTAGATCGCAAAGGGTGAGTGAAAAACTTGTTTAAAGTATTTATTTACTTTGCTATTCATTTTTGCATTTGATTACATTTTTAGTGATTACATAACCATTCTTGTTATTCTTGTTGACCTCTTTCCTTACGTCATAAAACTCAGCACACATCTCACTGGCATGAGTTTTCAATTTTACATTTACATTTAAATGTATTTGCTTACCAGATGCTTTTATCCAAAGCAACCTAAAATAGAGGTCAACATAATCAAGTAAACATCAGTTGGGAGTACTGTCTTTAACAAGTGTTACAGGACAGGGGAACAAAATGAATTGCCACAAGTGAAAAGCATGGAATAAAACACAGGCGATTTATAAAACCTAACAGGTAATATCAGTTAGACAGAAATTCACCAAACAAGAGAGTCTTTAAATGCTTCTTAAGAACATTGAGGGAATCTGAATTTCCAGTGAAAGTGGGCAGTTCATTCTATCAGATGGGAGCTACACAAGAAAAGGATTGGGATTTGATGCCACTCAGAGGTAGCATCGCCAGACACTAGTCATCAGTAGACCTGAGTTGTCAAGAAGGAGAATGAATATGGGATATATATAGTTGTTGACCCACTGACTCCTCTGTAGGCAGAGACATGCCGCTACAGGAAGCCAATATAGTAAACTGAAAAGTGGAGTGAAATATGCCAGCCTTGGCTGCTTGAGCACCTGATGTGTCACTGCATTTTGAATCATCTGCAGCTCTTTGGTGACACATGTCAGCACTCCTGCTAGCAGAGAGTTGTAGTAGTCCAGACATGAGAAGAACAAAGCCTGGACCAGCAGTTGTGCTCTATACTCTGTCAGATACTGTCTGATCTTGTGGATATTGCATAAAGTGAATTTGCAAGACCAAAACACCGGAACAACATGATCCCTGAAGGGGAGTTTGTCATCAATCACCACCCTATGGTTGCATATCAACTTGGCGGGTGTCAGCAATAATGAGCCAAGTTGTATAGACATTGTGTGCTAAAAAGATGGGATAACGAGAACGTCCATCTTTGCTAATATCAGTGAAACATGCCAATATTCTAGCTGATACCATGTGGTCCTGTGAACGGTACGATAGGTATAGCATTGGCATAGCACCGATAAGAAAAAACATGCACCTCCATGCTTGTCTGGTGCCCCTTTAGCATCTCTCCATGCCAGGACACAATGTAGGATCTGCCTAAGAGGTAGGACTTAAACTACCTGAGGACAGTCCAAGTGATGCTAGTGTCAGAGAGGGTGGCAAGGAGGTTTTGGTGGTTCATGGTGTTGAAAGCAGATGAAAGATGTAAGAGAATGAGGACAAATGACATATTGATAGCTCTAGCTTGCCATAACATGTTGACAATGGTAAGTAGGGCCTTCTCGGTGGAATGTCCCTTCTTGAAGCCTGACTGATTAAGATCAAGAGGTGTGGAAGAAACAAAGAGATTTGGTTAGAGACAGCATGTTGTACTGTTTTTGGTAGAAAGGAGAGATTGGTCTGTAATTACTTACTTGAAATTGGCTGAGAGTTGGTTTCTTGAGGAAAGGAGTTGTTAGGCTCTGTATGAACAATGTAGGAAAAGTGCATGTGCTGAGTGAGATGTTGACAATGTGTGTAATTGTAGAAATGAGTGAGGTGGGGAGAGTCCGGATTACATGTGAGGTAATGGGGTTAAGTGAACAGGTAGTAGGGTCACATTTTTTTTGTGTATATTTCAATAAGCCCACCAGTAAATCAAAAGCAATAATGGTATTTGTATATACTCAAGGATGTTTTCTTTGAAATAAATCACGTGTCCATGTTATCTGCTTTTTTTGACTAGTAAAATATGCGATTTACACATGCATATGCCAAGGTGAACAGTGCATCACAGCTAAGTGAACCTGCTTTTATCTGTGATTCCACCTAAATTGAGCTACATACAATAAAAGGCTTATTAGAATTGGGTAGCTGAGGTTCAGAGCATTCCAATGATGTATACTGGTCTATGATTGGTCATTTATATTGCATGTTACAGCTGTGTGTAAAAGGAAGGAGATATATTGCATGTGCAACAGCATATTCTTACACACTGTTAAACACAAGCTTCTGTCAGAGTGGATTGGGATTATTTAGTTGACTTGCAATAAGACTTGAAGTTTGTATTAGGGAAATTTCTTCTTCTTCTTCAAAAAAGAAAACATATGATTGAAGTAGTCCCAGAAAAGTCACAGAATGCTAGTGATACAGAATATGAAGACCTTGAATCAGATTCTGATCACAGGTTTGACTCTTTAAAGAATGATGCGTTTGCAGAAAGGATCAATGCTATACTTGGTTTATAAGTGTTGCTAATTGTGTAACTTTGAAGTGTTGTGGCGGGCAGTTTTACAGTTCAAGCAAGTTGTGTTCAATTAGCATGCCCAGAGGCCATCTGCTACACATTCTCCCTATGTTAGTTTTTCTGTTTCAACTTAAAATACCAGCAACTTAACTGCTTGCAGTTTCACGGGTGCTGCTCTTTGATTGAATGTACTTGCATTGTGTTGCACCGCTCACAGTTTTAAATAGGAACCAACCCCTCGATAGAATGTCACTGAATTACACTATGTGAACTTTAATGGGGTACCATTTATTCTATTAAATGTGCTTGTATTGTGCAGTGCTGCTGCTTGTATCACCTTGGTCCTACCCATATTGATCACATTTTTTTCCCTTAAATAAATAAAAGTTTAACTGCAACTGCTGTACTTGTTTTGTGGGAATGTTGAGGAGCAAGAGACCAAATGTTTCTAATATGGGACCCTAAATATTTCCAAAAAGGGGAACACCTTGTGCAAATATGGTGATGTGGAATATAAACTTGATACAATGATAGCTGACAGATTGGGGGGCAAATGAAAATTGATTCCAGGACTGAGCATCATTAAATGCCATGGTTATGTACTGTAAAATCCATCTTTTTGGAGAGACATTTTTAAAATGCATGATTTTTTTTGTGTTTTCCTTAGTTGATATTGGTGTGAAACAAAGGTTGTTCATTTTTAAAACATTAATTCTAAAATTTCGAATGTTATCCTCACAACTCTTCAGCCATTTGCAGCTCCTTTATTTCATAGTCAGAATCATAGCTGTTTATTTTTGGGTATTTAATTTAGGTACAGCAATATGGAGACAACAATACAGATTTCTGTAACGGATTGGTTGAGTCCCAGTTAACAATGGCTACCACCAGTATTGTTAGCCAACAGAGTGCTCGGGGAGAATTGGGATACTGTTGGTTGAAGGAGAAGAAGAGAGGAAGGTATGTCTGGAGGCAGGAGGATAAAAGGAAGGTTATGAGAGTGGAAGTGAGGGTAGGAACTTTAAATGTTGGCAGTATAAGTAGTAAAGGGAGTGAGTTAGCTGTTATGATGGAGAGAAGGAAGGTTGATGTATTGTGTGTGCAAGAGACCAGGAAGGGGGAGTAAAACCAAGTGTATCAGGGACGGGTTCAAATTGTTCTACCATGGGGTGAATAGGAGGAGAAATGGGGTAGGTGTTATCCTGAAGGAATAGTATGTCAAAAATATTTTGGAGGTGAAAAGAGTGTTGGTTATGAAGCTGAAAATTGAAGGTGTGATGATGAATGAAATTAGTGCATGTGCCCCGCAAGATGTGTGTGTGATGTATGAGAAAGTATATTTCTGGAGTGAACTGGCTGAAGTGGTGGAAATTGTATCCAAGGGAGAGAGATTGGTGATTGCAGTGGATTTCAATGAACATGTTGGTGAAGGGAACAGAGGGATGAGGAGGTTATGGGTGGGTATGATGTCAAGGAAAGAAATGCAGAAGGTCAGATGGTAGTGGATTTTGCAAAAAGTATGGACATGGCAATGGCGAATATGTATTTTAAAAAGAGGGAGGATCACAGGGTGACATACAAGAGTGGAGGAAGATGCACACAGGTGGATTATATCCTGTGCAGGAGGGTCAGTCTGAAGGAGATTGGAAACTGCAAAGTGGTGGCAGGAGAAAGTGTAGTTAGGCAGCATAGAGTGGTGGTCTGCAAGATGACATTGGAGAGCATGAAGATTTGGAGAATGAGGGCAGAGCCAAGGATCAAATGATGGAAGTTGAAAAAGGAAAACTGTAAGGGTTACCAGATAGCTGGGCATCTATAGCAGAAATAGTAACGGAGACAGCAAAAAGGGCACTTGGTGTGACATCTGGACAGAGGAAAGAGGACAAAGAAACCTGGTGGTGGAATGGGGAAGTACAGGAGAGTATATAGAGGATGTTGGCTAAGTAGAAGTGGGATAGTCAGAGAGATGAACAAAGTAGACGGGAGTACAAGGAGAAAATTGCATAAGGTGAAGGGAGAGGTGGTGAAGGAAAAAGATAAGACGTATGATGAGTTGTATGAGAGGTTGGACACTAAGGAGGGAGAAAAGGGCCAGTACTCATTTGCTAGACAGAGATACTGAACTTGGAAAGGTGAGCAGCAGGTTAGGTTGACAAAAGATAAAGATGGAAACATACTGTCAAATGAGGAGAGTGCATTGATCAGACGGAAAGAGCACTTGGGGAGGTTGATGAATGAAGAGAGAGAGAAGATTGGATGATGTGGAGATAGTGAACCAGGAAGTGCAATGGATTAGCAAGGATGAAGTAAGGACAGCTATGAAGAGGATGAAGAATGGAAAGGTTGTTGGTTCAGAAGCACAGAGGTGTTTAGGAGAGATGGGAATGGAGTTTTTAACCAGATTATTTAATTCAATCTTGCAAAGTGAGAAGATGCCATAGGAGTAGAGAAGAAGTGTACTGGTACATTTTTTTAAGAATAAGGATGATGTGCAGAACTGTAGTAACTACAAAGGGATACAATCGATCAGCCACACTATGAAGTTATGGGAAAGAGTAGTGGAAAATGGGTTAAGAAGGAAGTTAATGATTAGGAAGCAACCATATGATTTAATGCCAGAAAAAAGCACAATAGATGTTTGCTCGGAGGGTGTTGATAGAGAAGTATAGAGAAGGCCAAAAGGAGTTGCATTGTGTCTTTGTGGACCTGGAGAAAGCATATGACAGGGTGCCTAGGGAGGAGTTGTGAATTATATGAGGAAGTCGGGAGTGGCAGAGAAGTATGTGTTGTACAGGACATGTACAAAGGAAGTGAGACAGTGGTAAGGTATGCAGTAGGTGTGACAGATGCATTTAATGTGGAGGTGGGATTACATCAGGGATTGGCTCTGAACCCTTTCTTATTTGCAGTGGTGATGGACAGCTTGACAGAGGAGATTACACAGAAATTCCAGTGAATAAGGATGTTTACGGATAACATTGTGATCTGTAACAAGAGCAGGGAATGGGTTGAGGAGACCCTGGAGAGGTAGAGATATGCTCTAGAGAGGAGCAGAATGAAGATCTGTAGGACCAGGAAAGAATACATGTGTGAATGAGAGGAAGGTCAGAGGAATGGTGAGGAGGCAGGGAGTAGATTTGGCGAGAATGGATGAGTTTAAATACTTAGGATCAACAGTACAGAGTAATAGGGAGTGCAGAAGAGAATGCAGGCGAGATGGAGTGGGTGGAGAAGACAATCAGGAGGGATTTGTGACAGATGCGTACCAGCAAGAGTGAAAGGGATAGTCTACAAGATGATAGTGAGATCAGCTATATCATATGGGCTGGAAATGGTCGCATTGACAAAAAGACAGGAGATGAAGCTGGAGGTGGCAGAGTTAAACATGTTAAGATTTGCAGTGGGTGTGATAGGGTTGGACAGGATAAAGAATGAGTACATTAGCTCAGGTTGGATGGTTTGGAGACAAAGCTAGAGATGTGAGATTGCGGTGGTTTGGACATGTGCAGAGGAGAGATGCTGGGTATATCGGGAGAAGGATGTTAGGGATGGAGCTGCCAGACAAGAGGAAAAGAGGAAGGCCTAAGAGGAGGTCTATGGATGTGGTGAGAGAGGACATGGATGTGGTGGGTGTAACAGAGCAAAATGCAGAGGACAGAAGATATGTAAAAAGAAGTTCTGCTGTTGCAACTCCTAATGGGAACAGCTACAAAAGAATGCCAAAAACCCCTTAGGGCATAAGGGGTTGAAAAGTATTTCAGAAAACCAGACTTGAATTTTCGCAGTTATTGAGTTTGAACTTTATTGTGAGGCAATATTGTTACTAGGAATTTGTCTTGATGTTATATCCATAGATGTAACAAAGATAAATACAGTTAACAGTACAATATAAGTATAGGACACTCTTATAACATCATATAGAGCAGCAATGAATAAGTTACACAAAATAACAATATATTAAACATTTACAATGCAGTATTACACTCTATGTGGTAAATCTTAATAAAGTATACATAGTTTAGATTGGGTGTAGGTGTTTGGAGATCAGTAAGTAAATGAGGTGAATCAGAAACTATGTTTATCCAGAGTGACTGTAGTAAGAAAGAAACTATTTATGTGCTGATTGGCTCTTTTTTTTAGTGAGCAGTAACATTTCTGTGGCTATAATAACTGAAATAAATGGTTTTCCTTTGGGTGGTCTTTGATTTATTTTTCTAGCATGTTTTTTGACCCATGATATATACAGATCCTTAACAGAGTACAGTTTCAGGCCTATAATCCTTTTATCTGACATGTTTCAGTTTATTTTTTGATTAAGTTGGATGCATTGCCACACCAGATAGTTACGAAGAAAGTGAGGATGCATTCAGTGACTCCTTGTTTTATCATGGAAAAATGTTGGGAGATATCTTGCCTTAAAACATTAAATCCCTTTTCAGATGTGCAGATTCATTTTAATGAGGATGTATGGTATAATGTTTAATTCTCTGTCAGTAATTTAGTTTGCCTATTCTTACACTTACCTCTGGGAATATTCATTTCACAGTTACAATTCACTTTCAATCAAGAATACAGTCCTTTGCCTTGCTGTTAGTAATTCCTTCATCTAAGTATGACTGTCACTGTAAACTTTCTGTTGGGAGTGTTCTCTCTTCCACTCCCATGATTGACCTTGCTGATTGACCAGCTCTGAATGGTAAAATACAGTAAACGTTCAGGCAGGAAAGGAGGCTTAATAGGTCTTTTAAGCATTATTCAAACAGACAGTCCCTTAAACAAATGCAAAATAAAGTGAGGCAATGCGTACCATCCGACTTGGTACTGCTAGACATTTAGACTTTCTAAGTGGCTCATTTCTGGTGTCAACAATAAGTCTGAGCATTCTAGTTTCCTCTTTTCTTATACCTCCTTTCTTATTTTTCATTTCATTCCCCCTTCTCATTTTTTCTCTTCTTTCTTTTTCTTCACTCACTTATCCGAAGTTCATAAAACTAAAATCGTGTTTCTAAAATCACCTACTTTAGTTTAAACTTTGGACATCATATATTGGAGACAACAGAGCAACATGCTTATATAATTTAGAATCAGTTTATGAACCATATGTGTTTTGTAGTAGCAGTTCTACATTAAACATTTGGTTTGAAGGTGCCAAGGTGGATGGACTGGTATCCCTACCAGGAGGGAGGGTGGTCCCTTACCCAGACAGGATGGACTAGCGTCCCAGCAGGTTTAGTTGGTCTCTTGGGGCCATGTAGTCCCTCAGAACGCCATGTGGCAGCATCCCTTGGGTAGAGCTCCCATTTGTCCACCTGCTGGGAATTGTAGTCCCAATGAACAACCCTGTTGGGTTATGTGGGTGCTGCTAGAGGGAGCTTTGGGGAAAGGACTGACACATTTTAATGAGATTCCACCTGACATGGAAGTGCTTCCAGGTTGTGACCTTGTGGTACTAGAAGTACTCCCAGGTCTGGCATAAAAGAAGCCACTCAACCTCATCCAGGCGAGTCGGGAGGAATAGGACAAGACTTACCCTGAAGGAGTAGAGGAACATTGCTATTGAATCATGCTTGTGAATATTTATTTTGGAGAATGAACCTGCAAAAGTATTGTAATAAAATTTCACTTGATTTGAACCTATGATTACCTTCAAGTACTTGTGTCTGGGGTTATGGGATGTCCCCATTTGGTCACAGATACTGTCAGGTCTAGAGACGGAAAGTAGTTGTCTTTTCAGCATCATGATAAAATCTTCTAATGTGAAAGTTTTAAAACTTTGGTACTACTTCAGTTTCTCCAGAAATGTATACACTTGGATTAGACCATCCTGATCTCTTTCATCTTCAGTTTATAGCATACGATGTTAGTCGCCCTTTTTTAAAGACTAAGGATGCTAGAGCTTGGTTGTTTACTGTCAGACAATGTATTATAGGTGTCCTTCTGCACTCATGGGGTCACTGTCATGTTAGGTTATTTTCAGGACTTGTGAAGTAAATTGACACTGGCACTCATCAGTTAATGGAGGACCCCAGAGCAGAGGAACCATGTCAATATGCTTACTAGATGGCAAGACCTCCATTTAATATTATCTTGACTGAAGTGACTTCATTTTCTATGTCAGCTGCCAGGAAAGAAAACATGATCCTATTTCCTGAACATTTTTTCTTTTGTATTTAGAGTATGTGGCTTGGCCTTCTCTTTCCATTGTATACAGCCTATTTTTTATTTCTGCAGCTTTCCAGGACATATCTGTTTTCAAGTGTGTTTCATCTTTGTCAGCTGACATCTGTAGGTTATGTAAGATATGCACTGGGAAAAAAGAGTGCTTACTGACCCAGTGGTACACAATCTTTGAGAAGCATAAAATATACAGCTTTGTTTGTCTCCGAGCGGCCATCAGTAGCAAATATTTTTCAAAATGAAAAGTTATGCCCCCCATGCCAGGCCAGCAGCTATGTCAAGTTTAGGTGACACCTTTTTAGGAAGATGGAAGTGGTATCTCAAATAATTACAGCCAGAAGAACAACAAAAAATAAATAAAGTACTCATCTTGATGCATATCAGAATTTAGGTAAACCTGCATTAGGGTTCACAGATTTTTCAGTATTTCTACCCACCTAAATAAAAGCACAAGTGTCTGTGCGTCCACCCGATTGATATGTCTCTATCATTCCAAAAGATGGCACATCTCAAACATTTTTAGTAATAAAATGCATTGCATTTGCAGTACAAATGTTAACGCTGAGGTCTACATTGATTATTTAGAATTCAACCCATCTTAGATGGGTAGCACAGCTAGTTACTGCATATTATTAATGATGTGATTCCACATCCTATACAGATAAGTCCACAAGTGTTTGGACAGTGATACCATTTTCATAATTTTGGCTCTGTATGCCACCACAATGAATTTCAAATAAAGCAATCAAGATGTGATTGAAGTGTAGACTTTCACCTTTAATTTAAGGGGTATGAGCTATTTAAGAATGACAGCCATTTTTCTGATAGCCCAACCATTTTCAGAGGCTCAAGAGTATATGGACATTGACTGACAATCTGTTCCATAGCTTGGTGGGAGCAGTACCCACATTATTTCATTAAGTATTAAGCAGGTAAGAAGTCTGGAATTGATTCCAAGCAAGGAATTTCCATTTGGAAGCTGTCACTGTGAACTCTCAATATGAGGTCCAAAGAGCTGCTCATGCAAGTAAAAACAGGCCATCATTAGGCTGAGAACACAAAACAAATCCTTCAGAGAGATAACAGAAACACCAGGAGTAGTCAGATCAACCATTTGGTACATCCTTAAACAGAAGGAACAAACTGGTGAACTCCACCAGAAGGATTGGAAAACCAAAGAAGACAGCTATGCTGGATGATTGCAGAGTTCTGTCCTTGATGAAGAAGAACCCCTTCACAACACTTAGCCAAACCAAGAACACTCTAACGGAGGCAGACCTATCATTTCCTAAGTCTACAATCAACAGAAGACTTCATGAAAGTAAAGACAGGGTTTACCATGAGGTGCAAACCACGGTAAATCTGAAGCATGGGAAGGACAGATTAGACTTTGCCAGAAAACATTTTTAAAAGCCTGTCCAGTTCTGGAGCAGTTTTATTTGGATAAAGGAAACCAAGATCAATATATACCAGAATGTTGGAAAGAGAAGAATATGGAGAAGAAAAGGAATAGCTCATGATCCGATGAATACCAACCACATCATCTGTAAAACTTGGTGGAGGCAATGTTATGACATGGGCATGCGTGACTGCCAGTGGAAGTGGGTCACTGGTATTTATGATAATATGACTGCTGGCAGAAGTTGCAAGATGAATTCTGGAGTGTATAGGGCTATACTATATGCTCAGAATCAGACAAATGCTGCAAAACTGTTAGGACGATGCTTCACAGTACAGATGGCCGATGAGCCAAAACATACTGTGACAGCAAACCAAGTGCTTTTCAAGGCAAAGAAGTGGAATATTCTTCAATGGCCAAGTCAATCAACTGACCTCAACCCAACTGGACATGCATATCACTTGCTGAAAGACAAAACTGATGGTAGAAAGTCCAACGAAGAAGCAGCACCTGAAGACAGCTACAGTAAAGGCCTGCCAAAGCATCAGTAGGGTGGAAACCCAGCACAAGGAGATGGCCATGCATTCTAGACTTCAGGTAGTCATTGACTATAAAGGGTTTTCAACTGAATATTGAAAATGATCGTTATATTTATGATTATGTTAAGTTTGCCCAAATACTGTTGAGCCCTGAAAATGAGGGTGACCTTGTATAAAAATGTCTGTCTTTCCTATACATATAAATAAATATTTTTGCTAAACCCCTTGAATTAAAACTGAAAGTCTATACTTCAATCACATAATGATTGCTTTATTTCATATTCATTGTGGCAGCATACAGAAGCAAAATTATGAAAATTGTGTCACTGTCCAAATACTTATGAACCAGACCGTACTGTGACAGAATGTGATTATATGTCAAACACATAGCACCTGGAAAAGAGTGGAGATTTTTATTTAGAATAGAAATGCATTCTTGTCTGTTTTTTAATTTACATTTTTAAGTAGACCTGACCAATGACAGTAAGAGAAAAACCACCTTGTTAATTAGCTGCTCTGAATGTGTATGAAATGGAATCTGTCCTTTGGATAACTACATTGAAAAAAGGTGATGCATTTAAGTTATAGTGAAAATAATCCTGTAATCCTAAACAGTAATCAGGAAAAAGTAACTACATCTGAGTGTTAGTTTGGTAACATTCTGAATAGTAACTGTCAAAAATAATATAAATGTTAAGGGGGGAAGAACATGTTAATGTATTCTAAGCAAAGCATGTGTACTGTATCTAATTCAGTGGATTGTTAATCTTGTGGAGTCCGCACAGGGGATTCCTTCTATGATGAGTTCGTTACACCTCTTATGGAATTAGGTATGTGATCCACATTATTGTTTACATGGACAATCGAAAGGTTACTTTGAGGTTGTAATGCTGGGATTTTATTAGCTAGAAGTCGAGGTAAAAATGGTAAGGACAATATAGAAAGATGTATAAAATTAGCAAAATGAAATAAAAATATTACTTTTCCGTTTCACTGTATTTCATCATGCTTTGTACGCTGAGCTTCTCATACTTAATTTGTACCTTTATTCAGTCATCTTAACCTTTTACGGCATGTCTGGTTGTAGTGGATGTACCACTTCAAGCCAGCTTTTGCAATTGCATAAATGTAAAGGAGTTATTAAACAGATATATGTGTATTTAATTAGCCAATTTTTCCCCTAGTTCTGAAATGTATTGTTTTTACTCATTTTGCAGATACAATGCTAAGGATTACTATGACCGCATCCCAGAATTGAAGCAAGTCATCGACCAGATTGGTAGTGGATTCTTCAGCCCCAAACAGCCAGATATGT
Organism: Polypterus senegalus; assembly: GCF_016835505.1. Lineage (NCBI taxonomy): Eukaryota > Metazoa > Chordata > Cladistia > Polypteriformes > Polypteridae > Polypterus > Polypterus senegalus. The sequence continues at coordinate 86,618,416 of NC_053164.1, read as the reverse complement.
TCAAGGACATGTACAATATGCTCATGTATCATGACAGGTACAAAAAATAACTGTCACTTCAGATAGTCATCATTTACTGAGTTAGTATGATGCATGTGGCTGACATATGTCGGTCATGTTCCACATCATATATTTGACTTCCACATGACAGAATGTTTTTGGTCTGCTATATGCAATCATTATAACCTCATTGTCAGAACAATATTGGTGTAGGGTCAGAATACACGTCAAATAACCTTCTGAAATGTTGACTAATTTGTAGATATGATAATTCAAGACCTGAAAGATTTATAATTTGTACACTGGTTTTCTGATCTCAATATTTTCTTTGATTGAAAATATAATTTAAGATAGTCACAACTTATTGCAGTTTTTGAGTTTTTTCCATTTGCTATTTATCATTAAAGAAAAATAAATAAATAAATGAAAATGATCAATGTCTCCTACATGCAATACAAAGCCAAATGTCACAAATAATGCTATGTATAATAGAGCTTTTACAAATAAAGTGAGTACTGCTGTGCCAGTTTCTGGAAAACTATCTGACATATGACAAGCTATCTCACACCGAAATCAATTAATTTCATTGCGTTTGTAACTGTCCAGTTCATTGGTAAACAGTTTAACAGAACAGCAATTCACACAACAAAAGACGACACTCAAACAGAAAATCGGCTTAAAAAAAGAGGAAAAATATGTACCCTTTAAAATAGGAGGATTTGGTTTGAATGTCACAGAAACATTTTTGTCATGGTAACATTTTTCGGTAAACTATAAAAATGGTTTGCCACGTGGTTTACTAGAATAAACATGAAAGTACCACAGCATTGACTCATTATTTAGGCCTATCTCATAAAAAATAAATACCACATAGTAGAAAGTATGCATTCATGTGACATAACGTTCAGCTGCTCTAAGTAAAAATAAAACAAAAATCTATTGATGATCAGTAGAGGTTCACAGGCTTAGGCCTGGGATGACCTCTTATTAAAGGAATTAAGGATTATTAGATCATATTACCTTTTATATATTTGTTCGGAAGTCTCTCATTAGGTGACAAAGAATGCAATTCTAAATAGCTAAGTGCTGCCTGAAAAGAGACAATCATGTCTTTATTTTCTGTATCATCAAGCCATAGAAATGTCTAGTCACACCAGATTAGAAAATCATCCTCAACTGGACCAAAATACTGTACATTTCATTCTTATTAAGTCATGCAGTCATCTTCAATTTGTAAAATGTATATATTGTCCTATTTACTTTGCCATCTGTTCATATGCAAAATATAATACAAGTGAACAGACACACACCCATGGAGCCCTAACTGACAAGAACAGCCAGTCAGACAGGCAAGCATTTACTTTCACTTTTCTTTAACTGGGCACTGTCTGTTAAAATTGTCAGTTACACATTCCACTAAATTCAAATCTAGATAAGCTGTTCTGTAAGAGGGTAGAGTTTGTAACTCTGATATCCAAAGCAGATAAGCAGTCCAAACATAATGCCTAAAATTGGACTCTGTTCCTCATAGGCTTGGAACACTTCCAGTAAATTTTGTGTGCTCCATATCTGCTCCAGTACCCAATTTTAAAGTGATTGCAGATTTCTTTTTATCTGACATATTTTCATCAACAATTTGACCCTATTAGTTGATTAAGCAATAACCCTCTGCCAGAATTTGACAGAACAGAACACTTTTTAAAACTCCCCGTACATTAATGCAGCACAATGTCTACATCTGAATGGGTTTAATGATACAGTCTTGATGAAGCAACATTTGTAACCTGGTCAGAAATGCATGGCTTTGGCTTTTAAGGTCAAAGGACAATGAATGACTGTCAAACTTCTGTGCTTAAAGGGCAGACTGACCTTTAATTAGTAACTCCTATGTTCTTTCACACCTCTTTCTTAGCCCAGGTCATGTACAGTGCCTGTCCAAAATGTCAGAGAGGTCATCCTGAATCTTCTGTTTCAAAGATTTGTTATTCATAATTACAGCAGTAACCCTCTCTGTTAATGGAATGCCAGCTATTAAGGGTTTAATGTCTATTGTAAAGTATTTCTAATATAGTTAATGTAACAACTTTAAGTCATTTAAAAATGCTGTAGACTTTAAGCGGAGGCTTTAATGGCCAGAATGCAATTGATTGAGTGTGATTATGGACTTAAATATGAATCTCACTAGTGCTTCAGATCTACAGAAGAGTGATTTTGTGTGACCTCTTAACCATTTTGGACAGATGTCCCCAAGGACCAGGAGTTACAAAACTGGTCTTAAATTGCGAGAGATTTTTTTTAGATCAATTGCATGTTTTAGTAGTACAAAATATGTTGTACATAAAAAGGTCAAGCATACCAAAAGGAAACAAGATCAGAAACGTCAACCACATTTAATTACATGATTTTTGCCTTTATGTTGTTCACCAGCAATTTCATTAAAAGCTTTAGTGAAAACCATCACTAAGAACGAGAGTATATGACATCAAGTATCGAATTTAGACAGGAAATGGTTTTGATAAAAGTGCTGTAGCTCCTGGAGTTTGGTGGTGTATTACATGGTATTCTTTTTCACTTGCTAGTTGCTTTAATGCAGTTATGTACTGTTAATTTCAGACTTGTAAAAGTGAGTATCTAGCAGTGACAAAGGTACTGAGCTGATCCCATGCTTCACACATGTCTAGTAACTAAATATAAAACAGCTTACAGTGGGATGCAAAAGTTTAAGCAACCTTGTTAATAGTCATTATTTTCCTGTATAAATCGTTGGTTGTTACGATAACAAATGTCAGTTAAATATATCATATAGGAGACACACACCGTGATATTTGAGAAAGTGTGCAATAATTGTTCAAACAAAATCAGGTAGGTGCATAAATTTGGGCACCACAAAAAAGAAATGAAATCAATATTTAGTAGATCCGCCTTTTGCAGAAATTACAGCCTCTAAACGCTTCCTGTAGGTTCCAATGAGAGTCTGGATTGTGGTTGAAGGTATTTTGGACCATTCCCCTTTACAAAACATCTCTAGTTCATTCAGGTTTGATGGCTTCCGAGCATGGACAGCTCTCTTTAACTCACACCACAGATTTTCAATTATATTCAGGTCTGGGGACTGAGATGGCCATTCCAGAACGTTGTACTTGTTCCTCTGCATGAATGCCTTAGTGGATTTTGAGCAGTGTTTCGGGTCGTTGTCTTGTTGAAAGATCCAGCCCGGCGCAGCTTCAGCTTTGTCACTGATTCCTGGACATTGGTCTCCAGAATCTGCTGATACTGAGTGGAATCCATGCGTCCCTCAACTTTGACAAGATTCCCAGTCCCTGCACTGGCCACACAGCCCCACAGCATGATGGAACCACCACCATATTTTACTGTAGGTAGCAGGTGTTTTTCTTGGAATGCTGTGTTCTTTTTCCTCCATGCATAACGCCCCTTGTTATGCCCAAATAACTCAATTTTAGTTTCATCAGTCCACAGCACCTTATTCCAAAGTGAAGCTGGCTTGTCCAAATGTGCTTGAGCATACCTCAAGCGGCTCTGTTTGTGCTGTGGGCGCAGAAAAGGCTTCCTCTGCATCACTCTCGCATACAGCATCTCCTTGTGTAAAGTGCGCCGAATGGTTGAACGATGCACAGTGACTCCATCTGCTGCAAGATAATGTTGTAGGTCTTTGGTGCTGGTCTGTGGGTTGACTCTGACTGTTCTCACCATTCGTCGCTTCTGTCTATCCGAAATCTTTCTTGGTCTGCCACTTCGAGCCTTAACTTGAACTGAGCCTGTGGTCTTCCATTTCATCAATATGTTCCTAACTGTGGAAACAGACAGCTTAAATCTCTGGGACAGCTTTCTGTATCCTTCCCCTAAACCATGATGGTGAACAATCTTTGTCTTCAGGTCATTTGAGAGTTGTTTTGTGACTCCCATGTTGCTACTCTTCAGAGAAAATTTAAGGAGGTGGGAAACTTACAGTTGACCCCCTTAAATACTCTTTCTTATTATAGGATTCACCTGTGTATGTAGGTCAGGGGTCACTGAGCTTACCAAGCCAATTTGAGTTCCAAAAATTAGTTCTAAAAGTTTTGGAATCAATAAAATGACAACGGTGCCCAAATTTATGCACCTACCTGATTTTGTTTGAACAATTATTGCACACTTTCTCAAATATCACGGTGTGTGTCTCCTATATGATATATTTAACTGACATTTTTTATCGTAACAACCAACGATTTATACAGGAAAATAATGACTATTAACAAGGTTGCCCAAACTTTTGCATCCCACTGTAATTAGTGTTGTAAGGATGGCAGTGTGACACAAGAGGAAAACGGCTCATATCTTGTCATATCACTTGCACAAAGTGTGCTTTTTCTTGTCCTTTTTGTGTGGTTTTATCTCGGGCTTTGAATGTTCTGTGCTTTCCAAGTAGAATTGCACTCTGCAATGATATTAGGTACAGCTTGTATTTCTCTTGCTTAGTGTGGTGACATTCTTATTCAATTGTTTTCTCCAGATGTTAATACAAAAAAAAAATTATTCAATTTGTTGCGACAGGCCACAGCTGTCCTGAAACCCCAAATGCAGTGACGTGATTACAGAAAATAAATGAATATTTCTTATTAAGGCAACAATAGCCCAGTGGAATTAACGTTTAACAATTATAAGATATTTGTCAATCTATCATAACAGAAACTAAATAAGCTTCTGTACAATCATTAAAAATGGCTTCAATTTGTGTTTCAGACTTTTTTTATTTATTATGAAGTGCCAGTTTATGTTAAAAAACAGTGTTAGTTTCCAGGCTATTGGGATTTCACATCAGGTCTGAACATTTCATGATTCAATTTGCACCCACTAGATGGCAGTACTACATTTGCTATATCCTGTAAATCTGTGTAACGTGTTCTGTGCCCATAAAAAGTATTCACCCGCTTGGAAATTTCTACATTTTTTTCCTATACAACATTGAAACACAGTCCATTTTATTAGGTGTTTTTGATACTGATCAACAGAAAAATACTTTTTAATGTCAAATCGAAAATAGATCTCTGCAAAATGGTGTAAAATAATTACAAATAAAAGAAAACCGAGTAGCTGATCAGAGATGCATTCAGTCCTTGTAACGTGACACTCCTAAACCATCACCAGTACTTCCAGTTGGTTTTAGAAGTCATATAATTAGTTCAGTGGAGACCACTGTCTGTATGTAAGGGGTTTCCACTCACTGTAGTCTAAATGCACCTGATTTGGACAGTCCAACTTGTGGTGAGTCAGTATTGTCGCCTGACATACACTATCACAAGGGCATTAAAAAGTCGGCCACTGAGCATCCCCTAGGGTGAATTAAATCAGCCATAAAAAATGAAGAGTGTATGGCACATCTGTAAATCTGCCTAGAACAAGGCATCCTCAAAAACAGACTAATTGTGCAAGAAGTCTAGTGAGGAAAACCACCATAAAGAAAGTAACTAAAGAGTAAGGCAAGTTTAAAAAAAAAAAAGTAAGTAAAGAAGACGTTATAAGCCACAGTGGCTCAGAATGGAGAAGAGACAACAACAGTTGCCCAGATGTTTTGCCAGTCACAGCTTTATTGGAGAGTGTTAAAGAGAAAGCCACTATTTAAAAAAATGCACATGACATCTCATCTAGAGTTTTCCAGAAGGAGATTCTGAAGTCAGCTAGAAATCTGTGGTCTGATGGCACCAACGTTGATCTTTTTGGCTATCCGACTAAAAAGCACAGCACATTATGAGGGATGCACCTTTCCCATATTTATAGGGTTTTTTATTTTATAGGGTACCGCAATGTTGTATAATGATAAAGTATAAAAACTTTTGGGGGGATGGGGTTACTTTTTATAGGTACTTTAGCTTCCGTCATGAATCGATGCCTTTGGCTTACTTGGTAGAGAGAGTTCTCTTTTCATTTCCATACAACAATAGAACAAGCGCTTGTGCACAATTAAATGGCCTCAAGTGTTAGTTTTCTGCCAATGGTAATTAAAAAATGAGTACTTCAGATTTTATGTTTGCTTAGAGTCTAATGATTTGCAGGATTATTTACTCAGATTTAGACTGTGTGACATTTGAACTACTTTACTATTACAATGAAATAATGTTTATGTGTGTAATATTTGCCTATTTAGCCAATGTTTTATGTAGTTTATTTTCGTTTGTTTATCTTAAGAAATATTTTACTTTTTACCTGGAATTATGAGAGGCTGGTAGCAGTTCAGCCTCCAAAGATGGCAAATCTAGTTTTAATAAATGAGGCATTTAGCTGATCACCAACACACACTAAATTAAAAATGTTTGCATGGTTGCCAGGCTGGTAGCACAGTATTTTTTGATAAGAAAATAAGCAGCTTATTAGCTTGACACTTCTGACAGTGTTGTCATGTGCATAGTAACATGAAATGCAAGGTTTGAGAAGGAAAGTCTGCAACAACGAGTATTATGAACGTTGTTTCAGATGCCAGATACTCTTGATCATTGACTTGAATTTCTTTTGCGCAGTGCAGAGAATGGGGATATTATGGTTTAGTTACTGACAACACACCCAAAGTACTAGTAGCATTTTTAGTCAGGCTGCACCTTTATTTTCCCATAAGCGTGGAACAAGATTGTGAAACATTAGGATAACTGAACTACACTTGTTTTTAAGAAACAGAATATTACAACTTATTCATAAATTTCAGAATTAAACTACTATGCAGATTGTCCTGTACTTACTAAGGATGCCAAGTGTCCCGATACATACACCTAAAACAGGACACAGTCAGCGTCATCATTTGTTGCTCAAATATCCAGCTAATTTGAGTCCATGACTAAGCTGTATTTTTTTCATTGCTTCCTTTGGTATTTTGCAAATAATTAACTTTTGCTGTTGGAGGTGTGACACCAGGAAAACTGCACTAAATTATTTAAAGATTGTTAATAGCCATTTTTGTTTTATTTATGCAAAACTTTTTAAGCCTAACATTATTAACCAGGTCTGTGGAGTCGAAGCCGGAGACAATTTTGGGTACCTGGAGTCGGGGTCGGAGTCAGGAGAAATGTACCGACTCTGACTCCTAATAAATTTAAATTGTAATGGAAAAAAAAAAATACAGCAAGTTCAAATGTCCCATTTCATAAACAATAGTCATAAATAAGTACTTATCTGGTGTAAGAATAAAGCCCATTGCATAGTTGTGTTACTACTAGTGTGAAGTTCAGCTGAGCTATTATACAACCTGATATTCACATATTTTAATCTGGATTATGGTACATTACAAAAAGTGGTTTCATTTTATTTCAGATATAATGTGTTTAACAAGCTCATTTGAGTGTAAGCAAGCGTAACGATGTAGGTGTGTGCGATGGCCTGATGTGTGTTCAGGGGTTCTTGTCTTTTGTTTAAACTGGCCAATACGGTAGAGAGTCAGCTTTCCAGCCAGTAGTTCTGTGGTTAAATGACATTTATGTTGCCTTACTTCAATTAACATGGAAAATACATTAGCATATTAAATACGTCAGAGTCGAGGAGTCAAGAGTCTGAGTCAGAAGTACCAGAAACTAAGGAGTCGGAGTCGAAGGATTTCTCTACCGACTCCATAGCCCTGTTATTAACTGCCATTTTATTGACATCAGATTTCATTTGGCATTTCAAGCAAGATGAACTCATGTAGAGGAAATTAGTAACACCCTAAACTTTCTATAGTCAGTTTACAGTGTTATTGTGTTATAATCCTTTGTCAAAGTGAAGTCCTCCCTTTGAATGGACTGTGGGTATGTGTAAGAGAATTGGCGCAAGTTTCTTCTTCAGCTACAAAAGTAGGCTTTTGGCAATAGCTTAGGCAGAAGTAAATTTGCCATCACACAAATGCGTTTTCCGCCGTGTTGGAGTAAAGGCTAAGCTGCCATTCTAAAAGTGCCTTGGTCTACCTGCCATCAGTTAGTAAAAAGTCGAAACATTATCACATATCACAGAGCGTCTCTCGAGCCAGCTTGTATTCTTTTTCCTGTTCTTATAAATACTTTGAATTGTGTTGTTGAGAATTACGGCTGGTAAACAGCTACTTGATTTGTATTTCCTGTCATTTTGTTTGAGACTTTAGTACATTATATGTAAATGAACAGTTACTGCCACGTATACACTTTCACTAACTACAGTACCTAATGCTGAGATGTTAAAACCATAGTTTACAGTATTGTTAAAGTAGCCATATGATAAACTATAACTGAAGAGTATCTGATTTGAAGAAACAAAATACTTAACTGCTAAGTATAGGATATGGTTTAATTTTTCATTAAATAATTTAGATATTTTAGAGAACATATTAAAATATCAAGCTAATCATTTTAACACATAGCTCTTCATTGTTATTATAAAAAACTGTGTATCATACTCTCATCTTTATAATAAAAACAGAACTGTTCTTTTTTTGAAATTGCATTTCAACGTGAGCCTTATTTTACAGCATTACCTGGAATAGCCAGGGTCCTACTCCATCTTTTAAATGCAGCTTCCTCTGGGAGATGCACTGTGTGGTATGCAATGCAGCTGCAAAATGATGGAGTGCAGGGAGAAAAGCTATCACTCAGCCTTCTACTTTACGGAAGGGAAATCTGCACGCAAAGAACACAAAGCCAAACTATACTGGGGGGAAAAAAAACGAGAATTCATCTTCCCCTGTATAAAAAATGTAAGGAGTGACAGCCTTCATGGACCCACAAAGGGAGTTATGCATGTGGCAGTTGGGGAAAGTACAGTATGCTCTTCAAGTTTATATAATGCATATAACATGTAATGCAAAAAAGCACCAACTGCAATCAAACCTGTATGTCCATATAACACAACTCATCTCCACCCAGAGGACCGATTTTGTTGAAATTTGGCACACTTATTTTTCAAGGACATTTTCTGGGAAGGTTCAATTTTCATTGAGATATCTTAATTATGGAACACTGTACACAGTTTTGAAATTTCAAACTCTCCAATTAAAAAGATTTGGTGAAAAATTTTCATTCTTAAAACAAAGAAACATTCCATGCAACTTCATTTAAGGATTGCTTCACTTTATTTTCACTTCACTTATATACATATGCATTTTCCTCTTTTACTCGTCAGACTCCTGGTGGCAAAACAGATCCTTAATACAAGTTAGTCAGGTGCTGGGAAAAGCCTGCACATAAGAGGAAATCAATTACACAATTTGTCAAGTGAATAAATATGTATTCAATATTTATGTTATACTAAAAATCCCCTCACTGCTGCATTTTCTGCACATTACAATAATTCTGCATTTCTCTAACACTATAAAGTATTGGCAAAGCTGCGGATCAGCTCTTCATCATGGTCTGAAGCAGCTAACAATTATAACTTGGGACTTAAACATATTTTAATTTTTTGGATACGCCTTTTAAAAATGCAATATTTAAGAAAGTTGAATTAAAATTTGTCATAGGTCCTTCACAGTGAACAGCTAACAATAAGACATCAATTGATGCCATTTCTATGTGACTTGAATTAGACTCTGCAGTGTATAAAAACTACTGAGCCACCACAAGCCTATTAGGGCTACATGATATCATAAAGTATAGTTAAAAAGCATATTTTTATGTAATCAGCTAACACATTATTGTATTCTATTATCGCTATAAATTTTGAACATAACTGTTACAAAACAATTGAAACTTCTTTAATGAAGTAACTAAAATATATGAAATGCTCCAACTATCATATCAGTTAACCAAGTCCACAAACACGCCTGAATGTTACTCCATGCATGCATTGTCTAACTTGTTTTAAATTTCTGATTAACCAAGGACATTCTAAAACAAAATTGAGAGGTACCACAAATGATCTGTGGTTTGCAGGCGCCCTGCCAGGAGTTTGTTTCCTGCCTTGCGCCCTGTGTTGGCTGGGATTGGCTCCAGCAGACCCCCGTGACCCTGTGTTAGGATATAGCGGGTTGGACAATGACTGACTGACCATGAGTGATCTTGTCTTTGCTAATTGCCCAAATGTTAATGATTTCTTGACTTTCTGCTTATCTTCAGGTTTAAGGTGTTTGCAGACTATGAAGCATACATCAAGTGCCAGGAGTCAGTGAGCGCACTTTATAAGGTGAGTGGATGAAAAAGGTTGAAACATTCCCTTTGAAGTCAAATTTCTTGATTTCTTTTTTTATTGAATGCTGTGTCAATATACCATCCCTGTGTTTAGCATACGCAGAATGGGTTGATATTTGAACACATCTCTTACTACTTAAGGCCTCTTCACTGAAATATTAGCAGTGGTGAATGCTAAAACGATACAGCCAATGGTGCCAGTAGGACATCTTTAGGCTTCGGCATAAATATTTTTTAAAAAAATGTCCCAGATATTAATTGTTTCCTTTTTGTTTCTCACTTACCAGAACACCAAAGAGTGGACCAAGAAGGTAATCCACAACATTGCTGGCTCTGGCAAATTCTCCAGTGATCGCACTATTGCTCAGTATGCAAGGGAAATCTGGGGTGTGGAACCTCACATGTCTAAGTTGGCTGCTCCTGATGATCCCCGCTAATCATTTAGCTCTTATCTGCCCCCTGCTTTGCGAAGATCGACTTGGGATTCTGCATATCATGAAAAGAAGACAACAAACTTTGTTGATTTTGGTTGTTTTGTAAAATTGCAATGTTGCATCAAGAGACTGTTGTTATCCCTTTTTAAAGGAAGCATAAAATTACTGCTGCCTGCTGGCTGAATGGCATTGAACATTTATAGGATCAATGTCATGGTTTTGGAGATCTGCCACAAAGTGACCTGGCTTTGCCAGATTCAAGAATACCTTTTTGGAACTATTTTGGTTTTACGTAGGAAAATTAATAGATAAATCTACATTTAGTTGGTGCTAAAACTGGTCAGTTATAGATGACATGTACCTTTAATAATGTCCAGTATAGACAACCTTAGGACATACGACATCGAATATTTATATAAAATATACATGCATTAAATCCTTTTAATTATTAATACCAAGTATTTATTGTTTAACAGTTGTAAAAAATGATACAGCAGTTAAAAAAAGAGTGTGAGGATTGTACTTCTTGTTGTATGCAGCCAGCAGGATTGTAGTGATAAAATGCTTCTTTTTTTGAGCGACAAAAATTGACGGTGCTTTTCGCTTGTGTGAGATAGGTCATTTTTATTGTTCATTAATGGCTGAAATAAGGATTTGCACATTGTTTTAGTTTCCTACTCTTTATTTGTCCCATTGCATCTAATGCCCCCCATCCCCGCGTTATGGTTAAGCAGGTAAGCTTTGATAAAACTGTTTTCTCCTCTGGAAATGGCTTAACAGATGGCTCTGGCTGACCCCCTCTTCTCTGCCTGCACACTGGCACAGAGGATACTCAAATGCCAAGGTGATAGCTGCCAAAATCAGTAGGGCTGACAGATCTTGTCCTACACAGAACACAGCAAAACACAGCTGTGAGTTTACCTCAGTGATCATAAGCTAAAAAGGTTGCTTACTGAACACATCTGCTTCAGTTAACCTTTCGCTGGCAGACATGTCTCTGTTCCATCTGTCCTGTAAAGGCCGTTAGACCTAATGTTTCAAGTCATTTTTTGTTATTGTGTCTGTTGTAGCAGGAGAAAACACTTGCCAGTGAATGTGAGGATCTGTTACTTTGTATGCACAATGGACACACTGTTAGGCAGCTCATCCCTCCGAAGCATGCATTTCCAACTTCTCCTTATTGTATAGGTATTAAAAGAACAATACTGATTTATTAATCATGGCTTCCAAAGAATGTAATTAGCCGAGAATAAACCTTGATGTCTGAAATCCTTTAACAATGTATGCCTTAAAATTTGGCTGACACTTCCTAACTGTGGAGATTGTATGGCACACATATGTTTTATGAAGATTTAAAAATTCAAGAACCCTTTATGTATGTAATTATACATTATGTTTCCAAACAGTGTGCAAGGACAGATATGCAATCATGAAGGTAATGTATTTCTTGGTAGACCTTGGGTTATGTCCTTTGAGTTGTATTCCCCAGAGCAGTAGTAAAGCTCAACAAGAACAAAACCTTGAGAAGAGTGTAGACATCTTCATCTTTAAGAAACTCCTCCAAAGACATTTTGACAGATGACTTAAATTCTCCATAAGATTCAACAATTACAAAACTGATCATGGAGTTGTCATGGCCGTGTTAGCTGGCTGCTTTACCAAATACTTTCAAAAACCTTCTAGCTGCCATCGTCCATGCTTCAGGATACATTTAAAGTCCCACTCTTTTTTTGACACTGCTTTTATCTTATCTGCTGCTATGACCATTATGTTCAGTGTTATGAATGGTACTTTTTGGTGAACCCTTTTGGTCCGTTGGTTCTTGTGCCCATACAATACTCGGAGGAAATGCCGGCTAATGGAAGACATTAAGGTTTCTTGAACTAATTAAGACAATGTAATAATATATGAATATTACATGAAAATAAATTTTAAAATATTGGTGGTTATTATTTGTGAATGTTTTGGATTTATTTAGAGATGATGATAGGAGGGCCAGTTGAATTCAGATTATTTGAATAATAAAATGACATTAATGCAGCAACAAACAGTAAAGAGAGAGAAAGTGAGAAACCTTTGAATTTTTGCTGTCATTTCCTGCCAGCCTGTCTCTTTGGTAGCACCTGACTGTTTACTGAATTGTGCTCCAATCAAAGCTTTCTTACCCCTAAGGCACATTACAGGCATAACTCAGTAGGTTGTGGTGTAAGTCAGTTATATTAAACGCACAGTAAACATACAAGGGGAAAAAAATGGTTGTAAATTTCAACTTTCTGATTTGTCTTAAAATGCGGCATGGTTGCATTTCTACGTTTTGTTTCCTTTTAATTTGCATTAGCACTTAACCTACCAGTGCTGTTCTACGGCTTTTGCTGCAACTCATTTTATATCCTTTCAGGGACTAGCAGAACAAGCTTGCAGAGCACTATTCTATGTACTTTTTTATTATTTCTAAGAGCACCATTTTCACTGAGAAACCCAATTAGTATGTGCAGCCTTAGCTGCTGAAACTTCCATACACATTCTATAGGACATTTCTAGTTACCTGCTCTGGAGGAAGTGCCTGATTTATTAGACAATAGGCTGGCTTTATTTGGATTTGTATCTCTTAATACTGGTTACTATAAACTCACCCATTTTTTTTTAGGGTACAAAAATGTTGACTTGATTAGATGATTTTGGATTATAAAATGTTTCTCTGCTCCTAAAATAACTTGAAAAATGTTTGCAGTTCCAAGGTCAAGCAAGTACAAGGAGACGTGAAGACAACCATCCATCCATTTTCATTACCTGCTTATTTTTGTCATTGTAATAGTAAAAGCAGCCGACGGACAAAGAAAATCAATTACTGAAGAAACTTTAAAGGTAAGAATATTAAACTGACCCAGAAGTTTACGCAATCAATAATGTACCTCCAAATGTCTAATAAATAAAATTCCTTTTTTTACTATTTTGGTTTACTTTGTTGGAATACTGACTCGTTTGTCTTCTGGCTGCTTTGGTTTTCCTCTATCATGTTAGTCAGTCAGCATTTTTATTGGTTTAATGTACATGATAAGACCTCAGAACTGAAAGGGAGGCTAAATAAAACAAAGCAAGACTTGAAAATGCAGCAGTGTGAGCAGGATTCGTTTTATATTTAGAAAAGCATACAGAGGCGTAAAGGCAATCTCAGTGCTGTGTGGTTTCTTGCATGCTGCTGTTCTTTATGTTATACTGCAGGTACACAGGTGGATGAGTAAGCTATGGCAGGCCAGGGCCACATCCTGTAAAGAAGAAGGTGACCAAACTTTTTTTCTCAAAGGACCAGATGCAAAACTTTGAAAAATGTAGAGGATGTAGTAAGTAAAAACAATCTATAATGTAACTGTATGTTATTAAAATCTAACCTTAAAATATGATCATATAATGTAACTAGAAAAAAAAATTACCATGTATCTCTGAAAAGTTCTTCCTGAAAGTCAAGCCGTACTTATTGAGAGTGTTGGCAGGCAAACATTAAAAGCACAACCTGGTTGTTATCTTCATTCTGGTCTTGATTTTGTAGTGATTTTGTTTCCTTCACCATCTTTAAAATTTATTTATAGTGATGAAAGTTTATTTTTAAAATCTGTCAGACATATCCAACTGTAGTTATAGGCTGAGACATGTCCCCTCTTGTACTTTTGTTTTTTTTACTCTGCCACGTAACATTCATCTCTTTTAATTTACATGTAATTCACAATTCTGCTATGCATCAGTTGATGCTGTGATTTGAATACGTACACTTCTGAATTCCAGCAAGCAATCTGTCTGCAGTATCATCTGGGCCCTTTACTAATCTGTGTTGGGGGAACCATGGCCATGACATGTCTACTTGCTATAACGTTTTTGACTTCTAGAAGAAGTCTTGTGCAGATTTGATTTATTTTTGTCAGTTTGATGGTGATGTCATCATATCACTATTTCACAGTTTTGTATTTGTTGCCACTGTTAGGACTGTTTTTCAGTTTGGGCACTGCCATGTAATTTGTAGTGATACCCGTCACCTGTCATGTGGTCATCAGGCCATTAATTATGATCTCATTTCTCTACTTGGAGTAGCCAGGGCTTTGGACCAATGATTTGGATTCTCTTCATTCTAAAACTCATTTCATTAGTTTAGTAGAAGCTATACGCCACTTCTATAAAGACCTCTTTCTCTATTCCTTTAAATTAAAATTTTTATATTATGAGTTACTGACTTTTGGGTTCATTTTTATGACTGACTTCCTGGTATTCCAGACACACACCTACTTACTGACTAAGAATCCGACTCCCTTTCTATTCTCATCTTCTGGCCCTTCCAGCTCATTATAAATCTATCAAATCCATGATACCTCCTTTGGTGTTTATTACAAAGTCTGATTGCCTAGCTGTCTGTTCATAATTTTTTTCTGGTGTCAACTTCTACTTTACTTGAGTGCCTTAGGGAATTGCAGGGGGTATTTTAAATTACACAAATGCTTCTAGTGAAGCGAGTTTGCAGGATTCCAATTCGTAAAGTTATGTGCTTCAACAGTATGTATGACAGGGAACATTTTTTCCACTTCAGAAAAATGCAGGTGAGGTGAACAACACTACTGGGAAATAGGAGGCTAACGAATCAGAATTTATACATCTTTATGGACAGAGTAATCACCTGCCATGTGCGTTGGCTGCTATTTCCAAAACGAAGCTCTCTCACTTCATGTGCTGCATGTTCAGAGAATGAAGGTGGGCAAGTTATATGCTTGGTACCATAAAGTCTAAAAGGGAATGATGATGCTAGTGCAATATTGTATCCAGCAGGAGGCGCTGTTTCTCCCCTGGGATGTGTTTCTGAATACAGAATTGACTGGATCTAATACCATTCACTTTGTACCCATGGCGGAAACTAATTACAATAGAGAAATAGGGTACAAAAAGCGATATATGTATTTAACTTGCTTTAAAGGTAACATCTCTATCCGATTTATATATTATATATATATATATATATATATATATATATATAATATATAGTGATATTGTGACACTAGTAGGGGGCATATAAGCCACCCAACCTGACACAGACAAACGCAGGAGACACACTTGGTAAAATACAGGTTTTATTTTGTTTTTCCCCCTTGTGGGCAATGCCTTCCCCGTTCCAAAAAGTCAAACTCAGTTCAATAAGGCACAATACCACACAAATTCTTCTTCTTTTCTTCTCTGTTTTTACTCCTCCACTCCTCCTGAGCTTTGTCTCCCTGTGACGATGTGGGTTGTTGCTACATACTCCCATCTCCCTTTTGGGAACCTCTTGTCCCCGACACCTTCGGTAATGTAACCGGATGAGCTGGACAATGAGGACAACAATGAAGCATGGGGATGGTGCAAAAAGGTGCAAGTGCTTTTATTATAATAAAACAAATCCAAAAACAGTGTTCAAATAAATAGTGCAGTGCATTAAAAAGTCAGTAAATAAATAATCCACTAAAAACAGGGTGAAACAGTGGTGGTTAAAATAATTCCAATATAAACAAAGTTAAAATAGCTGGAAGCAGTCCTTTAAAAACATTCCATGTGAAATTAGAAAAGTGTGAAATTCGTAAATCATTGATGATTTCCTTTGGTACAAAATTTCACATAGATAGATAGACAGACAGATAGATAGATACTTTATTAATCCCAAGGGGAAATTCACATACTTCGGCAGCAGCATACAGATAAAGAACAATATTAAAGAGTGATAACAATGAAAGTATAACAGACAGACAATAATTTTGTATAATGTTCGCATTTACTCCCCCGGGTGGAATTGAAGAGTCACATAGTGTGGGGGAGGAACGATCTCCTCAGTCTGTCAGTGGAGCAGGACAGTGACAGCTGTCTGTCGCTGAAGCTGCTCCTCTGTCTGGAGATGATCCTGTTTAGTGGATGCAGTGGATTTTCAATTATTGACAGGAGCCTGCTCAGCGCCCGTCGCTCTGCCACATACAGGTTTACATATGAAAAAAAATAAGGTAGCAGCCGTTTTGGACTGAAGCCCTCAGAAAAGTGTCAAATGACTCTGAAGATCTGTAGCATTCTCAAATTACTGCCTTTGATTTATTAACTCCTGTGCCAATGCAATTAAAGCTTAAGGTCTTTTTTGTCAAATTTTGACAATTTTTTCTTTTAAAAATTGTAACTCCGTGGTTTTGCCTATAACTACTTTAGCTAAGAAATGGATTGTAAATTTATCTGGACTCCCAAAGCTCGACACTCTTTTGATCTTTTAAGAAAAACACTTCATTTCAGCTCATATTTTACATCAACTGAATTTGTTTTTGTAATTTGAGGTTGAGGTAGATACCTCAAATATTTACCTCAACCTCCTGTTAGTAGGGTGAACCAAAATGAAGTAGCACATTTCTCATTTCTCAAGATAATTGCGTGTGGTGGAGGCAGCCGAGTAGTTTGGGGTGGGGAGGTCCTTTCATAGGCGATCCCTTGAAGTTTTCAGTCAGTAAAATGCCTTGGTCCAATTCACGCCTTGATTTTGCTGTTGAAGCGTTCTTCAAAAACAACAGTTCCATCATCACTACGCAACATGCCTTCCGAACGCAACGTCCCAAATCGGAAAACAATTCTTCAGTGGGTGGTTAAATTTAGACAGACGGGTAAAACATTGAACGGAAAATCTCCAGGCCGTCCTTGGACTGTACAAACGCCTGAAAACATCCAAGTTGTAAGGGCATCAATTTTACAGTCTTCTAGATGTTCAGTGTGCAAACATGCTTCTGCTTTAGGCACTTCCAACATGTTTTTGAGGAGGATTTTGCATGAGGATCTTAATTTTCATCCATACAAAAATTATGGTAGTGCAGGAACTCACTGAGAGAGACTGGGAGAGCCGTAGAGAGTTGTGGTAGATGCCATTGTCATATGTAGCGACGAGGCACATTTACATTTGAATGGTTGCATAAATAAGCAAAACTTTCACTATTGGGCTGAAACCAACCCTTGTAGGGAGGAGCAACGGTCACATTTTTAAAATACAGTGAAACAAAATCTGTTTTGTATACCCTTTCTTGTGTCGTAATGAAATTTATTTTATCCTGTAGCGTTTTTGTAGAATAAACGTTTGAAATCTGGTACTTCTTTTTGGTTCACCCTGTACTATATTAGTTTTTCATTTTCACAAAGGACACCTGATACTGGCATTGCCCATTCATGTGACTTCTTTTCAAATAAATTAATCCCTACAGGGCAAAAGTAAGATATTAACAACCGAGACATTTGTAATAAATACAGATCACAAGAATTTAAATTACCTGGGTAAATGATTGAATTCCAGACAGACAAGTTTGGACCTATTTTTAATAGGGTTAACTTTGTTATAATCTGTAGACCTGCAGAATAGTATGCTGTTTCCAGGTAATTCACAGTACTTGAAAATATCTTTAGAGTTTGACTGAAGTAGGAAGTTTTGTTCTTTTTTTTAATCCTACTATTTTGTCTAGCTGTGATATACAATTTCTGTCTTTGTGTGGTGGCTCGATGTTTACTATACTAGTTGTGTCCCAAATGCCACTGACTAATACTTTGTCTTCTCTAATAAACCTGTGTAATTTTTCTAAAGGTGAGCAGCCCAAGACACTGTAAAAAGATGAGAGAATTTTAATTTTCTGTTTTTTTTTTTTCATCAGTGTAGGTAATTGGTTGAATAATTTGGTAAGGCTCCTGCTTTTTTCTCCTTGCCATTCTCTGTCATAGGAGGGGATCTCCGGCCATTAAGACTTATATCACAGTAACTGAAGCACACTTGTTTTAAGAAATAGACTAATGCAATTTATTGCTAAACACAAAGATCATAGAAACATGATAACTGCATATATACACTCACCGGCCACTTTATTAGGTACACCTGGTCAGCTTGCTTCTCATCAGCCAATCACATTACAGCAACTCAATGCATTTGGGCATGTAGTCATTGTCCAAACAACCTGCTGAAGTTCAAACTGAGCATCAGAATGGGGTAGAAAGATGATTTAAGTGACATGGTTGTTGGTGCTAGACTGGCTGGTCTGAGTAGTTTAGAAACTGCTGATCTACTGGGATTTTCACACATAGCAATCTCTATTGTTTACAGAGAATGGTCAGAAAAAGGAAAAATATCCAGAGAGTTGCAATTCTCAGGTTGAAAGTGCCTTGAGGTCTGCGTAAAATGGCCAGACTGGTTCAAGCTGATAGAAATGTAACAGTAAGTCAAAAACACGCTCATTAATAATAATAATAATACATTTTATTTATTTGTAGGCGCCTTTCTAAACAATCTTGGACACCGAACAATAGACAAAACACAGATTATAAACAAAAGTAAAATACAGAAATTAAAATCACACAGAGCAATTGTAATTAAAGAGAATAAGCAGGCTTAAAAAAATTAGTTTTAAGTTTAGATTTGAAAAGTGAAAATGACTCAATATTTCTAAGCTCAGGTGGTAGTGAGTTACAAAGCTGGGGAGCAGCTTAGTGGTAAGACAGATGAAGGGGACAGTCAAGTGGATGGAGGAAGAGGATCTAAGGGTGCAGGAGGGAATGGCAACATGGAGGAGGTCGGACAGATATGGAGGGGCAAGGTTGTGGATAGCCTTAAAGGTTAGTAGGAGAATTTTGAATAATACATCCTAGGTCTGCAGAAGAGCATAATGTTGCCCGGTCTGATGTTTCTTGATTTCTGCTGCGACATTCAGATGGTCGGGTCAGAATTTGCATGGATCCATCCTCCCTTGTATCAATGGTTCAGGTTGGTGGTGGTGGTATAATGGTATGGGGAATATTTTCTTGGCAACCTTTGGCCTCTTAGTACCAACTGAGCATTGTTTAAATGCCACAGCCTACCTGTGTATGTCCGTCTCTTCATAACCACAGTGTGCCCATCTTCTGATGGCTACTTCTAGCAGGATAATGCGCCATGTCACAAAGCTCAAATCATCTCAAACTGGTTTCTTGAACATGACAATGGCTTCACTGCACTCAATTGGCCTCCACAGTCACCAGATCTCAATCCAGTAGAGCGCTTTTGGGATGTCGTGCAACAGGAGATTCGCATCATGGATGTGTAGCCGACAAATCTGCAGCAACTGCATGAGGCTATCATGTGAATATGTACCAAAGTCCCTGAGGAATTTTTCCAGCACCTTGTTGAAGCTGTGCCATGAAGAATTACAGCAATTCTGATTGCAAAAGGGGGTCCAACCCTGTACTAGCAAGGTGTACCTAATAAAGTGGCTGGCGAGTGTATATTGGCATAGAAGACAAGATGCAAGACAGATAAGACAGACAAACATACAGTATAACACACATAAGGCTGGCTGTTTGCTGGGCTTCTAGATAAACAGTTTTACGATACAAAGTCTTTAGAGTGATGGCAGATGTTGTGTGGGGTTGTTGCTGTTGTTGTGGCTGTGGGTTCAAGTGCTTTGGAGTGGACTCTTTCTCGTTGTAATGTGGTCCTTTGTTCATGGTGAGCTTTTCTTTTCTCAGCTTTTTCAATGTGTCCTCTGGACCTTCATAGGGAAAAGTATTACTCTGTCAAGAGAAAGAGTTGCCTTCTTGAAGTAATAGCAACCGCTCATTCACTGGCACAGAGATAACCTTGGCAGAGTGGATCTCCGCTTAAGGTCCACAAACAGAAAAGATTGTCAGTTCATCAGCTTTTTGTACATCACCTTTTCCATAATATTTTGCACCCTCAAGACAATAAGGAAACTGAATGACATGATGCAAACAGATTTATCTACAGTATGAATTAAGTCGCAAGATATTTCATATTTAATCACTGCCCCTGCCAATTTAACAACCATTTGATGTGTTGACTTTGGTCGAAAAAATAGATTGGATTGTGTCTCCCAGCATAAAAGATGAATATTTCTACTTGAGCTTGAAATATTTCACTTCAATATTCTATCAGCTCTTAACATTTGTATACTGCGCATTCCACGTCTTCCATATGGAAAGGCCAGCTGCCACCACCTGCAAAGAAGTGGATGTAAATCACTAAAAACAAGATTTGATGATAATCTTTAAAGCTTTCAGCTCTTTCCACTCTCATAGTGCAATTCAGGGGAAAGTCATGAACAACAATTGAGAGTTATTACTCCTAACTTTCTGGATAAACGCTGGAAGCCAATGCCTAATGTGCTTAAGGGCTTCATTCTAACTGTAAAGCAATAAATTCAAATTTGATGCAACGTGGTAAAGAGATTACAGCTCTTAGTGTTTAGTTAAAGGGATTAAGTATCCACACCTCATCAGGGTCAGTAGAGACAGGCATGCAATGCAAAGAATCCATTAAAAAACCTTGTGCGGCATCTCCCAGACACCTTAGCATGACCGCATGACCTTACCGAACAGCTTATTTATCTGATTGTGATAGTCTTCATAGCAGAAGAATATTTGGTGTTTGAACTTGGTGATTTGGGTTCAGGATAGGCACATATTGCAGTCTTTCTGCCACTTAATCCAAACAGGAATTCCATTATCAGGAGAAACACTCATCCGTTAAAAATGTCTTTCAAAGTACCAGGCGTGGTTAAATCTCTTGGCACAAAGTCTCATCTCGCGGGACGTGAGTTCATGATACTTTTTTAGTTTATAATTTAAAAACAGAATAAGAATCTGAAAATCTAACAACATCACATTACAGTTCGATAAATTCTGTAAAGAACAGATAGATAGATAGATACTTTATTCATCCCAAGGGGAAATTCACATACTCCAGCAGCAGCATACTGATAAAAACAATCTTAAATTAAAGAGTAATAAAAATGCAGGTAAAAACACTACCAAAATGATACCAAATATATATATGTAGGTTTTAAAATAAGCCTGATTTAAAGCATGGCAAAAAAAATGTGACATCATTGCACAAAATTGTTGCACTTTTAGGTTTAGGATTTTATATATATATATATATATATATAGATATATATATATAGAGAGAGAGAGAGAGAAGATTTGCTACAGGAAATTGCATTCTAAAGTACAGTAAAGCATTTTTTATAAAAAAATAACTAGCCTTCTCTTAGATTTTATAATGGGGTAAAGAATACCGAGGTCTCATTATGAAAACAACAGCCTTAAAACGTAACAGATGTGTCAGCCTTAAAGCAGCAATGGTTCTGATTTAAGAATGTGTGCCTTCCGCGTTTCAAAGGTGTGCTTGTGATAACAAAAGTAAATTGTAAATAATACATTTTATCACAGACTCTTGGTGCTTTTTTCTTGAGATAAGGATACTGTACGTTTCCTGTTCGGGCATCATAGGTGGAATTTTGACATTTACCGTCATTCATCAAATTTCCAAAGTTTTGTCTTTGCAATTCTGTTTTGTCAATGGTTATGTTCTGCCTCTGCTTAAAACAATAGACAGATACATGCTCAAATTATAAGATACTTTTCACCTATTTCATTTTATGTTATTATTTTCCATAGCTCATGTATGGCTATTCATAATGAGTGGTAGTGTAGTGATGAAGAGCGCACTTAAGAGTTTCATTTTACTTTGTACTATTCATATGAGAGAACATCTGAATTTAGCTGATTTAACTGTATACTATTTTTTAGATTTTTTTTAAGTTTTTGAAAGGGCCAAACTAACTGCACGTCAATACTAAGTTTACATGACCAATCAACACTCACCATTACGCACTTTTCATGGCATGTTGTGCAAATGTGTGATAAAAAAATACTGAGAAAGGCATAGAGTGCCATAGAGTCAAACCACCATGAAACGGATGGAAGCTCCACAAACCAGTTATTGAATTTTATAGAACATTCTGAGTCACTGTTGCTGTGGAGATGACAATCACTGATACCAACTAATCTATAAATACATAGTGAGAATGTGCAAAAGTTTTGCAGACCCTAGCACTGTGAAGCAGGAATGACAGCTTTGCGCTGCCTATGCTAAAAGATCTGTACTAAACTTTCTAAAGTTCAGATTCCTAAATCGTCTGTTCAGTTCTTGTCACTTGATTGCGCGCTACGCATATACTCAATCACGATGATTTTGAACCACAGTAGACAGTAACCATGTGAAATAACAAAATAAGCTTCTGTATAGTGAAAGACTGTGAGCAGTCATGAGTGTGACTTTTTAAAGTGATCATTATCTAGTTGACTACAGAATGGAGACAGCAATTCACATGTGGGTATCAACACTGAATAGTGCTTTTAAAGGACTTTTTGGGGGTGAAAAGTATACTCTGAATTAACCATAGGGGGATATAGGAAGACGAACAGTGAAATGAAACACACTGCTTTTCAAAATGGCTGAATTTCAAAACAGTGGTTTGCTTTTTGTTTTTTTTTTCCTTCTTAAAACTACATGAATAAATGATTTTGCAATATGTGTGCAATCTTAAGACGCGGATTAATACTTGGTAACACTTTTGGGCATATTTTAATGCTTTTGTTTTCATGTGTCGACCCCGTTAACCCTCAATTCTGTTATTAATTTTATGAGCATGTTACATTTTTTTTTTTAAATTTCTAAAAAATTATTCACTTTGGAACACAATTTAACGTAGCAACTAAATATATGCCTTGTGAATACATAAGGCATATAAGCTGTCAGGCCCTATTATTTAAACATTTCTGTTTTTTGGGATTAACAGCAGAATTTTGGGTTTTAACCCCAGGCCCAGATGCTGTCAACGTGAAGGTTGCAGGCTCTCCATGTGTTTCTGTGGATTTTTCTGTCACATCAGAACGTTTGTTTAGGTAATAAGATGGCCAAGTGTGAGTGAGTGTGAGAGTCTTGAGGCCTGTCTAGGTCTGGTTCCTTCATTGAATCTGATGCTGCTTGACAAGTCTCAGCTCCTTGTGACCTTAAATTGAATAAGTAGATACCTATGATTAAATGGATGCTAAGTTTAATTATGCTGGATTAGCCGTCAGCTCGAAATTGCTCCTGAATGAGTGAATGCAAGTGGGTAACTGACTGTATCCTGTGATGGACTGGATGGTTTTGATCCTGCTTTGCACCCAGTGTTGCCAGTATAGACTCTCGTCGTTGTCACCTCAAATTGGATTAAGCAGATCTGAAAATGAATGGAGGTCCCTCTGAGGAGGGTGTACAGTAGAAAACACATTTACTGCCCTGTAAAGAAGCTTCTTACAATTTGAATAACTACAACCATTATGCACATGCCAGGCAAAAAGTGCATTGTACAGTACATTCATTTATTGAGGTCATTGTTTTATTCAAAGCAAATCATACTTAGTGTAAGTGTTTACCCCTCCATTGTGAACACATAGTTGTGTCACATTAACTGACTTCTTCAGGGTCACAGAGTGGGTGGTAAGGACTGCAGTTCATTAAGCTATGCTATTTAATTCGATGGAATGAGTAAGAAGTACAATAAGAGGACTTTTAAATAAGATGAGCTATATGTGGAAGAGCAATAAAGCCACAGCCAAGCAAACATTTGAGCTTTTGTTCCTCTCCTGCCAGCCTGCTCAGAGGTCTATCTGTGTAAATGCAGCGAAGTACGTAACTTAAGAATTTATTCATGCGCAGCTCCCACACTTGGCTTATCCACCATCACATTACATCATGAGGTTTGTGAGGCTGGCTGACCACAGTTACCGATGGCGTTGCTGGACCGTGTCAATTTAAATGACTGAAAATCGCTTCCCACGTAACATTTGCTCTCCGAGTGCCGATCTCTTAGTGTAGTCATGCTTGCCTTGTGTTGTGTGAGGGTTTAAAAGCTACGGTGAATGCAGCTGCAATTTTGTCTTTTATTTTTGTTCGAGATATCAGACAGACAAGCTTCTGTTCTGTTTGTGAGGTCCAAAACCCCCACAGTGTTCCTTATTTCTCATCGCTAGATTAAATTCATTGTACTTCTTGGATGAGCATTCATTGGTTGTCGGCTCTCACACAACACAGATCATGCCCCTACGAATAAAGGCAAAATGATTTTTTCAGAGAAAGTTGCAGACTAGTTGGTGTGGAGTGGATCACGTTAGGCGACTGGATTTATGGGAGACTACTCGTTCAATAAACATAAGTGCTTTCACTGAATATTGCAGGAAACATTGCGCAATGTGGGGTGCAAACTGAGGCTGCTTGATTACAGAGCAGTCTTCTCAGCTAGGTGTGCCAAAGGGGGAGCCCCTGCTACCCAAGTGAGAAAGCAGATGTGTGACTTCTGCTGCAATTGAGAGGGCATCACATAGCGGCAGGCTTTCTGTCAGGCTTGCTACTATTTCTACACTCGTCCCATCCTTGAGTGATCCTAGACAAAAAACAAGAAACACTGGACAACAAAGATTTTACTTCTTGAACACATTTGGGTGTATCTTCTGGATTTTGGCCTGCTGATCACAAAAGCCACATTTACATTTTCCTATTACATGCAGTTTTAGTGCAATTACCTATTTTTGCGATTTCCTATCATGTTATAAGTATGCATTTACAGTACAACAAGTACAACTGGAACATCTGTGGTGATCTAAACATAGTGGCACTGCTACTGAGATTGTAGCTTGGATATACCAAGTACTGTTGTTTTATTTACAAAAACGGACAGCCATGCTAAAGGGCCTCATTATGTTAAAAAGACCTGGCTGCTCCATAAGCATTTGGTTCCAGGCACATAAAGCACTTGTCAACCCAACAAACATATTTCTTCCTCCTCTTCATAGAAAACTTGGACTGATGAAAAATTCTGTGAAAGTAATGAGCAAGGACGGTGAAGGATATCGGTATCTGAGACACATATTTCCACGAATAACTGATGCCAAGGTCAAGGAAGGCTTTATCGTTGGTCTTCGAACCAGACATGTCACACATGTCAAGTGGATCGAGAGGATCTGCTAGTGGAAAGCATTTAAGGAAGTTGATGAGAATTGTCTTGGCAGCTAAAGAATACCCAGCTGCGTCCAACATGCATGCTTCAAGCATACAAAACCATGAAGTGCAAGCAGCATGTCACTAAGGATTTATTTTCTACATTCCATCCTGGACTCCTTCATTACTAATCTTGGCATAGTCACTGACGAACAGGGTGAAAGGTTTAGCAGGACGTCACAGTGATGGAAAAGCGGAGTCAGAGCAAATGGAATCCATCAGTACTGGCCGACTATTGTTGGACACTAAAACGAGAAGCAAATGAAAATCAAGAGCAAAACGTTTTTAGCTCAGTTGAAGTAATGCAATGCGTCAACATCATTAAGGGATTAAATGCTGAATTCAATAAAAGTTATTTCAATGTTTTTCCAGATTTCTCATTGTCACACACGTGCCCATGGGAGGCAGCTAAAGGGCTTGAGTGAAGGCAGTTCTAAGGCATGCTAGGATGTGGCAGAGTGCACTGACTCTTTTTCTCCCTTCCCTGTAGTCCATTCCTGGGAGACTCCACCTGGCTCTCTTGACATCACTTCTGGGACCGAACCAATGGAAACAGACCTTACCAGCTCCGGCCCCCCTGATGTCACGTCCGGGCCTGATCCAATGAATGATGAACACGTCCCCGATCCTTATGACCTCACTTCCTGTCTTCCCCTTTAAAAGCCTGCCCTTTTTCCTCAGTCTTGCCTTGGACTCGGTGTATGCACTTCAGTGCTGTATCTTTATAGAAAGAACGACTTTACAGCCGGGATATGAGATTATACGAGTGGCTGCCCCAAACCTTTTCTTGAGTATGTCTCAACTTTGCCACAGTGGCGTAGTTGGCAGGATGCTCCGTCTGGTGCAAGACGGGGACCTGCATCACAAAAACATTTTTCTGTAGACGGCCCGGCGCAGCAGCGGAAGTCGGGTGGAAGAAGGACGAAGCTGGTGAGAGGACTGGAGGCGGCCAGAAAGGCACTTGTGACTGTGAAGCCTGGACTTTGGGGGATCGGTGCTGGAGGCACTGGGTTTGTGCACTGAACTGTTTATTTTAAATAATTTGTAAATAAGCAAGTGTGTTGGGTGAAATAACGATGTCCATCTGTCTGTGTCCGGGCCATCTGCCACATCATATATTTGTTTTTAGCTTGTCATAATCACCATTTTTTCTTTCAGGAAGCAAAAGAATTGACTGCCCAGCAAATCTGGCCAGGGTCTGTCCTTTCTTGTTTCACATCCTCACATGGAGAGGTTTGGCTGTAAACCTATGTGGCTTCTGGTCCAGCTGAGCTAGAAGAGAACTCTTGTTGGCGATGTGGCCAGGAATCCTGCTCTGTAATCTGTAAAGGCACTGGGTTTGTGGCCAATCTCTGCATGAGGTTGTGAAATGTTGAATTTGGCACTGACCAGTTTCTGGCTAGTTATACTTGTAGATGTTCACGTATGCAGCAGGAGAAACTGGAGCCTTGATAAACTCAGTGCTTGAGTTAACTTGGCACTCAGGGTTTTTTGTGGGTTAATGTGGTGCAGCTCTGATGGATGAGAACCAATAGCAGTGAATAAAGAAAGCTGAATTAATGCAAATGCAGTAGTAGGAGTGCGCCCATGGCTTCTAACACCTTGCCAGAATAATTTTTCCGTCATTGAGGTTCTTAGAGAGGTACAGATACTTGTTTATTTGTATTCTGCTTTTTCAGTTCCTCTTCAGAAGCCTTACCAAGCCTTCCCCGCCCATAGGTCCCCGTGCAACCTCACCACATATATGCACAAGTATATGTGACTTGCATCGGTACAGACGCCCTCCCGCACCGAAACGTGACTCATTTCCAAAGCTTGTAAAGCTGCTGTGTTCTCAGGCTTGAACTCTTTGCATACACCTGCACTAGATGGGCAGAGGTACTGAGTGTGTACTCAGTGTGCACGTGTGGTGAGAGTCAGTTTCGTTGAGCTGTGGTCTGTCTTTGGGGAAGGCCCACAACACCACTCTGTTATGGGCTGTAAGAAGCTTACATGGCAGTGATAACTTATTGTGCTGGTGCAGTTGCAGCATGAAAAGCTCCTTTGTCACAAATTATTAGTAGACTATTAAGGCAGCAGAATAAAAAAGTGAGGGCTTTTACAAAGACTCGACCAGCTAGGAGTGAGTGCCGCACATCAGAGGCTAAGCAAGCAGCGGGGAGCCTTGCAGGTCAGAATTGATTTGTGGCTTTAAGTGCATGGCTTCTGTTTCAGTTACCACACAATGAACCACTCAGGAGGCATCTCTCATTTGTGAAGACACACAATGCTTAACAAAAAACTAATGGAAGGTGAATGTGTTTACCTCATAATGTACTGTAGCACCTAGAGAAGAAAAGAGGGCTAGAAGTGGGAAGCTTCTGTAGCAGCCACTCGTCCTTTAGTGTATTAAAGGAGCTTAATGACACCTGCTTGAACTTCACTCCAGCTGCAAGCTCAAGTCATTTGCTATTGAGAGCAAAGAATTGCTAACAATGAGAGGGGGGATGTGAGTTTCCTCCATACCTTAACACCCCCTCTGGTGCTTCTACTGATGTTACAGCATGATGGGGTTTTATGCTGCTGATCAATCTGAGACCACATTGCTACTCCAATTCAGTTCTTCAACTTGGAGGAATTCTCAAACTTCCAAGCAGATATTGTTCATGACATTTGGCCACCCAGACCTTCAGAGTACTCAGTCAGATATCATGAAGCCCGTGATGGTAGACTGACTGGACTTCTCTGTGTAGCGTTACTTACTCTTACTTCGGGGGCCATGCCATGCAGCAATCTTTTTACTTCTCTTTTGCTTTATTAAACTTGTTATTAATTATTAATGTTAAGATTTGGCCTGTAGCTTTTTGTTATATATTTAATTTTTCCTAAATGTATTCTTAATTTGTGGATATACTGCTGTTATAGCTGACCTGAACTTCGGGCTTATTTCAGAAGCCTTAAGAGAAGTCACAGGGTGAGGACTGAGGATTCAAAGGCTTCCATGTCTTCACAACATTTGGGAATGTAAGAGACTTTGAGGGATTTAAAGTAGGATATATTAAAATGACAGTACTCAGCTGATAGCACTATGATCATCACTACCTCCAAAGGAGCCATCTCAAACCACATTGGAGGAACAGCTCATCTGATGACGGCAAGGGTGAAGATCAGGAGCGAGGATAAACCAAAAGTAGAAACGCTTCACGACTGGCCAGCCTCAATGGCTTTTAAAATTGAAAGAACCATCAGATCTCATGGTGAGTTTACGGCGAGTTCAAGTATTGTGACATTTTGGGGTCTGCGAGGAGAACTGACCTAAACCTCTTATTTTAAATGCAGTACTTATGACACCCGCTAAAGTAGGAGGGCTGCTGGAAAGTTATATAAATACTAGCTGAAATACCCAGTGTTGCCTGGGAGGAAAATAAAGTGTTTTTTTTTTAATTGTGTGAGATAAGCGTAATTTAAAAAAAAAAACAACTCTAAAAATAAAAATAAGCTACAACTCCTGCTTGTCTTGCGGTCTTGTATGTATGTTATAATTTAGTTGACGCTTGGAAGTGGCCAACTCTATTTAATTTGAAAAGCAACAGGGGCGCAATGCTGCTTAAACATAAAGAATGCTAGCAGTTGCCTACTATATACTAAGTGTGTAGCACGGGATCCTACAAAGTATTGAAATCGTCAGAACTACTCTGGGCACCTCTCTGCTATGAGGATTTGTGTTGCCGATGTGCTCGCATCGTCTGTGCATTAGCAGGTAAGTGACTGCCTTTCTCAGGAGGTTTCCTTTTGCCGGTGTTCTGGCCTCGCTTGCGTATCCTAGGAGTTGGAGCCCTCATCCCATCTCTTCCTTTTTACTTCCGGGCCAACTCTATTTAATTTCAAAAGCCACAGGGGTGCAGTGGCACTCAAACATAAAGAATGCTGGCAGTCACCTCCCATTCGCCCTCTGGTGGTCGTTCCGAACGTCAACTGAATGATAACATGCATACAAGACTGAAACAATACGCCTCACCCGGTTGGTTAGGGCTGATTTCACCCTACAGTATTTTTTGTCGACCATTGAGAAACACGTGTACCAAGTTTCATAAAAATCGCTCTTGCCATTCGGACGTGATGCTGGAACATACATACATACACACACACATTGACTTTTATATATATATATATATATATATATATATTGTGGACGCTGGTCCGGACACAGACAGACGGACATCATAATTTCACCACACACCGTTTATTTACACTATTATTTACAGAGTCTACTGTGCACTCACAACCCCAGTGCCTCCAGCACAGATCCCCCAAAGTCCAGGCCACACAGTCTCTGCGCCTTTCTCTCCCGGCCCCTTATATACAGCTTCCGGATGAGCACCAGGTGTTCCCGGCATTCCTCCCTTGGCCATGCCCCAGCGTGGCGGAAGTGCCGGCTGTCCTCCCGGCCGCTCTCCGGGTGTCTCCCAAAGTCTTCCCCCTGCTCTCGGGATATTTAAGCAGCGGGCGCCGCTGGCGGTGGCCAGGGGTCCCTACAGGGCTGGGCTTCCATGCCCTGTACCCAGGCCCCCAACATAACCAGGACGGACGCCCCCTCACGGTCTGGAGGAGGCACATATATATATATATATATATATACTTATATATATATTATATATATTATATATATATATTATATATATATATTATATATATATATTATATATATATATATATATATTTATATATATATATTTTATATATATATATAATATATAGGTGATTTGATAAAATTAAAGCTCAAATGTATGATCCAGACTTTGAGATGCAGTCTCAATTTGTCTACGTTATTAACTAGCAAGGGGGCTACACCATCCTGTTGATGCTGATTTTTAAATACCCCAACAGAAATGATTCACTCCATTGTGAACATTCTGAATGCTCATGTGTTGAACCAGGCAACTTTGAATGAAACAGACTTCTAACGCCATGTTTCCTTTATGGACACAGCTAGCTGGACCTGCAGCATTCAAATGTTAATGACTTTAAATGTGAATCTGTGGTACATCTGGACATGTCTCGCCATCTTAATGCCACTTACAAGCCTGATACTGACAGCAGCAGTTTTCATTGTCTAAGTCAGGAGTTCTTCTGTGTGTTTGGGTGGGTTGTTGTTTGTTTATTATAATGTTTATATATATACTTCTTTTCTTCATTTGAGCTTCTGTAAAGTTTAATTTCCCCTTGGGATCTAATCTAGTGAATGCCTCACAGAGCTCTTCTATAAAAACTGACAAAGCCACTCTTGAAACAATTTCTGTATGCTAGGCTCAATTTATGAACAATCTCTTGCATTTTCATTTTATTCCAAAGACAAGGCCACTTTCTTTAAAAATATTAAAAGTATCCCATCCATCACTGTGAAATCACATAACGGTGGTCAAATAAAAATGACCTGAATTCATACATAGACCACCTAGATTACCTTAAACATGAGCCCCCAAGTCTCCATTTTTGGCGTACTTCATTATTAAGGACAACTTGAAAGCTGTAGCATTGTCTGTGCTTGCTTATGTTATGATGCTTGTTCTTTATACATTTTTCATAGGCTTAATAAATTTGCCTTTAGATCTTGTTATAACAATTTTATGAACAAGTTAAAACTGACTTGTCCATCACTGTGAAATAGCACAACTGACCACTGGTCGAGTGAGGAACAAGTTGGCAAAATTAAATGTTGGGGCACCAACTTTGCTGTCCCCGTTTAATGTCATTGGCTCTTTCTCAAACTTAAAAAAAAAACACACGCTCCACACACGCTCTCACCCCAGAGTGGTATTACTAACCTCAGATGAGCCTGGAGGATGATCCTTAAATATACTTGTATGATGCCATATAACTCAATTCACCTGAATTCACACGTAGGCCACATGCATTACTCTAAAGCAGGGCTATTCAATTACAAATTCAATTAGGTCAGACTTCCAACCCAAGACATTTAACTGAGCCAGTCATTCTCAATGGCGGTTAAGCAGAAGCTAATGACAAATTTTTAAGCAACGCAAATAAGTGTTATTTATTCATTGTTTCCCTTTTATATTTGGTCACATTTACACACAAAAAAGCTGTAACTGAACAGAATCTGAGATAGTAGCAATACTTTTTTTTCTACTCTTGAAATAAAAAAAATAAAAATTTGGTCATATCTGACCTAAGCACACCTCAAAGTGAATAAAAACAAAATAGTGTGCAGTAATAATAACAATAATAACAATAACATTTGTCTCCCTTTTAACAACAGCATTAATTTATATAACCCATTTTCATATAACAACTTAGCTCAAAGTGCTTTATAAGACGACAAAAAGAAAATTATATAAAACAACAAACAAATAACATTAGGCAATAATCTATGCTAATAAAAGGCAAAGCCCTCACTCACTCACTGACTCATCACTAATTCTCCAACTTCCCGTGTAGGTAGAAGGCTGAAATTTGGCAGGCTTATTCCTTACAGCTTACTTACAAAAGTTGGGCAGGTTTCATTTCGAAATTCTACGCATAAGGGTCATAACTGGAAGCTATTTTTCCCCATATAATGTAATGGAGTCTTGAGTTGGAGATGGCCGCGGGGGGCGGAGTTTCGTGTGACATCATCACGCCTCCTACGTAAGTACGTAGAGAACAAGGAAGAACTCCAAACAGCGATGAGCACAAAACGCCATTTCACAATTGAGAAGGCAGAAAAACATTATGAAGCAAATGATGCATACAAGCATATTCATAAGTACAGCTACTGCGGAAACAAAGCACGGCGTGAACCGTAAGTTTATATTAAATTAAGTTCATAGACTACCACTAGCGTTTGTAATTTAGTGCCTGCCCATATAAGGCCGTCCATCAGCGGCAATCCAATACAAACACTGCCGGTAAATATTCACGTGTGAAGGACTGTGCTTATGCAGAGGAAGATGAGATGGTCAGGGTGGTGTTTGGCACAAACTCATTGAAACTGCGAGAGAAACTTTTAAGTGCCGGGTCTTAGCTGACATTACGAGATGGCACCAGCACAGCTGGGAACCTTCGATGCAAGAACACCAAGCGGCTCACGTGAACTGGCGAGTGCACAGACAAAAGCAACAGTTCCAAAGAGTGCTGAACAAAACCGAATTACACAATTGAGAAGGCAGCAAAAAAATATGAAGCGTCTTATACATACAATCATATTCATAAGTGCAGCTACTGCGGAAACAAAGCACACGGTGGAAAAAGTGAATGTCCTGCTAAAGGAAGACAGTGTAAAAAAAACCCGTGCATGCAGTTTGTCACATCACAGATAAAAGGAAGACGAGCTGTTTATTGATGCAGTAAGGAACTAATCGATGAATGAAACCTCTTATCTTTACAGCGATTGACAAACACGGAATGTAACTTGAACACATCCTACAAATACGAGCCTGATTGAAAGAAATAATGATAATCAAATCCTTGATGACAGCAACATTCAATAACACTCACAAAACAATTACTGTATATTGACAATCATGTTACGTTATTTTTAAAATGTTCCCTTTTCTTTTCATAACTTCTACTTCTCCACTGCGTACACGGTATATATATAAATGTATATATATACCCGATCTACAATACATACTTTAGCATAGACAAGCCACACGCTGTGGCTAATTGTAGAGTCTTAAGCCTCTAACGCCGACATTCGAGGTTCGATTCGAGAGGGATGTACTGACTATGTACGCGCTACCGATTCATTTTACCTTCGCATCTCCTTGGTTTGGGACGTATGAAAAATATTAGGTTAACGCAGAATCATGTTACGTTATTTTAAAATTTTCCCTTTCTTAGCACAAGCACAGCTGAGAAGCTTCGATGCATGTACTCCATAACGCGTTAAAAAATAACGCATTTAATCACACTTTCAATTCCAAGCAAACGGGAACTTTTGTCAATGCATGATTTCCTGGTACATCCATTACACTGATGCACACATCACAGCTACAAAAATGTTAGAGTCGGAATAAAGCGCGTTCCTACGACTGATCATTTCGACTTCCGAGAAGCCTTGATAAAAGCATGGTTTTGTGCACACTGAAAAGCAAGCAAAATTAGATGCATTACAGAAAGCGGACTTTGTGGCTCTTACTGGGGATCATTGGACTTCCGTGACCGTTAGTAATTCTAAATACATCTAATTACAAAATGTTCAATGATCACACTGTTTTAGCCTAATGTACAAAATAATTTTGGCTAATGTTACTCAGAGTTTAAAGAGTAAGCTGGTCAAATTACCTTTTATGTTTCTGACTTATTTTTTAAGAAGAAAACTGCACTTTATGTTGAAATTTTGGTTATTATTATTTAAAGACAATACTATTCTGAAAATGTACTTAAAGTACTTAAACTACCACTTTATTTTTAAGTCTGCCCAATTTTAACCAGGGATGATATTTTTGTTTCTGTTTTGAATTCAAATGCAGTTTAAAGCTTTTTTTCAGAAATTAAAACAGCTTCAGTTTACAATATTCATGTCCATGTCTATTATTTGATTCTGTCGCCCACTAAAACCGTTTTAAATTAAAAAAAAAACATTTGCGATTTGGGGCAAATTTACGTATGATTACATACGATTAATCAAGATTAATTCTTACACAGCCTCTAATTAATTGGATTAATTTTTTAATCGAGTCCCACCTAATATATATATATGTGTAGATATATATATGTAGATTTGTATATATATGTGTATATACAGTATATATGTAGATATGTATATGTTGTATATACAGTATGTATATATATGTGTGTGTATATATACAGTATGTGTATATATATGTATATGTATATATATGTATGTGTGTATATATATATATATATATATATATATATATATATATATATATATGCCAGCAACACTCATATCAATGACAAAACAATTACATTAACAATCATCTTACGTTATTTTTAAAATGTTTGCTTTTCTTTTTCATAACTTCTTTAACACACTACTTCTCCGCTGCGCGGGTATTCTGCTAGTAAACTATAAGAGAGCAAGTAGCAAAGAAAAAGGTAGGTCTGATAGCTGGAATGATAGGAAAAAAAAAACTCCAGTTAGGCTGGAGAGAAAAAAAAAACAAAATCTGCAGGGGCTCCAAGGCCAACAGACTGACCAGCATCCCCAGTGGGCCTTCCACCTAACATAAATGTTCTTAAATTAGTCCTCTTTGTTTTCATACCTCACTAGGGGGCTCCGCTCCTTGCTCACTTCGCTCGCCAACCCCCGGGTTTGGTTAACCGAATATACAATTTAAAGAAATTGTTATTTTCATGGGAATTGTTACATATGCATTATTTTCACTTTTACTTTAAAACTTCAGTTAAAACAATATTTGAAATTAACTTTTCTTAAAGATCGCATTGAATTTTGATTCCGTGTTTGGATTTACATTGTGACAACGCAACATATAATTGCCTGTGATTGAATATCGTTTCTTTCTCTCTAATAAATAAACCGATTTTTTCAAATGTTTGTTCCTGTGATTTGTTAATTGTCATAGCAAAAGCTATTCTCACGGGAAATTGTAAATTGTTTTAATACGAATGGCATATCAAGATCTCCTTTGGTGTCTAATGTTATTCGCGGAATATGCACTACATTAACTTTCTTGTTGCCTGATAAATTTTCAATGTCAGAATTGTTTGACCAATTTTTAATGCAACTAATCTTGTTCCATTGCATAGTCCATCACTCATACATAAATTACACAATAACATTACGATACATCCTTCTTTAAACAGTAATTCAATGGAAGACTGGACACTGTTAACGCTTGTAGATATTCTATGGGATATTGTAAAATTGATGTTTTCATCTTCCACACAATCACCACTAATTGCTTCAGCATAGTCTATTGATACACATTTAATCAATTTGCCGTGTAAGTGATCGACAATTGTCGTGTTTTCGTTTGACTTCATTGTTTCTTGCTGCCATATTTAGATGAATGGGTAATTCTAAACTGGATCTTCATAAGTGTGTGTGTATGTGTGTTCATAAGTAAGCCCTTTAATGGATTGGTGTCTGTCCAGGTTAGAATGTGCTAGAATGCACCTGACAACCATTGTCTTGTTTGAAAATAGTTGTAAGTGGGGCGTGATTTGAAAGAATCTCATGGCAAAAGTCTCCTTCTCACGGGACTTCCTTCCAAAAAGTCTCTTCAAAAAGTCACGTCTCGTCGCAGGATTAGTCTTGTCTCGTCCCAAGATTTTTTTTTAATATAATAGAGAGACATGATAGTATTTGATGATGTTGATCTTGTGGACAGCTAGGGTGCCCAACTTCATTCTGTCATCACTGGGGACTGCATGGTTCCTCAATCAGGAAGTGGTAGCACAAATCGACATCAAAGAAGAAACAGAAAAGACAGCACAGAATAGTGGGGATTAATACAGTGTGACGGACGGCCAGGGGTTATGCCTGGCCAGGACGCCTGGAAGGACCAGGAGAGGGACTACACCTTCCCTGGACCACGAGAGGGCAGCCGCCCTGGTCTGTATGGGTGCCACGGGAACTGAGCATGGAAACTCAACCCTATTGTAGCCCATGGCAACTACAGGGGGGCACACGGAGGATTGTGGAGCCCTGGATGTGCTGCTGGAAGACCCTCGCAGAGCACCTGGAGCACATCTGGGTGGTTATAAGAGAGGCCGCCTCCCTCAAGCAAGGAAGCCAGAGTTGGAATGAAGAAGGCAGCGCTTGGGAGGAGAGGAAGAAAGGCGGCAGGAGATGTTCGGAAGGGAGAGACACGGACTGAAAAAGGGTGTTTGGTGCATGGGCACTGTGTTGTGTGCTGGACTTTAAAAATAAACAGTGTGCATTTTCGGGACATTCATTTTGTGTCTGGGCTAACCTTCCACAATAGATTGCACATCCCTGAAGATATTGATCATTTTTTGCCCATACAGTCTATGAGGAATGCAATGTGACAATGCGGGTTCGCCGCATGCTTCCATCTTCTGTCCGGGAGCCCTTGAACCCAACACCGTTGGTAATGTCACCGATGAGCTCGCAGTGAGGCCAACTAATGGAGTAAGTGCTTTTATTAAAAACAATGAAAACAATGTTCAAATAAATAGTGCAGTGAAAAAAGTCATTAAATAAATAATCCATAAAAATGAGTGAAAAATGGAGGTTAAAATCCATTAGAAAAAATCTTTAAAACAACGAGGTTAAAATAACGCAGGAAGAAATCCTTAAAAACACAAAGCCCGGTGTCTTCTTTTTACCTGGCGCCTCCCCTGCTTCTCCCATCTGGGCTTCTCAACAGGGGAGTCGCCCTACCTGCAGCTGACCTTCTCTCTACCTGCTTCAGCTGATCGGATCGCCTCACCAACCCCTGGCTCTGGTAGGCTCCTCCAGACAGTGACTTGGGTTCCACAGCAACCAGGGCGCCCAAGCTGGGGAATACACACCCCAAGTCCTGACTCCCGCTGCCTTCCGCGGAGAGTCATCCGTCTTCCGGTCACTCCCACTATGACTCGCTCGCTCTCCCGCACTGGCTTTCTCTCTCTCTCTCTCACTCTCTCTCTCTCTCTACTGCTTCCTGCCTTCTTCATGCAACCTCTGTTCTTTCTCTTTCCTTTCTTCCGCCCGTTCTTAGCTGACTCGCGCATCTATTTATCAAGAGGGGGCGTGGCAGTCGCAGCAATCAGCAGCTCCTGGGAACAATTACAGATGTAGACCGTTTCTCACCTGTGCACTTAGGTGAGAAACGCCCACATCACGAACTCCTCAGGAACTGCTTCAACCGCACCCCACCATGCCCCATCGCTAAGCCGCGAGCACAGCGATTATTTATTTTAAAACTGGCCTTTCAACGGGAGCTGTGCATCCCACTATAACACATGCAACTGAAATGTAGCTATGAAAAAGCCAAATTAAAATAATGATTTTTGAGCAGTTTTTTAAATGTTCCACAGTACTAGCCTGGCGAATTTCTATTGGTAAATTATTTCAAACTTTGGGTGCATAGCAGCAAAAGGCCACCTCACCACTTCTTTTAATTTTGGCTCTTGCAATTATAAGCAGACCACCATTTAAAGATCTAAGGTGTGGCAGACGGCTGGTGGTGGTACCCAGCCGGGATGCCCAGGAGGACCGGAGGAGGGCTTGTGCCTCCTCCAGACCACGAGGGGGTGACCCGGTGCCTGAAGAGCCCTGGACCTCAGCACTTCCGCCACACCAGGAAGTGCTGGGGGGAAGAAGACTGAGGACACCCGGAGGGCTTCCTGGTGCGCAGCCGGCACTTCCGCCTCACAGGGGAGTGTCCGCAGAGGAGTGTTGGGAAGTACCTGGAGCCCATCCGGGCTTGTATAAAAGGGGCTGCCTCCCTTCAT
Organism: Polypterus senegalus; assembly: GCF_016835505.1. NCBI lineage: Eukaryota > Metazoa > Chordata > Cladistia > Polypteriformes > Polypteridae > Polypterus > Polypterus senegalus. The sequence continues at coordinate 86,580,611 of NC_053164.1, read as the reverse complement.
TCGATGACTGGAGTCGGGCGAGGAGTGGACGAAGTCGTGTTGGAGAAGAGTGGAGGCGGCCCAAAGAAGGCAGGCACTGGACTGTGAGGCCTGGACTTTGGGGGCTTGGTGCTGGAGGCACTGGGTTGTGCACTTGACTGTTGTATATATTGTAAATAAATGTGTGTGCTGGGTGACAAACCGTTGTCTGTCTGTCTGTGTCCGGGGCTCGTTCTACAAAGGTTACAACTTGGGAGTGTAGGGGGATAGGCCTTCCAAAATATTACTACTCATCCATTCAGAAATACTGCTAAGACATTAGATCAGAGAGCCAAGAGCGTTAGGGTCATCAGGCGCTATCGATAAATAAAGCTGTGTGTCGTCTGTGTGTGTCATCAATGCTATCAGTGCACAAACAGATCACAAGGGATAACAGTAACTAACACACATGAATATAATGTCTACTGCACACCTAGGGAACACAGGCTTGTTGTAAATCACCACATGTGTGATTAGGCATAGCTTTGTCAAGCATCCTGCATTATGGGGTGATATCGTAACATGTCTCACTACTGCATGGGCTGTTGGGGTGGAGTCTTGGGGAAAGCAGGCTCAGGGCACTTCCCGAGGGAGAGCTGAGTGACAGGATCAGGGTGAGAGGGGAGCGAATGGTAAAAGAGCAGGAAGAGGCAGAAAAGCGAAAGAATATGTTTTTATTATAATTCTTTTTTTTTATGTTGGAAGTCAAAATGTGTCTTTCTCGGTTTTTCTCTGCGTTTCTGGTAGGACCACTCAGAGGTTCCTTCTGGGCCGCCGTGCAAATAGACCAGCTGTAAACCGTGAGCAACCCATGTCCCTGTTTTGCGGTTCTTCACTATTTAGGCCAAGTTGAATGCTCTAGCAGTGTCCATGCTTGCTTGTGTCATGATGCGTGTTCTTTATAAACTTTTCATGGGCTTAATAAATTTGCTCTTGTTTTATTCTTGGAGTTTTGAAACTTGTAGAACTTGGTCTTACTTTCATTTTTGCTTTTTGTTTTTTTTGTTTTGAGATTTATTATTGTATATTAGAGTCATATTTTGGATTTGGATCTTTTATTACTACAGACACGCCCCCAGAAGTCACATCGTGTGTTGTCATTGGTGCAATGCTAGTTTAAGGTCTACTCCTATACTGTGTATGTGTGTAACTTACCCAATGCAGTTTGTAATGATTACTGGGAAAAACTCTTAACTCTCATGTCTTCATACAAAACGAACATAACAAAGTTTCTAAAAGAATCTGCATCTGCGGTGACCATTGCTGGACAACTGCAAACAATATAAAAACTGTCTACGAAAATATCTTGTGTTGCATAATTCACACATCACATCATCCAGTCGAAGGCTCACAACATCTTAAACACATGTATGTTTACTAAAATACTGTTAAATAAACCATCTTCAGAGAATGCTCTCATGCACGAAAATGAAGTGTATTCAAGTGCGAACAAGCATTTAAATTGTACAGCCGTCTCCTGGCCTGTGAAACTGCAGAGTGAATTGACCTTCTGCTTGTTGAAGCATCTCAGATATACGAAAGTCTGAGGCATATTTTCTTCATGATAATTTTTTCACTCACTTTCCTTTAATTTCCGTAATCCTCAGTTATACGTCTGTCAGTGGACTTTGCACTATTGATATGACATGTTAGCAAGTGGACAAGCAGTTACAGGGCTGTGCTCGTGACCAATGAATGAAGGAGAACGGGGGGGTCTCTGGTGCAGATACTCGGTTGCACTTCAGCCCGTTCCATGTTAGTTCACGGGAGAGTTTTCCAGAAGTGGTTTATTTAACAGTATTTTTGTGTATTTGGGATGTTGTCAGCATACAACTGGATGACCTGACGTGTGGATTATGCGGCACAAGTAAGGTAAGATTTTTTTGTAGACATTTTTGACAATGTTTGACATCTTGTTCACCACAGATGCCTGTTCATCCATGCATGAAAACATGAGATTAAAATTTTTTCTCGGCCATTACTACAAACTACCTGGGATAAGTAACATATAAAAAAAATCACTTTGATGCTTGTGCCCAGAGGCGCCCTTAGGAGTACGCGAGGCCTTGGGCGAGTGTCATATGCGGGGCCGAGAGCCATAAATGTAGGCTATATAACGTACCACCACTTTCAAGGGCTTGTCCGCCTCTAATGCTGTATGCCTTATTATTGTTAAAAAACATGGTGCCTTATTCCAAAGAAATCCACCACGTACCGTATTTCAGTCTATAATGGATTTGAATGTCTTGCAGAGGCCCCGCATATTTGTATGATTAGCTGACGGTGACAAAAGAATCTCCTATCGTGGGGCCCCCCTCAGGCTTGAGGCCTGGGGCGATTGCCCTAGTCGCCACCCCCAAAGGCCGCCTCTGTTGTGCCACATGGCAGTCAGCGTCCAAGTTGGTGGATAAAATTTCAAAGCTTTGACAAGTGTGTTTTTTTTTTGGTTCTTTCTGGTATACCGAAATTGTGGCCTGTAATTTTAGTTTGCATGTTGAGTTTTGTTACATGGCAGTTTGATTACTGGCTTTGAACCCTGCTTGTCTTAAGATAAAGATTTCATCTGCTGGTCCTTCAGCCACCTCTGCCCTTATGGCCTGCCAGTTCACACTTGTAGCTCTCATTAACAGACCATTTGTTTCTTTTTTGGCAGTCAGCAATTGAACCCCCCATCGTACTTATGCTTAGAAATCTTCACTTTTGCTCTGGCGGACATGATGATTTGGCACGTTTAGGTGAACGTTACTGTGGATGTGAGTTTGGCCACTTTAACCCTTTTTCACTCTGTAGTTGTGAACAGATGTTTGATTGCTGATGGGAATATTTAGTTTTTTAACTCGACGCACCCTCTTTCTGACAGAGTGATGTTATTTAATTTGTATTTTATTAACCCCTTAAGTCTATCAAAACAATAAAGATTATTTGACACTTAATTTTACAAAGCTAAATCATGGATTATTGACACATTACTGTGTGTAACTCATTAAATGACTTGTCTGCCCTCCCTAACACCAGATTCTCATTTTTCATAGGTGTGTCCTGTAGCTGTTATTTGTATAAAAAGTAGCAGGAAAAAAAATGCGTTAGCAGACAACAAGGAAGCTTCCTATCGCGGCTAGCTGTCAGCAACACGCCCTGTGGCCTTGGTAGATAACGCAGGAGGAGAGCCCATTGCGACAGCATGCAGATTTATTTTTTTTTTCTGAGGAGGAAAACCCACAGTGACATCTGTCCACCCCCTTTTCAAAGACAAGGGGGTGGGGGGTGTAGTGAATAGGGGGAGGATGACTGCTAAAGATAGCTAACGTGTATCACTGGCTTCCTCCCCGGGTGTCAGACTTTGAAGTGAAGCTCCTGTTCAGAAAGATGAGAAGAGGACAGTTTACACAGACAATGGCCGTGTGTTTCTAATCACTGTCTGAAAGTTCCAGAGCCATCTAAGCCCCCGCTGAATTTTCAAAACTCATTCAGAATTGAGACATTTAACAGCAGGGTGCTGCATTGCCAGCCTTTATGGACTGAATGACAAACACATGACTGACAATTCATCTTATATATATATATATATATATTTTTTTTTTTCTTTCCATTCACCTCCTCCTCTAAATTCCATATGATTCAGAGCGTTGCTTAGTATTTTCAAGCGGACGAGCTTAGAGGCTGAAAAGGTTGCTCAGTCACTTGATATTCTTGACGAGTAAGCTTTTCCTTACAAAGTAAAGAGCATGATGACGATGGGAAAGCTGCTGTGTTGGTTGTCTTGTCTCCTGTTTGAAACGCACATAAAGGTCATCAGGGAAAATCGTTAACTTTTGTAAGAGTATGTTTTACAGATTTCCACTACGACTGCATCCCATCTTACATCCCTTGAAGTGTCAAAGGCATCAGAGGTGTTCAAAATAAAGATATTCTATGCATTCAGCCATCTTAAAATCCACCTAATCCAATCTGTTGAAAGTATAGTGCATCTGGAAAGTATTCACAGCGCATCACTTTTTCCACATTTTGTTGTGTTACAGCCTTATTTCAAAATTGATTAAATTAATTTTTTTCCTCAGAATTCTACACACAACACCCCATAATGACAACGTGAAAAAAGTTTACTTGAGGTTTTGCAAATTTATTAAAAATAAAAAAATTGAGAAAGCACATGTACATAAGTATTCACAGCCTTTGCCATGAAGCTCCAAATTGAGCTCAGGTGCATCCTGTTTCCCCTGATCATCCTCGAGATGTTTCTGCAGCTTAATTGGAGTCCACCTGTGGTAAATTCAGTTGATTGGACATGATTTGCAAAGGCACACAGCTGTCTATATAAGGTCCCACAGTTGACAGTTCATGTCAGAGCACAAACCAAGCATGAAGTCAAAGGAATTGTCTGTAGACCTCCGAGACAGGATTGTCTCGAGGTACAAATCTGGGGAAGGTTACAGAACAATTTCTGCTGCTTTGAAGGTCCCAATGAGCACAGTGGCCTCCATCATCCGTAAGTGGAAGAAGTTCGAAACCACCAGGACTCTACCTAGAGCTGGCCGGCCATCTAAACTGAGCGAGCGAGGGAGAAGGGCCTTAGTCAGGGAGGTGACCAAGAAACCGATGGTCACTCTGTCAGAGCTCCAGAGGTCCTCTGTGGAGAGAGGAGAACCTTCCAGAAGGACAACAATCTCTGCAGCGATCCACCAATCAGGCCTGTATGGTAGAGTGGCCAGACAGAAGCCACTCCTTAGTAAAAGGCACATGGCAGCCCACCTGGAGTTTGCCAAAAGGCACCTGAAGGACTCTCAGACCATGAGAAACAAACTTCTCTGGTCTGATAAGACAAAGATTGAACTCTTTGGTGTGAATGCCAGGCGTCACATTTGGAGGAAACCAGGCACCGCTCATCACCAGCCCAATACCATCCCTACAGTAAAGCATGGTGGTGGTGGCATCATGCTGTGGGGATGTTATTCAGCGGCAGGAACTGGGAGACTAGTCAGGATAAAGGGAAAGATGACTGCAGCAATGTACAGAGACAAACCTGCTCCAGAGCGCTCTTGACCTCAGACTGGGGCGACGGTTCATCTTTCAGCAGGACAACGACCCTAAGTACACAACCAAGATATCAAAAGAGTGGCTTCAGGACAACTCTGTGAATGTCCTTGAGTGGCCCAGCCAGAGCCCAGACTTGAATCCGATTGAACATCTCTGGAGAGATCTTAAAATGGCTGTGCACTGACGCTTCCCATCCAACCTGATGGAGCTTGAGAGGTGCTGCAAAGAGGAATGGGCGAAACTGGCCAAGGATAGGTGTGCCAAGCTTGTGGCATCATATTCAAAAAGACTTGAGGCTGTAATTGCTGCCAAAGGTGCATCGACAAAGTATTGAGCAAAGGCTGTGAATACTTATGTACATGGGATTTCTCAGTTTTTTTATTTTTAATAAATTTGCAAAAACCTCAAGTAAACTTTTTTCATGTTGTCATTATGGGGTGTTGTGAGTAGAATTCTGAGGAAAAAATGAATTTAATCCATTTTGGAATAAGGCTGTAACATAACAAAATGTGGAAAAAGTGATGCACTGTGAATACTTTACGGATGCACTGTAAGTGCCAACTGTCCCATGAGTCTGTGCAGTCTAGTTTTCCTGAGGGTGTTTTTCAACACGGTTTCAAGAACTGGGTGTAAAGTCGAACAAGTATTATGAAAACAGGAGTAAGGGGGACACCAAATAAGCAAATTTGAAATTTTATTAAATAAAATGCAGTCATGTGTTTTACCACATTTATTGTGGCACAGGAGAGTGGCTGGACATGCACGTAGGAAAGGATGTCCCAGCATTCCTGAGTAGGATGTCCCTATATAGCAAGATACATTCAGACACATACACTGGGCCAATTTATAGTCACCAGCCCACCAAAGGGTGGGAGTGCCATACCAGAGTACTTGGCGAAAAATCCACACAGGGAGAACATGAGAAGTACAGGCTGGAATTTGAAGCCAGTCTTATCGAGCTAGCCACTGTGCTGACCTTACCACCCAAGACATTTTACGTTCAAAATAAAATGAAGTGAAGAAAACCAGATGAATCTGGTTGGAAATAAAGGGGTATTCAAGACCAAAATGAGGAAGCACTTACTTAGGCAAAGAAATGTAGGAAATTGGAACACAATTGGAAGTCATGAAGTTGAAGCAGAAATGTTGACAAGTATTTCAAGGAGATATTGGACTGAATGGTATCCTCTTGTTAGACATTATTTTTTTATAAAACCTGGAACAAACAAAAGTAAAAAGTATAGTGCTGTTCTTATAGGGCCACTTCTGCAGCTGGTTTGGGAAAATGCCAAAGCTGTTTTAGTTTCTGGTCAGCCTCACTTCATGTTGTCTGCCTTCCAACTCCAGACTTTGGCTTTCACAATTGAATGGCCTGACGCCCGAACCCTCTGCCCTCACTCACAGAACCTCAGTATTCCCAGCTGTTTCTAAATGGACACGTGTAAGTACCATCCAATGCTAAAGACATCAATGAAAACTTGTTAATAGTCATCTATGAAATAGGACACACCCCACTAACACCTTTTATTTTGTCTTCTGTGCTCCATGTCAAATACAATCACATTTCCAGTTCTGGTAAATTTTTGTGGGTCTCATTTTTGCAAGGCAAAATAAGCTATCAATTTTTCAATCACATTTCTTTGAATTACAGCGGTAAATCAAAAAGTAAAGTGGATATGAAAATGATATGGTATCCGGAATGGATAAAAACTGATGCAATGAAACACATTGACTATGGCTTATGGGTAGTTTGAGCACAAACAGAACAACATTCTGCCATTGGTTTAGTTGAAGCCAAGATCAAATGAACATGGACACTTCGCTGTGGGATCGCATCATTGATGAACAACGTGCCATAGTGAGACTTCTTTGGGTAGAAGGAGTGAAAGCTGCGGAAATTCACAGAAGGATGTTGGCTCAGTATGGAAGTCAAAACAGCATGAAAAGTTTATCAATGGGAATTTAAGGTTTAAAGAGGGAGGAACAAGTTTAACCAGCGAAACTCGATCTGATCGGCCATCAACATCGTGCACACAAGCCCACACCGATGTGGCAAATGACTTCATCAAACAAGAATGTTGGATTATGTTATCCACTGCAGTTGCACTTTTAGATATCAGCTATGAATCTGCACATGCATGATGACTTGAAGTTTGTGCAAGAATGGTCCACAAACAGCTTACTAATCTGCACAAGCCAACATCCTTCAGTAAATTTCATCAGGTTTCTCTCCCTCTTCCCAAAAAAAATCTCACTATGGCACATTGTTCAACAATGGCGCAATCCCACAGCGGAATGTCCAAGTACTTTGGACCTTGGCTTCAACTAGACTGACAGCATATTGCTGCGCTATGCATATTCAGATTACCCATAAGCCACCGCAAGCATGTTGTATTTTGTCAGCTTCTATTTGTTGCGGTTACTACATATTTTACTTTTTGATTTAACGTCATATTAGTGAGAAGCCACGAAACTTTGGTTAATATGGGACCAGTAAAGCAGAATGGCCATTCACGTGAGGTATGTATCCCCACCACCAAAAATCCTCCTTTAGTAAATCATTAATGTCATCACGGACACTCACAGGCAGTATGGTGGCACAATTGTTAGTACTACTGTGAAGCTAGACTTGGCTCCTTGTCTGGTCACTATCTGAGCAGGCTGTACACATTCCTCCCATGTCTTTTTGGGTTTCCTTGTGCTTCTAAGCTGTGCTCGGTTGCCTGTCTGCTATCTATCAGTGTGCGGACCTCAAATTCTTCCTGTATGCATGTGGGTCGTCTTTGTGTTTTCATTTCCTCCCTCGTCCCAAAGTCACACTGATCATGTCAATTAATGTCTGAATTTGATCAATGAAGGTGTGTGAGCTTTGCAGCTGATTGGAAAAGCAAAATAATGCATATGAGTGAGATGAAGGCCACATCTATAAGATGGTCACTTGCTGTGCATTCTTACAGATTACAACATCATGCCCCTGGTTTGCAGCATCTTTCTCCCTAGCCTTTTAGAGTTACTTTATTTACACAACTCAAGCTAGACCTCTTAATCAAAATATCTTGTTAATGGTGAAACCACACCTCACAATGTCAACAAGAGGAAGCCACTTTAAAAACAAGGCAATTTTTAAATGTGCTACAGCATACAGAATGTTGATGGAGAACTTCTATTTTCTTCATTTCTGTCAAATTCAGTTATAAATTACAAACCTAAAAAGGGAAATGGCCATTATTTTCAGAATTATAATTTGTAAAGTTAAAGCAGACAGTTTGCACATTGTGTGCCAACATTCCTGCAGTTTGTGCGATTTAGAGAATATTATGCATCATGCTGTCACCCCACACCTCTACATGTTCACTTGTAATAATAATAATAATACTACATTTTATTTATATAGCACCTTTCCCATGCTCAAGACACTTGTCAGTCTCTAACAGCTAAAATGACCATCTGCAGTCTCAGCTTCCTCCAGCTGACAGCATCACATCAGTCTGTCACACTGTGAAGGACACTGTGAAGGCATAAAGGTAATGTGGTCGACTCTGTCATGCGCCTGAACATCCAAACCACTCACTCATGTGCCTGGTCATTGCGTTTGTAATCCACAAGATTAACCCCAGCCATTCATAATGTTCAAGTGTTAATCAGATGATTCACTAACGCTGTTTATTGACACAGAGATGTATTGATTACGTCTCTCATGACTGATTGATTATTGGACATAAAATGCAAAATGGACAAGGACAAGGAGGCCATCTAAAAATCAATTGCCAGAGGGTGACCTGAGTCAGTGAGCCATTAAATAAATGCTTCAGACTAGAGGCAATGGGAGCTCAGTTGGAGAGGGCAGTGAAAGCCAGTCAGTGGACCTCAGCCACATAAATGAGAAATCCGACATCAATAGTAATCGCGTATAATTTGGGGCAGAGATTTAACCCTTATTTTTCTGTACTGCTAAGCACTGGCTGTTTAAGTGGTGGACCACTAAGACTTCCAAAGTGGTGTAAAACGTGTGATTTTAGAGCACCTCTTACACGTCGAGACTGATCTGAATGTAATGTAACACTGAAACTCACCCATTTTCTCTTTCTGTCTTTCTCCACAAAGACCTAGGACCTCATGAATAACGCCGTGCGTAGAATTCACACTATAACATGACGTAAGCACAAAAGCCAAATACAGGAATCTGTGCGTACTACAACTTCCGCGTTTTTCCACTCCATAAATCCCGATCAGCGTGAAAACTAACACACGTGCACGCGGCTTCTGTCCCGCCCCATCTCCTCCCTTAATTACGTCCTTTGAATATGCAAATAATAAATAGACCTTAAGCTTAGCGTTCTGTGAAAAGGCAATGGCAAAAGCAAGAGGGAAAATATAAGAATTTCAGAGAATACCAAGTGGAGGCAAAGAAAAACATACTATTTGTTGATTTAAACCGTAGTATAATCAACAAAAGGAAGTTGACCGAGTGACATAGCGTGTTGGAGAAACTTAAAAGCTCAAGTTCACAAAGTCGCACAGTGCCCGACATAAAAAAGAAGTTGTCGCATATCAAAGTCGCCGTGAAAAGGCGAGACGTAGCCCACCGTCTGAATGTCATATGGAAGCTTATTAGGGTACAGAGAAAAAAAGGCACAGAGTAGGAAAAAAGCACGAAATGTTAACTTCAATCTCGAAATATCCACTTTAATCACGTAGTTTATTTTGTCATTAAAGTAGAACATCATTAACTTCATCTTAAAATCATTTAATTTACTTGTTTCTCAAATCCCATCGTAACTAAAGTAGCATGTTAAGTGCTTTGTTTTGTATGTGATCTTCAATGTGCTCTATGTGTGTGAATCACTACGTGCTTCCGTTCTTTCTCTTTCTCTTTCTCTGACAGGACACAGAATCCATTACATTCGTGATATTATAGCTCTCTGAATAATTAAAATACTGAGATGTATACGTGATATCATTTTGATGATGATTGGAATGAAAGCATGTTATTAAGAACACGATGGCGCAGTGATTGTTCATGTCTCATACAAGATGATGCTGCGCCATGCGCGACCTTCAATGAAATAATTTATTGTAGCAGTACTGTCTCCTTCAAACATACTAACCCCCAATTCCTGTCCTTACTTTTCTTTCCCCAAATACCCAATCGCCACACAATCAGCTCTGTAATAGACGTTAAGCCATCTGTAAGCTTAACAACGACGATTTGTCAAAACTTTTAAGGAACTTTGAAATATCTTCATAGTACGTGTTTAATTATTCTATCTGTCTATTATTCCAATGTTGCGCCAGTCTCAGCAAATATACAGTGCAAGGCAGGGACAATACGTGAACTTGCTAGTTCTGTGCCACCGTGTCCTCCCTCACATGTTTAATTATTAACAATACAGATTATTTAAATGAAGTTAAAGTTTTATCTGTATAATATAATAAACATTTTGCTGCATTTCATCTTACAAATGATATCGTCATCTATGTAAATGCGTACTTTATAAAATGGTGCAGGTTGTGCAATATTATAACTCTAGTGCAAGTTTACAGTGAGGTAATTGTACTTATAAGTACAAACAGTTCTACAAGGAGCAATTGATTGAGTGCGTTTATAGCTCTTGGGATGAAACTGTTTCTGAACCACGAGGTCTGTACAGGAAAGGCATTGAAACGTTTTGCCATGGCTGAGGCAGGGTGGGCTTGATGCTGTATACCGATATTTCTCTTTCCGATCAGCTGCTGCTGTGATTCACACTCAGATACAGTGACATAAATACTCCGAGCGGTGCAGTGAGAGTAATATGAAAAATCCGCTGTGGCAACCCTTAACGAGAACAGCTGAAAGAAGAAGAAGGTGAAGAGAGAGTAACAACGCTAAAGCAGTTATGGTATTTGGAATACTATGGCTGTTCCCTGGACCATTATATTGTTACAAGTTAATTACAATCAAATGCATTACACTAATAAACAATATGTGGTTAGTTTCAGTGTATTTATAAAGCCGCGTCAGGAAAATAAAGAGTAACCACACAGGAACAGTAGCATTGCTTTGACGCTGGATGCCGCCAGTCTGCAAAACCGAGCAGAGAACTTGCGTACGACAAGGTATGGGGTACCGTGGAAAAGTGCGTGGCTTTATGCAAAGTGTAGGTTTTATACATCGCGATTTGAACGTGGAAAAGTTCTTACGCAACATTTCTGTGCGTATGCACCGTTCATACACTGGACACAGGAGAACGTCAGCTACTCATCAAACTCTGCCTCTGATCCCCACCTTCTTTGGTTCTGATGGCATCTGTTTTGACCATTAAGGTAGGTTCCTGAAATCAACTAATTCTTTTCTTCATTTTTTCCACCTGGAAATTAAATGAGGCTACCATTTGTATTTCAACTCTTTGATTTCTTATGCATTTTACAGCAGTTTTAGTCAAATCACCAAACTTCTAAAAGAGATTCAGCTCTGTGGGGGACACGAATGAAAGAATTTCAAACTGTTGCATTCGCAAGACAATAAATTTAAACCTTAAACTGTTTTTAGCATACCATAGATCTGCTCCTTCCTGCAAAAGACGTGAGAACTTACACTACTTCCTCCCTGTTCTAGATTTCATCTGCTTGGAGTAAGAAAGACCTCCTCTTGGGGTTTAGTGTGATTCGGTGAGTTTTCATCAGAGTTAGGGACAAATATTAAATTAGGAATTGCAGGTGCAGTGACATTGTCAATTGCAGTTACAGAGTTCAGAGCTTACATTGTAGGGTTAACAAGTGTAGATGGCTTCCCTCCAAGGATGTCAGTGTCCTCCCACATGCTGTTAGGCTGACTGGCACTGTATGAGTGTGTTCTTTAACATACCCCACAATGGATGCAAATTCTGTCCAGCGTTGATTCCTACGTAACTCCCAGTGCATTCAGAATAAGCTCTGGCAACTGTCAATCTCACACTGGAGGTCTGGCATACTAAAGAATGGATGGCTTATTAATATCTGTACAAAATATGACAAACACAGCTGTGGTCAAATTTGGACTCTTCTATTTATTTCTCAGATTGCATGAATTTTTTTGGGCTGAATCACTGACCCTCCTAAGATCACATGGCTGGCCCTTCATGTTATAACAAATGTTACACGAATATGACAGTGGAATGCTGTTGCTGGAGGGCTCTTTAACACCCATGAGGAACAACACTACAATAATAGCAGACTGTAGGCGTATTTCCCTGATTATGAATTTCGACAAATGGTAAGTTTCAGTTCACCCAGTTCCACTACAGTCTCACGTCTCCTAACCAGCAACAGAATAAAAACCTGGACCATTAATTTGACTCTAACATATTGCTTTTGGTATACAAGACCAATTTTATCTTTATAATATAAATTAGTTATAAGTTACTGTAATAATTTTGCTTGTGTTTCAAAATAAAACCTCATCGACTAGTTAGTTTAATATGTGTTATGTGTACTTCAAAGGCTAACTTTAAAGGAATACTCAGAAAACAGGAATAATCAGACCATGAACCTCACCGGCTGTGTTCCAGTGTGTGTCCACAGCAAAATGGACTATCCCCTTTCAACATTAACTGTAAAGGTAGCGGGCAGGTAATCGGTATAATAATTGACAATTTACAGTAACAAAGTGGCATAAAATGATAGAAATTGACAAAATGAGGATTTACTAGAAAGGCATAGATAGAATCATTGGATGGAAAGATTCACTCATTAGAGTGGATGGCCAGCTCAGTCTCCACTATAGAAAACTCAGGATCGGGTGGGCAGCCAGTTGGTGGAGGTCTCCAGAACTATGACTTTGTTTTTTAACTTTCCCTTTTCCGATTTTAATCTCCACCATTGTCAACTGACCATAGTCCATCCATCCATTATCCAACCCGCTATATCCTAACTACAGGGTCATGGGGGTCAGGGCGTGCACACACACACAGCCACACTCACCCACACACAAGGGACAATTTTATTATCGGCAATGCACCTAACCTGCATATGTTTGGACTGTGGGAGGAAACCCACGCAGATGAACATGCAAACTCCACGCAGGGAGGACCTGGAAAGCGAACCGGGTCGCCTAACTGCGAGGCAGCAGTGCTACCCACGGCTCCACCGTGACCATAGTTCATCAATTCATTAATGGACAGATATTGTTGGGTTCCAGTTATGTTTAATCAGTTTCTAATTTGTTATTTGTGTGTTTTAACAAATCTGCATTTGTATGTGTAGCAGTTCTGTATTTAGTAATTAGTATAATCTATACTTGTATTTTAACTAAGAATTGCTCACAGTGTTCTGTGCCTGTAATCAATGACGATCTCTCTACAAAAATAAGTTGTCTTGCATTGTCTTGTATTGCATTGTATGGGCAGCATTCTTGAAGTAAGAAATACTTAACTTCCCTTTGTCAAAATATATCGTTATATACCCTGAAAAGCAAAACTTAGTCAAAGCTCATTTTATGGGACCATGTGTGGCCAAAAAATATTCAAAAGAGTTAGTACCAGTTTCATTTACTCCCAAGAGATTCAAACTTATGGAGGCAGATGTTTACACTTTAAATGCCATAAAGCCCACAGTTTAAACCCCGGGAATGCATCCCTGGGAATCCGCTTCATTCATTAATAAGCATAACTGTAAAAAGATTTTATAGAGATATAATAGCTGAGACATAGTCTTCTGAAAACAGCCCAGAAAGATTCACCATAACATTAGCATTAATTTGAGACCAGACATGGCAATGAAGATATTACACGTCTCATAAATTCTTAAATCGATTCCAATGAACTGTTAAGACCACAACTAGTTGAATGTCCATTTGGTGAACTGATAGAAGACTTTTGACAGCTGTGCTCTTGGGAAAAACCCATCCTTTCTTGAAGTCGAACAGCTCTCACAAAATAACAGGAACTCTGACATTATTGTAGACAAACAGCAGTTTATTGCTGATGCAGTTGTAATTTCCTCAGGCCACAACTCCAATTTCCTATAAGATCATGCGACAAACCATCAAAGTTGCTGTTTCAACTTTCTCCACCACTAAAAGAGATGTGGTGTCTTCCCAGGGCCAACCTTATAATTAAGTATAGGCAATTGTCTTAGGCTGTAGGACAACGTTGGCATTGCCCATTTTGCTAGGCTTTTAGTGGCACACAAAGCCTTTTAAGACAGCAGATTTAACAGGGATGCAGAAATCCAGCATGTGTGAATGGCTGAGCTGCAGCTTTACCAATACTTTGGTCAGCTCTGTACTTTGATAACAAAGGTGCAGGTCAGAGTTGAGCCGACACTTCTACAGAGACTCCTTCTTTTCAAAAGGCGCCCCAAAGGACATTCATTTTAAGCTTGTAAACACAAACTGAACTCGTCTGAGGTGATGGGCAAAATAACACAACTACAGTATATGCAGACACTGGACCTGTAACTGGAAGAGACCTCGATTTAATCGCCAGAGGTAACACCTTCCTTCAGAACTAGCTGCATTCATCTCTTTTTGCTCTTTGGAAGTGAAAGCTGACAAACTGCTCTCTTTTTATAATATATTTTATTTATTTGTAGGCACCTTTCTAAACACTCAAGGACACCGAACAATAGATAAAACACAGATTATAAACAAAACTAGAATACAAAAATTTAAATCAGACAGAGCAATTGTAATCAAAGAGAAAAAGCAGTCTTAAACAAATGAGTTTTAAGATCAGATTTGAAAAGTGAAAATGATTCAATATTTCTAAGCTCAGATGGTAGTGAGTTCCAAAGCTGAGGAGCTGAGCTCTGATTCAACTGAATGCTCTGCTCCCCATAGTGGTAAGACGAACGAAGGGAACAGTCAAGTGGATGGAGGAGGAGGATCTAAGGGTACGGGAGGGAATGGCAACATGGAGGAGGTCAGACAGATATTGAGGGGTAAGGTTGTGGATAGCCTTAAAAGTTAGTAGGATCATTTTGAATTGAATTCGGAACTGAACTGGAAGCCAGTTAAGCTGCTGCAAAACAGGAGTGATATGGTGAATAGATGGGGTTCCAGTAATGATGCGGGCAGCTGAATTCTGGACCAGTTGAAGCTTATAAAGAGATTTGCGAGAAAGATCAAAGAAAAGGGAATTGCAATAATCCAGACGAGAAGTAACAAGGCTTTGAACAAGGATAGCAGTGGTGTGGGGAGTGAGGGAGTGGCGAATACGATTAATGTTACGCAAGTGGAAATATGCAGACTGGGAGATGTTATTGTTGTGGGACTGAAAGGATAAAGTACTGTCAAGGATGACACCCAGACTTTTAACCTGTGGGGAAGGGGAGACAGAGGAATTATCAATAACAAATGAAAAATGATCAGTTTTGGATAATGTTGATTTTGTACCAATGAGGAGAACCTCAGATTTGTCACTATTTAATTTAAGAAAATTTGAAGAAAACCAGGATTTGATTTCTGCTATGCAATCAATAAGTGAGGAGGGTGGAAAGGAAGCAGTAAGTTTGCTAGTGAGATAGAGCTGGGTGTCATCATCATAACAGTGGATGCTAATGTTATATTTACAAAAGATATTACCAATGGGAAGGAGGTAAATAATGAAAAGGAGGGGCCTCAGGACAGAGCCCACCAGAAGTAACAGCGGTGGGTTGGGATGTGAAAGTTTTAAGCTGAACAAACTGAGTGCAGCCTGAGAAGTAGAATCTGATCCAATCCAGTGGAGTGTGGGTAATGCCAATCAAAGAGAATCTATTGAGAAGAATAGTATGACAAATAGTGTCAAAGGCCGCACTCATGTCAAGAAGGATGAGAATAGTGATTAAACCAGAATCAGCTGCCATAAGGAGGTCATTAGTAAGTTTTATAAGTGCCATTTCTGTACTGTGGAGGGGACGAAAACCAGACTGGAACTGTTCATACAGATTATTTTGAGATAAATGGGAATGAAGTTGAATAGCCACTATTTTTTCAAGAATTTTGGAAATGAAGGGTAGATTAGAAATAGGACGAAAATTACTGAAATTAGTCAAATCGGCAGCAGGATTTTTCAGTATTGGTGTTGTTGCAGCAGTTTTAAAAGATGAAGGAACAGTACCAGTAGTGAGAGAAGAGTGGATTATAGCAGAGATAAGGGGGACCAGAGAGGGGAGGCAGGCTTTGACTAGAACTGTAGGGAGGGGGTCCAGTTGACAGGCTTACAGACAAGATCTGAGATTTCTGAGAAGGTAGGAAGCTGAAAAGAGGAAAATGAGTGAGTTGGTGGGTGAAATTCAAATGAAGTACTGGAGGAATCCATACAGAGAGACAGATGAATCATCTGGATTTTTTCATTAAAAAAGGACATAAGGGAATTGCAAAAATCAGTTGAGTAAAGGTGAGAAGGTAAAGAATCCAGGGGTTATGTGATATTATTAAGCAGTGAAAACAATGACTTGGTGTTGCCTTCATTGGAAGAAATAATGTGAGTATAATAGTTAGATTTAGTTTGGGCAATATCGTCCTTGTAATAAAGTATATGGTTTTTGTACATCTCTTTGTGAACAGAGTCCAGTTTTTTTATACAACCATTTAAGTTGTTGGCCTTTGGCTTTCAAAAGCCAAAGTTCAGGCGTGAACCAGGGAGCAGAAAAGGAGAAAGAAAAAGATCTAGTTTTTAATGGAGCGACAGAGTTAAGAATACCATTAAGTCCAGTGTTATAGTGGGAGACCAGTTCTTCAGGAGTGGATAAATTATGAATGTCCATAAGGGAATAAAAACTAGAGGAAAGAGAGCCCAAGTTAATATTCTTAAAATCACGGAAAGATATGAGATTGGAAAGCTTAGTGTTGGAAAGTGCAAGTTTAACATTGAATGAAATAAGAAAATGATCAGTTATGGGGAGTTCATCTGCAGTACAATCAAGCAGGGTAACTCCAGAACAGCAAATCAAGTCCATGATATGTCCTTTGGAATGAGTGGGTACATCAGTATGCTGCTGGAATCCAAAACTCTCAAGGCAGGATGTGAAGTCTCTAGGAATAGGGACATTGATATTATCCATATGTATATTGAAATCCCCCAGAAGTTTTATGTTTGATGAAACAGTAGATAAGTATGTAAGAAAAACAGCAAAGTCGTTCAGAAAGTCATTATTTGATTTAGGGGGCCGGTAAACAGCTGCAATAATAGTAGTAGGAATAGGTCCAGTTAATTGACACACAAGAGATTCAAATGAACTAAAGGCAGGAACAGACAATGGCAGGACTTTGCACTTCTCATGATACATTAACGTGAGACCTCCTCCCCAGCCTGAGCCACAGGGTTGAGAGATGCAAACAAACCCCGGGGGAGTAGATTTGGTAAGTTGGGAAAAGTCATGAGGTTGTTGCCATGTCCCGGTTAGACAGAAAAAGTCAAACTTATGATCAGTGAGGAGATCGTGGATGAGAGGCCCCTTGCTCGTAAGTGAGATGTTCAACAGACCGAAGATGACAACGGCGTTATCGCATTTAGCAAAGGTGTTAGCTGACCGGGCTAGGCTGGCTAACACACTGTGGTCAGCGACTCTGCTTAAGTTACAAGGAGGATGTTGAGAACTGGACCAGATGGAGTTTATTATTTTCGAACAATCAGCTGGATACTCCGGCGGGTTCCGCAGTGGATGTATCTCCAACGGGGGAGGAATACGATGTCCGGGTGGAGATACAGCCTAGCCAGCGGTGGCTTGGACAAGTGGCAGTGCAGTCAGAGGAGCTCAGCAGCTGAGTACTGAAGCAGACCTGTCGCAGGCTGGATAGCGAGTGACAGGAGGGACCAAATAAACACGAACCAAATCATGTCTTCATGTCTTCATGTTAAGTGAAGATGCAGACAACTCAGATGTCCAGAGAACAAAGGCAGGTAAGTTTCAAAGCGGGGATAGGCTGAAAAATATCCATACACAGCCAAATCACCAGTTGAGCTAGAAATCAGTCAAGCTTTAAATGACTGAAAAATATTACTCAACAAATAAATCTGTCCAAAATGAAAACAGTTGCTTAGTCCATTAGATTGTAATTTAATCATAAAAAAGTTAAAAAAATTACTGACAAGCAGCAGCGACCAGTCACGGCAGTGTTCGCTCAACTGGAAATTGACTAGGCAGATTTTAGGCAGATTAAAGTTGATGACCCACTCTTTGGAGTGAGAATCCACCCACAAAGTACACAAATGTTATTTGGCTTGGAAGCTACACCTCATAGAGCCTCGGACCTGGCATCCCTGAACTTGCTCCAAGATCCATTCATTTAAGACAAGCTCTGGGCTAGTGACTGAGCCTAATCTGAGAAGCAGCATTACTTCAAGAGGTTGCAGAGGACACAGTGAAGACTCTAACAGCAAGCTGAGGAAGGCAACACCACACCACAGACAAAGGACCATGTAGTTAAAAACCAAGAGTGCACTCCAACGCAAGAATCCTCCGGTTCAAACTGAAGCAACAACACGCAACTCCACACCACATTGGACATCATCTTTAAAGGACTGGTATCATAAAAGCTGTGTATCAATGCAGGTAATTAATTAACTGAGTAATTAACCCTTTCTGTTTTTCTACAATGCCCTTGGACAACAGAGCAATCTAGACAAAGTTCCTAAATGGCACACCATTGGAACAGAAGATATAGTGCACAATTTTCTGTTTGACAGTCTGACCAAGGAACATTTTTGCACATGGTGCCAAAATAAAAAAAAACAGTCTGACAACACATGGCCGCCATCTCCTATATGATGTCACCACCCTATGGCTGTGATGAAAACTTGAAAAGTGGTCCTTGCTTCCAAAGCTTTGAGTGATTGGTGGTAGGACAAATTAAGTGGAATATTCCAAATTGTCTGGACATCTCCAATTTGCTTATTGCCTCAATTGATCCATGAAGGATGCCATGTCCTTCTCACCTCCTCTGGATAATAAACCATCAAAGCTGATCACCAAATTCCTCTTCTTGGAACTTAGTGCCAACCCCTGCTATTGGATTTTGGACTTCAGACTCAGTATGTATGGAGTGGCATCATCACATCCTTCACACTGACTCTCAATACAGATATTCCACAGGATAGTGTGCCGAAATCCCTTCTGTACTCCTTGTTCAACTATATCTGTGTAGCCAGACACAGTTTCAACTCTTCTATCATGAAATTTGCTCATGATACCACCACTATAGGTCATATCACAAACAATGATAAGACAACTTTTAAAGAAGAAGTCTACCTGCTGACATATTGGTACCAGGATGGCAATCTTGCCATTAAAGTCAGAAAGCAGAAGGCACCCCACACTTCTGTCTGCATTACAGGGCATGCTGCTGAGCAGCTTCACATTTCTTGCAGTTATCATCATTGATGAACTGATTTGGGCACAACACATTTCTCTTGTCAAAAGGACTCACCAATGTCTCTGTTTCCTTAGGCATTCAAGGAAAGCCCTGAAAGCCATTGGGTGTTTCTTCTATATGTGTATCTGGTAAAATGTTTATTGTCTGTTGCTCTTATCGTTTTTCTCTCATTAGACTGTGGTGGACATGCAAGTAAGAATCACACATGGCAAAACAGCTGAACCTGAATCCTTGCATGGCTAGCTGTGTCTCCAGACTTGTCTCCAAAAGAGCATGTCTTGGGCACCAGTTGCCTTCATGGACCATTGGCTGCATGGAGGAGCAGTTGCCCTGTGCATAATTGGATGTGCCACAAATCTGCATTCAGCACTTGTATGACCCTGTGACATGACTCCAATCCACTTGTGTCACCCTCAATGGCGCTATTCATTTACCTGATACTAACAACTTACATTTTACCTGTTTTTAAGCAATACATAGAACTTTTGATGGGATTTACACTTATTTGTTACTTTAATGCAAACTGCGCCTCTGATTCTGTTTTTTGTAATCACATAATCTAGAAGAGTATATGAGGATGCCAGGTTAACACTATTGTAACATATGTTCTGAATAATTATTTTCATTTTCGAGTCTGAAAGTATTTTATTGTTGTGGCTTCATCAGGTTAACACAATGAGAAGAGAGGAGTTTGACATTCAGTTATGGTGACTGTAAATTGTCCTAATATGAGTGACTTTGGGCTTATGTGTGAAAGGGTCCTGTGAATCTCTGGTGCCTGGTGCTGCAGAGATGGGCTTCAGCTCCCATGATAGTGAACCACTGTTATTTAACACAGCATTCCTCAACCACTGGGCTGCCATTGTTTGTTATGGTAGTGGCAGTGGGTTGCTGCAGGTCATCTAAGCAATTGACATTACTGCACAATATGTTTCTCTGTATCCCCCTCTGATGTTTGCATGCAGGTCAAGAAGTTTTGTGCTTGGTACATCACAGGCCCCCTCTCGCTCCTAAGTTTGCACTCCGTACACCATGGTTCCTCCTTCCCCTGCTCGGATGTTCATACTTGATTCCCCAAGGGGGAACTCTGATGATTGTGCTTGACTCTGGGTCATGACACCAGAAAGTTTGAGTAGCAGTGATTTAGGATGCAGTCCACATCAGCCGTTATTTGCTGAGTGTATCGATGTTTAGAGGAAGTAGAACTGAGCTTTGAGGGAGCCGATAGTGTGACAGAAAATATTCATGAACAAATTATTTCATTTTTTTATTTATTGTTTTTTGCCATACTCTCATTTGGATTTCCACAAGATCTTTGTGAAAGTTTTGTGTTAGATCTTGATATTTACCTTCCTATTATTTAAGTATGAATGACACCATATTGTTTACTGTTGCTATGCACAGTTGCCAGTCATGTGACTTATAGATTGACATTGTGACACTGCCACTATAAAACACAGTAGCAGTTTTAATGTTCAGTTTTTTTTACATCTCTTTATCTTGCATATTTTACTTAGAGGAAGTTAAAAAGCACATCCACAAAGACTCTGGTTTTAGATATTTTGCTTAACCCTATTGGACTGTGTTTTTTGTTTTGTGTGTTTTTGGATTGTTGTATCATTTGTCTTATTGACTTCCTACCCATTATGTGACATGGATTTTGTTTTCTCCCATCTATTAATGAATATTCTGGTCTTTTCTTACTCGTTTCATTTATGGGCCTCTCTTCTCTCACAATGTCCTTAACAAAAATGCTGTAAGTAAAACTCATGTAGGCTTTTCCAATTAGGATCAAGTATTTTTTGGGCCATAATGCAGGAAGCAACACCAGATGGGTCGACGCTCCATCAGGGGCACATTGATTTATATACACCCACCCGTAATCACACTAAACCAATGCAGAGTCACTAGTGCTGGCCATTCTGTCACAAAGTGAAGATGTGTGGCTTGAAATGAAAGAGTAACGCAGTAAGTACAGGCCTCTAAATTGCTGAAAGATCACAACAGGCCTTTTTTTAGCACTGAACGCTTTTAAAGGAAAATGGAACACAATATAATAATAAAAGGATTCTGCCACAAACAGATGAAAGTCTTTCACAGTGTACTAAACCCATCATTACAACCAATGGTAGGCATAATCATTTCTTGGAATAAAAAGATACGTCATTCAAAACTACTCACCCTTAGTAATCTTTGATAGGACTGTGTATAATGCACAGAGGTATGAAAAAGTTTTTGGCCCTTTCCCGATATCCTCCATTTTTAAGGATTTGCTGCATCGCATCTTTAGACAAAATGTATTATTAGAATAAGGGAAGCAGATAGAGTTGCATACAATACCATTTCTAAATTGGTGCTTAACATATTTAAGTAATAACGATATCCAACACCTGTACTGCCTATGTGAAAAGGTAATTGCCCCCTCAGTTAGACTTTCAAACAGCTCACCAGTGTTAATTGATACTTAGACTAAGCCAGAACTGCTGAATCTGAACCTCACAATATACGGAACCTTACTATGAGAAGAACACTATGCCTTGATCAAAGGAAATTGATGAGGAAAAAAAGTTGTTGAAACTTACCAATCAGGAAAGGGTTACAAAGTTATTTCCAAGTCTCCATGATCGGTATCATCCCCAAATGGTGAACATTGGAACCGTGGTGCAGTAAATCTTCCCTGAAAATGGCAGCCTGCCAAAATGACCCAATGGCACAGTGATGAGACATTCAAGAAGTCATGCAGAATTCCAGGAGAACATCCAAGGAACAGCATCTAGGCCCAGCTAAGGTCAATGATCATGACTCTGTGACGAAGAAGAGCCTAAGCAAAAGTGGAACTCATGGGAGAATAGCAAGGTGGCAACCTCTACTATTCAAGTATAACATCAGTGCTCACACCAAGCCTTTTGGAATAATACTGCGTGGACAGATGAATCAAAAGTCAGACACTTTGAACAACAGAGCCCTCACTATGTCTGGCATAACACAAACACAGAGTTCAGAAGTAAGAACATCAAACCTACAACAAATCATGTAAAACAAATACTTTATGACAACACTATATTAAATAACACACAAATGCAATAATATCTATATTATTTTTGATAGCTTGGACTTACAGAAGCGCCTGGCATATACAAATATTAATGTTTCCTCTTTCCATCACTTCTTAACATGTCTTGTTTTCAAACTCTTCATCAATTCCACCGCTCTTCTGGTTTCCTCACAATGCTTTAAAGCCTCGATTGCTGTGATTAAAACATGAATTTCATTACCAGTGTTGCCACGCCGCTGTATATCATCACTGCTGGAGCTTGACGTCTTTGCAGACACATTCTAACCTTAAACCCCTTAGACCTTTAATTTTGTTTTACTTTAATTATGCATAATTATATATATGGCATCCAGTTTGCCTTAACTTTTGTAGCAGCAAAATGATTGTATTTTCATTCATCATCGCACTCTGCTGGAGTAAATCACCGAATGCACTGAATAGCAGGTACATATTTCTGACTAAAACTGAGAAGGCTTTTAAAGCAGAAAAATAACAATATTTGTCCCTTTGGTTGACATGATTGGCTAGGTGTGCAGCTCTGCTTCTTCAGTACACTTGTATTCCTGATTTAATTCTTTGCTCTGGTGCTAATAACTTGTACACCGTTTATTTCAACATCCTTCAGGTGATCC
Organism: Polypterus senegalus; assembly: GCF_016835505.1. Lineage (NCBI taxonomy): Eukaryota > Metazoa > Chordata > Cladistia > Polypteriformes > Polypteridae > Polypterus > Polypterus senegalus. The sequence continues at coordinate 86,557,555 of NC_053164.1, read as the reverse complement.
TTGGACTATTAAAGTTGGTGGATCGATGTCTCTAAATTAGCTTGGTGTGTTAATAATTGTTGTTTTGCGATTTTTTTCTCATTATGTCTATTCATTATTGAACTCTCTTAATCCAGTTTGGTGTCAGGGCAAAAGCCACCGCCTATCCAGACAACACAAATGTTTAATAATGCCAGTGGTCAATTTAACTAGACTTTAGAAAGGAATTATAATAACTGAGAGAGTGACGGTTGCTGCATCAATATATGATTAGGATTGGCAAGCTTTTCTGGGCTGAATGCTCATTTCTTGTTAAAATTGTTTATATGATCTAATCTACAGTTGCTAGGCAACATTGATCATGCTGAAATCAGGTAATGGAAGGGGCAAGCAAAATAAAGAGGGGGTTCATGTCTCCATATGTGCCTTTGTGTAGCTCAGTATCTCTATCGCAAAGGCCACTGCTGGTGCCTGGACAGACAGGGATGTAATGGTATCAACAATTCTGAAATCAATTAGAATTGTCATAAATCAGGATTTCTTATTCTCTGGAATTTATTTTCATTTATTTTTTGCTAGTTTCACGTGTGCTTTTCCTTGTTATTAATTTAAAATTTTGATGACATCATTTTGGCTCCCTGTAACATCATGTGTGCATAGCTTGACATCATGTCACCACTATTACAAGGCTAAGTGAATAATTATCCGCACTTTTGTGATCAGTTTGTTTGGGTTGGCTGTAGAGTTTTGTGGAAAGTATTGACCTTGATCAGTCAGTGTCTCTTGGTGTTTTCTAGGAGTAAAAATGGCTGTTCTGCTGTCCATTTGCACCAAAGAAGGGCATCAAGCTGATCTGCTGTTTATGGGCTAAAGGCATATCAGGGACCAAAATTCATGGATGGCTTCCTGCACAATATGGAGACAGTGTGTGACCACAGCAGAGTGTTTATGAAGGGACTGAGAAGTTCAAAAATGGTTGGACAAGTGTTAAGCATGAAGAAGTGGAAGACCTGTGCGTGTCCACTATCGACAACAATATTGAGCAAGTTGGCACATGATTGTGATTAACTGACGATGGTCTTGGTTCCTGATACACCTTCACCTCATAAAAAGTGGTTCACTGCTTGCTGCACTTAAAAATGCCCTTTCTTGCTTCTTGACTCCTGCAGATAAGGATAGCCATACTGCACTATAGAGGAATGTAACGAGTATTTTTCTGTTTCTGTCTATGGGATTGTTATTGCCAGGATTGTCATCATAATGGGCAAAGTAGGCATTGTACTAACAGAATAACCACAACATACTACTGAGCCACAGAAAATGTGAGGAAGAATCAGGAGATGAAAAATAGTCCAAAGCCTTGTAAAGTTCAAAACTGGAAAGTCTAACTTATCTGTCATCATGCCTAATTGAAACACCACAAGTCAAAGTCAAAAGAAAACAAACCAGAAGGTCGATAAACAAAATGTATTAGCCGTGAAAGATTTTTATTAAGAACTCTGATCACCAGCAAGTCTTTCAGCTTCTTCTAACTCATGACACCACAGGCTAGCAACAATACAAATGCTGAATTCAAAATGGCAGTACCAAAAGAAAACAAAATGGCATTGATGAAATACGTTAAAATATTTTAAACTTTGTTAAATAAAAGTGTTTATAACAAAACTAGCCATGTGCGCCCAACTACATAGCGCGTGTTAAAGTTGTCTGTGAAGGGCTCCCTGTTTAAACGCGGCTGCCAGTCGTGAACTGGGCCCTTATGCACAGCATTATCATTTTTTATAAGGGAAACAAAATTACAAAAGAAAACCCTTGGACATTGATTTGATAGGAACGGCCTACTTGGAATCACTGTCCGAATCGTAATTATGTGGTGGTGTAGGAGCATTTCTGCTTCTGTCCGTTCACAGTCCGTCTCGTTTTCACAACGCTATCGTTTCCTCTCACGATGTCTTCTCAACCTTTCTCCAATCTCGCAGGTTGCTTTGTGGCAATCCAAAGAGTAAGGCAATATACACGAAGCAATGGTTATAAAAGGGGGACACATAGGTATCCAGGCTCTTTAAAGCATAAATAGGGATCACTTCACTGACATGTGAGCAAGCCACGGTACAACTGTGAGAGGCGCAGCACTCGCCCGACTTCTAGCGTAACAATAATAATTTCCGGAACATGCTGTTACGTTGTCATTCATTTTGCCCACTGTTTTTTTTTTCATTCATATGTTACATAGACACATACCTTTTATCTTCGGCAATCTCATTCTCTAACCAGGCCTCCGGAGCTAACCAGCGTAACACTGTCCACCACCCCTTTCGTTATTCCTGCACATTGTTGACATCCGTGAGTAACAACAACGTACTAAACTGGCAGGTGGTCTACGCATGCGTGGAATTCGTGGACAAACAAAGATCAAGATCTAAATGAAGATCTCTTTAGTTAATTTAAAGCACAATAATTTGTTTAGTTTGAATGTCTGTGTTTTGAGGTGTGACTGGAGTGCTACAGTCTTCAGTAGTATAAACCTGGAGGAGATTCTTAATGCAATGCCTATGGTTTAGTTGTCTCTCTACTGCCATCTAGTGCTTCTTCTTCTAATTCATTCGCAGACAAACAAAGATCAAGATCCAAATGAAGATTATAGATGGAGATGTTAGCAAAACAAGGTTCAGGAATCTTTAAAACTCTTTACATGAATGAGAATGTCCAAGAGAAAACACAAATCATAGCTGCAATAAATTTATAACATAATGAAATCATAACACATACAATCCCTGGCTGAACAAAATGTCCTTACATGGCAGGAAGTGAGTCTGTTGATTTTTTATTTTTTCCACTGCGTATATTTAAACACTAAATGACAGTGAGTGCAAGAGAATACTTCTAGACAGGGACCAAACCAGTGTTTTTCAACCGGGGTTCCACGGAACTGGGTTCTGTGACTGCTATCCAAGGGTTCCGCCAAAAAAGCCCCATGATATAGGACATACTGGTGGATAATTGCACAGGGTTCCATGAGCAAGGTAACCATTTGCGCAGGGTTCCACTCCAGCGAAAAGGTTGAAAAACACTGGACTAAACTCTGCTGGCTAACCTTTAATAATGGCCTGTTACCGCTGATAGACGACAGGGATGCAATGTTACTCAGAGCCCTAAAAGTGATTGTAACTGCCTGTTGTATCTGTGAGAGGGATATGATGTAGAATCTGTAGAGTCATTGTTTTGTTGTTGTGTATCTGTGTAAATGTTTATTAAATACACAAGTAAGGCGTTTCTCATAATCATGATTCAAGAAATACTCATAATTTTTTTCTTGTTTCTATATTCTATGTTTCCATAAATATCAATAACATCATGAGTAATGCTATTCTGTGAAGTTAGTGGAAATTAAGTTGTGTTCTGATGGAAATGTAGTGTAATGCAGATTGTGGCATATGATGTCATGGTGGCCAACTTATTTAAGGTCAAGTCATGTATGAGAAAGTGCCTGAACTTTTCTCTCTAAAATAAAGACTGCCAAAAGTAATTCAGTTCTTCAGTAAAAATAATGTTAAGGAACAGTTTCACACATGGAACATTTTTATTTGTTTTTAGTCGGGTTCTGGTGATCTTACCACAACAAAGCACAAAAATAGTTGTAGGCCACCACAAAATCCACACAAAAGGCCAAACCTGCCCTATTTTCAGGTCTGGGCCCATTGAATAGGACCTTGAAATACTGGCTGTGGACTACTGCAGACTTGCACAAAGTCTTATAGAACAATGAATCAAAATTTGTTTACGCAGGGTGTTTGTACACCGCTGAGTTGGTGAAATGATGGTTCCTCAGTGTGTGACACCAGCTGTCAAACATAGAGGAGGAGATGTGATGGTCTGGAGTTGGCGACTTGCACAGAGAACTGGAATACTGAATCAAAAGGGTTACCAGAGTTTGGCTGTTACAGTGCATCCGTAAAGTATTCACAGCGCATCAATTTTTCCACATTTTGTTATTTTACAGCCTTATTCCAAAATGGATTACATTCATTTTTTTCCTCAGAATTCTACACACAACACCCCATAATGACAATGTGAAAAGAGTTTACTTGAGGTTTCTGCAAATTTATTAAAAATAAAAAAAACTGAGAAATCCCATGTACATAAGTATTCACAGCCTTTGCTCAATACTTTGTCGATGCACCTTTGGCAGCAATTACAGCCTCAAGTCTTTTTGAATATAATGCCACAAGCTTGGCACACCTGTCCTTGGCCAGTTTCGCCCATTCCTCTTTGCAGCACCTCTCAGGCTCCATCAGGTTGGATGGGAAGCATCGGTGCACAGCCATTTTAAGATCTCTCCAGAGATGTTCAATCGGATTCAAGTCTGGGCTCTGGCTGGGCCACTCAAGGACATTCACAGAGTTGTCCTGAAGCCACTCCTTTGATATCTTGGCTGTGTGCTTAGGGTTGTTGTCTTGCTGAAAGATGAACCGTCGCCCCAGTCTGAGGTCAAGAGCGCTCTGGAGCAGGTTTGTCTCTGTACATTGCTGCAGTCATCTTTCCCTTTATCCTGACTAGTCTCCCAGTTCCTGCCGCTGAATAACATCCCCACAGCATGATGCTGCCACCACCATGCTTCACTGTAGGGATGGTTTTGGCCTGGTGTTGAGCAGAGCCTGGTTTCCTCCAAACGTGACGCCTGGCATTCACACCAAAGAGTTTAATCTTTGTCTCATCAGACCAGAGAATTTTGTTTCTCATGGTCTGAGAGTCTTTCAGGTGCCTTTTGGCAAACTCCAGGCGGGCTGCCATGTGCCTTTTACTAAGGAATGGCTTCCGTCTGGCCACTCTACCATACAGGCCTGATTGGTGGATTGCTGCAGAGATGGTTGTCCTTCTGGAAGGTTCTCCTCTCTCCACAGAGGACCTCTGGAGCTCTGGCAGAGTGACCATCGGTTTCTTGGTCACCTCCCTGACTAAGGCCCTTCTCCCCCGATCGCTCAGTTTAGATGGCCGGGCAGCTCTACGAAGAGTCCTGTTGGTTTTGAACTTCTTCCACTTACGGATGATGGAGGCCACTGTGCTCATTGGGACCTTCAAAGCAGCAGCAATTTTTCTGTAACCTTCCCCAGATTTGTGAAAATCCTGTCTCGGAGGTCTACAGACAATTCCTTTGACATCATGCTTGGTTTGTGCTCTGACATGAACTGTCACCTGTGGGACCTTCTATAGACAGGTGTGTGCCTTTCCAAATCATGTCCAATCAACTAAATTTACCACAGGTGGACTCCAATTAAGCTGCAGAAACATCTCAAGGATGATCAGGGGAAACAGGATGCTTGTGAGCGCAATTTTGAGCTTCATGGCAAAGGCTGTGAATACTTATGTACATGTGCTTTCTCAGTTTTTTTATTTTTAATAAATTTGCAAAAACCTCAAGTAAACTTTTTTCATGTTGTCATTATGGGGTGTTATGTGTAGAATTCTGAGGAAAAAAATGAATTTAATCCATTTTGGAATAAGGCTGTAACATAACAAAATGTGGAAAAAGTGATGTGCTGTGAATACTTTCCGGATGCACTGTATATCAGCAAAACTTTGATGGAATGAAAAATCAGTATAAAATTTTGTACACTTAATGATTCTTTGACTTCATTTTCAATTTGCCATTGTTTCATGAAACATTAAGACATCAAACTGTGTGCATTTCCATAAAAAGTGAATTGTTCTAAAACTTTTGATCAGTAGAGTAAGTAATGTATTTAGCTTGCTTTGAATGTAAACTACACTCTCAAATAAAAACAGCTGAAGGAAGCCTTGGAGAACATCTTGATGTCTTTGATGATCACGTGTGTCCTCTTCAGTGGAATAAGAGGGATATTCTGGGAAACACGGAGCATTGTTGGATGCCTTAGGAAAATGTCAGCTATTTTTTCATTCATAGAACAGTCTTTTGTTTCATAGGCAACTAGTCAGTTTAGAAAATATTCTAGGGAAACATCACTTGCTGAGTAATATTTGTGAGCAGGCAGATTCCGTCTCTCTTCAGTAACTGGAGCATTTGTCAGTTTGCCAGCAACATTCAGACAATTAGCTGTGTTCAGTATTAGGGGTAATGCAAGGTATGTAGTTAGATTACTTTTTAAAAGAAACAGTATAACACAATACCTTATTTGTTGAAGCAAGAATACACATGTTAATTGAAAAAGATAGATTTGCATTACTGTGTTACTTTTTTCACATCTCCAGGGCTACATAATGCTGCATTTGCTTGAGGTGATACAGTTTAAAGACAAACACAGTATAGCTCAGAAAATGCTTTGAACAGGTTTAAGTATTTACATTATTTTGGTTTAAAATAAGGATCACTAGGGTGGCACGGTGTGGCAGTGGGTAGCGCTGCTGCCTCGCAGTTAGGAGACCCAAGTTCACTTCCCAGGTCCTCTCTGTGTGGAGTTTGCATCTTCTCCCCGTGTCTGTGTGGGTTTCCTTCCATCTTTTTTGGAAGAAATGGACACCAAAGACAGACCAGACATGAAAAGGACCATCCAGACTGTCATCAGCAACAAGTCCAAAAGCCAGGGCCTGCCATGGTATGGGGTTGTGTCAGTGCCCTTGGCAAAGGTAATTTATAATTCTTTGCAGCATTAATGTGGAAAAGTACATTGAGATTATAGAGCAACACATGCTGCCATCAAGACGTCTTTTCCATGGACATCCATGCATTTTTCAACAAGATAATGCAAAATCATATTCTGCACACATTACAAAGGTATGGCTGCGGAAGAAGAGGGTGTGGGTACTGGACTGGCCTGCCTGCAGTCCTGACCAGTCCACAATCAAGAACGAGTGGAGAATTTTGAAATGAAAAATGCGACAACGATGACCCATACTGTTGAAAGAATGGGACAAAATAACACCTGAAACGCTTCGTTGCTTGGTCCCCTCAGTGCTAAAACATCTTTTTTTTTGGGTTGTGAAAAGGAATGGTGACATTACAAAGTGGTGAATGCCTTACCATCCTAACTTTTTTTTTAAATGTGTTGCAGGCCAGAAATGCAGGAATGGATCCATATTAACAAATGAAATGAAGTTGACCAAATAAGCAAGAAATACCTTTGGTTCGTACTATCTGCAATGAAATAAAAGCCAAAGTAAACTATAACTGGATTTTTTTGTTGCATTTTCCATGCTGGTGCCCTGCCCGGGGTTTGTTTCCTGCCTTGCGCCCTGTGTTGGCTGGGATTGGCTCCAGCAGACCCCTTTGACCCTGTAGTTAGAATATAGCGGGTTGGATACTGGATGGATGGATTTTCCATACTGTCCCAACCTTTTCTGATTTGTGGTTGTAACATAAGATTAAACGCTTACATATGACAGCTTACCCACCAAACCTAATACACTTGGGGCTGTAAGTTAGATGTATAAAGAAATTGGGCTTGCAGACCGCACTCTGTATGTCAAGTCCCCCTTCCCTTAAATCACCATACTGCTTTTTTTGTAACATTAGCAATTGCAACAAGAACAGGTCATTCAGTCTCTATTTCAAAACAAGAACCATCTATAAAGCTGTACACAGATTTATAACCAGTAAACTGGAATGCTATACTGTACATTCTGTATTGAACAAATCAACATTTACATTACCTGTAATTTTAAAACACACAAAAAAATAAATTAACTGATCAATAAACACTGCATTAGGCATGAGCTAAACTCTAATTGACTGAAACCCGGCAGCCTCCTCATTCACTGAAGTTGCATGTCTCTTATTTAAAACAATCGATTCAACTTTCCTTACATAAAGGCAAAAACGAAACAAACAGCCACTCTAAGAGTTCAATATAATGACTGGCTGACTGTGCAGGGCAGCTCCTATCTGCTTCAGTATTACATTCAATGGGCGCCTAATGTATCATTTTGGAGAGGAGGTGCACCTCTGCCAGCACATCACATCTCTCGTTTCGCAATCTCTCATTAGGAAACATAATGTTAATTTTCACTCGTATGCAGATGACACCCAGTTATACCTTTCATTTAAATCAAATGAAGTTTCTCTGATGTTGTCTTTAATTAGTTGTGTTAGTGAATTAAAGGAATGGATGAATGAGAACTACTTGTCTTTAAATACAGATAAAACAGAGATGTTAATTGTTGGAGGGAACGACGCTGATCACAGCAATATTTTGTCGTCATTTAACTCAGCTGGAATCCCAATTAATTTTACTGAATCAGCCCGCAATCTAGGAGTTATCTTTGACTCTAGCATGTCATTTAAAGCACATATTACAAAGTTGTCCAAGTCATGTTTTTTCCATCTTAAAAATATTAGGAAATTAAGGCGCTTTCTAAATAAACAGGATTGTGAGAAATTAATTCATGCATTTATCTCTAGTAGGATTGACTACTGCAATGCGGTGTTCACTGGCTGTTCAAACTGTTCTTTATACAGCCTCCAGTTAATCCAGAATGCAGCTGCAAGAATTATTACAAGAACAAGAAAATATGAACACATAACCCCAGTTCTTAAAGCCTTACACTGGCTTCCGGTTAAATTTAGGGCAGATTTCAAAATCCTCCTTTTAACATATAAAGCATTAAATGGCCAAGGTCTGGCTTACTTGTCTGAACTTATCATGACTTACAAACCTGAGCGCACATTAAGATCTCAAGATGCCGGTCTGCTTAGGATTCCAAGGATTAATAAAATAACAGTGGGAGGTCGAGCTTTTAGTTACAGGGCCCCTAAACTGTGGAATGGTCTTCCAGCTTCTATAAGAGATGCCCCTTTAGTATCAGCCATTAAATCTCGGCTGAAGACTCACTACTTCAGTTTAGCATATCCTGACTAGAGCTGCTGATTAACTGTACATACTGCATCTCTGTTGTTAGTTGTTAGCACTAAAACATAAGTAACATGATAGTTAGAATTGAATACTAACCCTCACCTATTCTGTTTCTGTTCTCGGTTCCCAAATGTGGCAATTGGTGCCACGGCCCACCTGCCAAGTTGTTTGCCTGCCTATGGTAAAGTCATCCCTGATGGAGGATCACAGGAATCATGGAAAGAGGGTCCTTTCATCGAGACAACGTTTCAGCCGTGGCATGGCCAAATGGGGAGGCAGCTAGATGGATGAGGTCTCCAGGACTCTAAAAATATCCAAACCTAATTATGTCATATCATCTACTGTTAAACTGTAATTCTAAAATTTTTATTATTATGCTGTATTAAGGAATTGTTCTGTTCTGTGTATTGTATTGTATTGACCCCCTTCTTTTGACACCCACTGCACACCCAACCTACCTGGAAAGGGGTCTCTTTTTGAACTGCCTTTCCCAAGGTTTCTTCCATTTTTCCCTACAAGGTTTTTATTGGGAGTTTTTCCTTGTCTTGTCAGAGAGTCAAGGCTGGGGGGCTGTCAAAAGGCTGGGGGGCTGTCAAAAGGCTGGGGGGCTGTCAAAAGGCAGGGCCTGTTAAAGCCCATTGCGGCACTTCCTGTGTGATTTTGGGCTATACAAAAATAAACTGTATTGTATTGTACAATAATCCAATGTCCCCTTTGGTTTCCAGTGTGAGATAAAGGATCATTTTTGTGTCTGCCTTCTTGCTGCTTCAGAATGCTTAAGAACATCAGAAAGATGTGCTGCTGAAAGCAACTTTTTAATATGATGGTATGCTTTACTCGGCCTTGTGGTCTTTTTAATAATTGTTTACAGAAGGTATTTTTTTCCCAATGGAAAGCAAGTTTCAGGTAAATTAAAACTGGCCACAGATTCTAATCTGTTTTGCTGACATGATGGTCTTGAGTGCAGTGCTCCTCTTATCTGTAACCTGCTTTGGATAAATAAAAATGAACTACTTGCAAATATAAATTATATCTCCAATAATGCGACAATGTGAAGCCTAACATACTGTTTTAAGTGAATTATTCCTCAAGAGTACAGGTACTGTGGCCCTGCTTCTAGTTTTATATCGAGACAGTAGAAATGTACCCTGGCTGATTCTGTACTCCAAATGGCATTTGAAATGCAAGATTAGAAAATACAGGCTGAGAGAGGAAAAGGTATGGGGTGCTTAGATTTTTGTCTCCTAATGTGATTCTTAATTATGCATATTATCCTTTCCAAAAATGTTTATTAATTCATGCTTAATATCGGCAGTTCAGAGGCTAGAAAAGGATGTAGTATTTTGCGACTAACAGAGTCTCGTACTATCTTGAAGAACAAGTAAAGGAAGCCTTAGTGGCAGCTAACATGCTTCCTTGTTGGATTACTGTAAAAGGCAAAGCATTTCACAGTTACACTTAATTCCAGTAACATTTACAGAATTAACATGGCATATTGTAACTGTCAAGTATGAATGGTTTAGCTTGTTAGGCCTGGATGTATTTAATCAAAATGTAAGCAGTGGAATGAAAGAAACAACATCAAATCAATACCATACAACAGTTGCCATACATGCACGCCCGGCCCCCCTAATAATAGTAAACACAGTCAGTGTTTAAATGTTTCACGTTTGCACAGGGGATTCAGCTACAAATGAAGGGTGTAACAAATGCAGTCTATGCCCACAGATATTTGGAAGATAAAATCAAAGAAGCAGCTTTATTAACTCAGTGGGAAGCTGCTGAGTGATAACAATTAAGAACGCCTCATCCCGTAGATAATGAACGGCTTCTGTTGGATCAGCTATGAAACAGAAGGCTATTAATTAATTAATCTCAGCCTCTGCTAGAAAACAGAGAAACCCAATTTAAGAAGGCAAAGCCGTGCTTTATTAATGTTTGGACAACTGCCACATATTGAAAGATCTAGGACTAAGCCTGTGCATGCAGTTATTCTTGGAATACACTAGAATATATGAATTTCTATTAAGAATGAATGAAATACTGTGTGCCACCTTTACAGACAAACATATGGGTGATGCTAACATTTTAACAGTTAGGCTACCACTAATTCTTATGACCAGTGTAGGAAAATACATAATAGAACTGATGCCATTCAATCGGTTCAGTAATTATTGGTCTTATTTCTGGCAATGACAAAAACATATTTTTTAATTTGGTAAGATGTTCACTATTTTCCTTACCTTTCCCTGTAGAGCAGAACTCCTGGCTGTTAGATTTATATCAAGGTAGCTGAAGCGCACTGGTTAAGAACTAGAATGATCCAATTATTCTGATACACATAACAATTATAAAAAAACAATACCTGTTTATATATCTGCACAAAACACAGGGCACAAGAAGGACAAGACATAAAAGATACAGTATAGAAAAAGCTGGCTAAAGCACAGAGGAAGCAATTATTTCCGTATTTCTTTGTCTTCTGCATTCATCTCTATTGGCTTATCAAATTTATTCATTTAGGTATGTTTACAAGCCTTAAATTTCAAGCTGTTTGCCTTGCTCTCTCTCTCAGGGGTGAGGATTGATTTGTCCTTAACTCCATTTTTTTTTTTGTAAAAAATTGATGGATTTGTATGATTGCAATAAAATTAATAAAACTTCAAAAGAAAAAACTGGCAGGTTACTAGCTACCTGGAGTTCTAATTGGTAAAACAGTTTTATGATGCCCAGGCTTCAAATGTCAGTCTGATGCTTTGTGGAGTTAGGATTTGTTACTCCAGGTTCAAGTGATGAACGTTCCTTGCAGAGGGGTGATCTCTTTCCATGGTGTGGTGTTTTCTTTCTCAGATTGATGTAAGGTTCTTTGCTGTGTCCTCTGCAACTACACATGGAATAATCTATCTATCTATCTATCTATCTATCTATCTATCTATCTATCTATCTATCTATCTATCTATCATATTGTATAGAGTGCTTTTCTATCTATCTATCTATCTATCTATCTATCTATCTATCTATCTATCTATCTATCTATCTATCTATCTATCTATCTATCTATCATATTGTATAGAGTGCTTTTCTATCTATCTATCTATCTATCTATCTATCTATCTATCTATCTATCTATCTATCTATCTATCTATCTATCTATCTGAAGTAATGCTGCTTCTCAGGCGTTACTGGCACAGAGATTGATCTCGAGCTGAGAGGACTGAATAATAGGACTAATTCCAGGTGTCCAGCTCCAGGACTAGGCAGAGAGTAGCTTTTCGGTCCAAACTATGTGCTTTCATTATTCCCAAGAGAGTGGGTCATCTTCCTGGCTCCAAAGAGGAAGGAGAGATGTCTTAGAGTGTTTTTGCCTAAAGGAGTCTCTGCATATCTGATAACCAGTCAGTATATCTGTCAACCAATGATTAATACTTCTTGTTATCAGATTAACATTAGAACATTACCACAATCTAGACGTGAACAGGTCATTCAGTCCAACAAAGCTCACCGGTCCTATCCACTTAATTTTTCTAAGAAAATGTCGAGTTTTGAAAGTCCCTAAAGTCTTACTGTCTACCACGCTACTTGGTAGGGTTATTCTAAGTGTCTGTGGTTCTCTGTGTGAAGAAAAATGTCCTAATGTTTGTGTGAAATTTACCCTTAACAAGTTTCCAACTGTGTCCCTGTGTTCATGATGAACTCATTTTAAAATAACAGTCATGATCCACTGTACTAATTCTCTTCATAATTTTTAACAATTAAATCATGTCACCTCTTAATCTTCTTTTGCACTGAAAAGGCTCAGCTCTTTTAATCGTTCCTCATAATTCATCCCCTGTAGCACTGGAATCAGCCTAGGCTGCTCTTCTCTGGACTTTTTCTAGCCCTGCTATGTCCTTTTTGTAACACGGTGACCATATCTGCACACAGTACTCCAGGTGAGGTCTCACCAGTGCATTATAAACCTGTGACTTGTACTCCACACATCGTGCTATGTAAACTAACATTCTGCTTGCCTTCTTAATGGCTTCTGAACAATGTCTGGCAGATGATAGTGCTGAGTCCACAACCTCTCCTAAATCCTTCTCATAAGGTGTACTCTCGATTTTCAGACCTTGACCAAATGTTGATAAGAGCTGCAGGATCCTTCATTCTGGAATTAAAATGGGAGCAGGGTAGCTGGCTTTCTATACCCCAGTTAAGTCTGTTCCTTTTCCCAAAGAAGCCGTTGTGTGTTTCTGAAAGCCTAACAAAATAGGACAGTGTTCAATCTGCCTTTAACCAGCTTCTGTTTCAAAGTATGTAGAAAGTGAAAAGGCTGCAGTTTTATTATGATGCAGAAGATGGTAGATTCCAAAGTAAAGGGCATGTGAAGCAGCTTGGCAACACTAGTACTGTCAGGCCATGACTTCCTTTAGCACCTGGTTATCAAAACACAACCCCAATCTGATGTTGTTTAGTTTGATTTTCATTTTATGTGGAGAACTAATTTGTATAACTGATGTAATTTATATATCAGACTCCAGCACAACATAATAAAATCAGGTGCAAAAAAGGGAAATTTTTGTACTCTTCAAAAGTGCCAACTTCCTCCTCCATAATCCATACTTTTACTTACTCTGAGATTTTACATCCTTGTCTTTGCTAATCTCTGATCACACCCTGTACACAGAGAAATAACTGGAGAGCATGTCAATTCTTTAAACGAGTTACCTTCACTCATTTGTAGCTGGTGGACCGTTCATGGCCATCATGCCGACTGTTGATCTACATATTTTCACCTTTTCTCTTCTACAATTATCTGTCCACTCCTAGCTCTCCACCAGATTTTATTTAAGTGCAGAAATGAATGAACACACTCTAACCTGTATTCTTTAGATCAAAACAGCGAGCTTCTGTAGAGTGGAATAAAATGATCAATGCACAGACTGGCTCAAAAACACTCCAAAGCAAAATAGCACCTGCTGTGAAGTCATCCGCTCGAACACCGGCTTGAAGCAGGAAGCAGCTCTGCCTTGTGTTCTGCTTCACTGATAGACACTCTTCTTTGACACACAGGTGCCACATGTTCACGTGTGTCTCCATATGCTTCTTGAAGAATGTTAAAAGTCTTGGTAAAGAAAACCTTTTATTTATCTGCTACTAACAACACCTCACCTCCATGATCCCTACTGAGAAAGACTGTGTTGTTCTTGTTCACAGGTTCTTTTCGGGGAACTGGCTGACTTCAACTAAATGATGCTGTATTTCTTTTTCATGGGAGATAAGTAAACTGCTGCTTGTCAACAGTTGTAAACATTGCTATCAATGTTCTGCGATGAGTTGCATATTACATCAGTTTGCAGCATGGCATATGTTTTCCAACTGGTTTATCCAGCCCAGGGCCCTAGGGAGCTGGTGCCTTTCCTAGCAGCAATTGAGGCAGGGCTGGTACCAAATTCAAACAAACCTTGTAATTACAAACTTAAGCATGTAAACTGGAAAAAGTAGCCTTTTTATTGAGCACTGCATATGATATAACTTAACTAAGTACTGAATAAATGTATTGAATTTAATTATGAAAAGGACACATCTTCAAAATGCTGAGCTTAGAACACAATGACTGAACATTTTACCTGGACATTATGTTTGCCTTCGCTTTGCTGACTGCAGATGATTCCTGTTGTTGTGCTTAAATCTTTGTTACTTTTTTATTTATCCCTCCTTAATTAATGTCCTTTATCAGCAGTTTAGTTCATTATCAGCACTACAGTCTGCCCCTGAGTCATTATATACTGAACACAGTTTGACTGGAAATGCAGCCGGATGTGTGAAGTTGGAAAATTATCTAGTTAGTCACTGGACACAGTGGTCCTGAAATTGTTTATTAAGGCCTGATGAACTTCTGTGGTTCAGGAAGTAATGCTGACAAATGGCGAGGAAGCACATTTGAAGTAACAAATGATTTGGAGGAGCGAGGCTTTGTCTGGAATCATTAGATAAAAAGTGACATGTAATTGTACGACTAGCAAGCGAAGACAGGCAGCCCTGCTCTTTATGTCAAAGAAAAGGAGGCATTGAGGGAAAAAGGAAAATAGATGCTTTTGTAGACACGTCAAATGTCCTCTATGTGGTATTTATAGCAAACTTAACATTTTTTTGTCTGAGTGAAAAGTTGATTTTATTTACTGCATATAAGGGTATCAGAGCAAGACGTGACGTGAGGACCTTGCTTGTCAAGTGCATCTCATTTTAACAAGTTAATAATAAATACTTCAGTGCCACAAAGGTCTTGATATATTTATTCCTAGTGTAATGCATTATATTTTTAAAGTTACCTATTTCCATTATTATGATTCTGTAAAACTAATTTGTCCTGCTATTAGGTTTATTTATTTATTTTTTCACTACCATACAAATCTGATTTGAACAGTCCTGTTCAAAGATTCAGTATCCACTTTCTGAAGTTTTGTATCTTTTACTGGGTAATGAGAAGCTACAACCTATCTTGGTAGCACCGGGCGCCAAGACAGGAATTAACTCTGGATGGGACATTAGTCCATAACACAGGCACACACAAACCTGTACTGGCACACTTTAGGGTTGGCTATGAAACCAGTGTAAATGGAGGGGGAAAACACCAAGGAGCATGTGCAGATTTCACACAGAAAGTGACCAAGCTAGAACTTGACCTGAGCTCCTGGTGCAATGAGGCCTGAACCATAGGAATATCATTCCTGTCCACTGATAAAGTTATTTCTGGTTCCTTGGGTTATGAACATCAATTACATTTCTCCCTTTTTTAATTAATTCTTCAACAAGAATAGATGAAAACTGGTTAAGGGCATATTTTTGCACAAAAATTAGATTTTATTTTCCACACAGAGAACTATAGGCATATGGAATAAGTTACCAAGTAATGTGTTAGAGAACAGAACTTTGGGGGCCTTTAAATCTTCGTGTGATTTTTGAGAGATTAGATGAATGGGATTGATGAGCTTGTTGGGCTGAATGGCTTGTTCTCTTCAGAAATGCTCTAATATTCAGATATTGTCTATGATACTTACACTACTGAATGTAATGGCTATACATGTAAAATTTGCTAATCATTTTACATCACCTATGATAATGTACAGTTCAGGAGTAATTATCACATGCAGAAAAGTTTAGTTTATCATCTCGTATACTGTATGACCTATAATACTGTACATTGCTGGATGTGATGGCTGCTTATGTAGAGCTAAGTTTTTTCTTTTACCATATCAAATATTGCCTATAATAATGTAGATTGTCTCCTCCTCAAGCCGCCACCTTATCATGGTGGAGAGGTTTGCATGTCCCAATGATCCTAGGAGCTCTGTTGTCGGGGGCTTTATGCCCCTGGTAGGGTCACCCATGGCAAACTGGTCCTAGGTGAGGGATGAGACAAAGAGTGGTTCAGAAAACCTACCATGAAGAATAAAAACTTTGGACTGCGTTTTCCCTTGCCTGGACATGGGTCACCGGGGCCCCCCATCTGGAGCCAGGCCTGGAGGTGGGGCTTGGCCGGGCACAACCCGAAGAGGTAACGTGGGTTCCCCTTCCCATGGGCTCACCACCTGTAGGAGGTGCTAAGGAGGTTTGGAGCAGTGTGAGTTGGGTGGTGGCCGAAGGCGGGGACCTTGACGGTCCAATTCTCGGCTACAGAAGCTGGCTCTTGGGACTTGGAATGTCAGCTCTCTGAAGCGGAAGGAGCCTGAGCTAGTGCGCGAGCTGGAGAGGTTCCGGCTAGATATACACACAGCGTGGACTCTGGAACCAATCTCCTTGAGAGGGGCTGGACTCACTACCACTCTGGAGTTGCCCCCGGTGAGAGGCGCCGAGCAGGTGTGGGCATACTTATTGCCCCCTGACTTGGAGCCTGTTCATTGGGGTTCACCCCAGTAGACGAGAGAGTAGCCTCCCTCCGCCTTCAGGCGGGGGGACCGGTCCTAACTGTTGTTAGCGCGTATGTGCTGAACAAGAGTCTGGATTACCCACCCTTTTTGGAGTCCCTGGAGGAGATGCTTAAGGGCACACCTTCTGGGGACTACCTCGTTTTGCTGGGAGACTTCAATGCTCATGAGGGCAATGAGAGTGAGACCTGGAAGTCGTGATTGGGAGGAATGCCCCGATCTGAACCCGAGCGGTGTTTTGTTATTGGACCTCTGTTCTCGTCCCAGATTGTCCATAATGAACATCATTTTCAAGCGTAGGGGTGTTCTTATGTGCACCTGGCATCAGGACACCCTAGGCCTCAGTTTGATGATCGACTTCATGGTTGTGTTGTGGGACTTGCAGCCACATGTCCTGGATACTTGGTTGAAGAGCGGGGTGGAGCTGTCAACTGATCACCACCTGGAGGTGAGTTGGCTTTGATGGTGGGGGAGGATGCCGGTCAGGCCTGGTAGGCCCAAACGTATTGTGAGGGTCTGCTGGGAACATCTGGCAGAGTCCCCTGTCAGAAGTAGCTTCAACTCCCACCTGCAGCAGAACTTTAACCACATCCCGAGGGAGGTGGGGGACATTGAGTCTGAATGGGACATGTTCCGTGCCTCTATTGTTGAGGTGGCTGACTGGAGCTGTGGCCGTAAGGTGGTCGGTGCCTGTCATGGCAGCAATCCCCAAACCTGTTGGTGAACACCGGCGGTGAGGGATGCCGTCAAGCTGAAGAAGGAGTCCTACAGGACCTTTTTGTCCTGTGGGACTCCAGAGGCAGCTAATAGATACTGGCAGGCCAAGTGGAATGCGGCTTCTGTGGTTGCTGATGCAAAAACTCGGGTGTGGGAGGAGTTCGAGTAGGCCATGGAGAACGACTTCTGGACGGCTTCGAGGAAATTCTGGCCCACCATCCGGCGTCTCAGGAGGGGAAAGCAGTGCAGTGCCAACAATGTGTATGATGGGGATGGTGCGCTGCTGACCTCGACTCGGGACATTGTGGGTCGATGGGGGGAGTACTTTAAAGACCTTATCAATCCCACTAACATGCCTTCCAATGAGGAAACAGAGCCTGGGGACTCGGAGGTGGACTCTCCCATCTCTGGGACTGAGGTCACCGAGGTGGTCAAAAAACTCCTTGGTGGCAGGGACCCAGGGGTGGATGAGATATGCCCAGAGTTCCACAAGGCTCTGGATGTTGTAGGACTGTCTTGGTTGACATGCCTCTACAATGTCGCATGGACATTGGGGACAGTACCTCTGGAATGGCAGACTAAGGTGGTGGTCCCCATCTTTAAGAAAGGGGACCGGAGGGTGTGTTCCAACTACAGAGAGAACACACTCCTCAGCCTCCCTGGAAAAGTCTATTTGGGCGTCCTGGAGAGGAGGGTCCATCAGATAGTTGAACCCCGGATTCAGGAGGAACAGTGTGGTTTTCATCCTAGCTGGAACAGTGGACCAGCTCTACACCCTTAGCAGGGTCCTGGAGGGTGCATGGGAATTTGCCCAACCAGTTTACATGTGTTTTGTGGACTTGGAAAAGGCGTTCGACCGTGTCCCTCAGAGAATCCTGGTGGGGGTGCTCCGAGAATATGGGGTACCGGACCCCCTGATAAGGGCTGTTTGGTCCCGGGTACAACTGGTGTCAGAACTTGGTCCGCATTGCTGGCAGTAAGTCAAACCCGTTTCTGGTGACAAGTGGACTCTGCCAGGGCTGTCCTTTGTCACCGAATCTGTTCATAACTTTTATGAACAGAATTTCTAGGTGCAGCCAGGGCATTGAGGGGGTCCGGTTTGGTGGGCTCAGGATTGGGTCGCTGCTTTTTGCAGATGATGTTGTCCTGTTTGCTTCATCAGGCCATGATCTTCAGCTCTCACTGGATCAGTTCACAGCCGAGTGAAAAGCGGCTGGGATGGGAATCAGCACCTCCAAATCTGAGACAATGGTCCTCAGCCTAAAGTGGGTGGACCACCCTCTCAGGGTTGGGAGCGAGATTCTGAAGTTTTACCTTGAAAGCAATTCAATGCTGATATAATATCTTTGATTTTAACACCATCACGGCAAGAAACTGCCCTTTGTTTGTTGTTCCATAAAAACTGGATCTTGTCAAATAATCCCATTATCCTCTAACAAAGCTTTTGTGTTATACTTGACAATAAGATGAGAGATACACTCTAACTGCAAAAAATTTATTTTAATACTTGTATAAAACTGCCAAAAGTCTGCCACTAACACTCTTTTCCCGATGCTGATAATCTTCCTCAGTTTTTGACTGGATTACTGCAGCTCTTTCTGTAAAAGTCTGCTTTCACAAGGCATCAACAGACTACAAATAACGATACTGCTGACAATGTGGACCAGATGCAGTAATCACACTACGCCTCATCTGGCTTCCTAGGTGACATAAAATCATCTGTAATACTCAGCTACAACAGAGCAGAGTTGTGCAACAATCTGTCAGCCTTTTACACCCCAGAATACCTGTCTGCTAAGATAAACTGGTGGCAGATTAATTACACAGTTTAGATGTTGGTCTACATGTCATCACAAAGCCTTGTACAGATGAACATAATAGAATACATTTTTTGGCCAAATTTATGATACAGTCATCTTTAACTGTATTACAATCTGTTTTCTTCTGTTCAAAGTGATTTGTGATGGTACTGTACATGCTGTTAACAACATTATATGAGATCAACATTGATTCTTTTAAATAAATTGACCATAACAGTGACTGGGTGGTCAGCTTTCTGTAGTCATTAGTTGTTAGAATGAGGGTCCTCAACATTTTTAAATATGCTTTGTTGCCCCCATAATAATCCTGAGCCACTGTTCTTGTGTTTAAGATTTCCAAGAAATGTTTAGGTGTCTTTATGGCTTACCACTTCTTCTGAAAGAATGGACTTCACTGTCCCCTAAATGTAAATTAAGAAGTAGTGATACAATGGCTGATGTGATATGACTGCAGTGACAGTTATCAATTTTGTGCTAAAGCAGAAGTACATAAAATCAATCGAAAGACTGAAATCCACTGACACCAGAATTAACTTCATTTGAGAAATCTCTGTGGATAATGTAAATTTGGAACACTTCAGAGCCATTTAAATAGTACAGTATTTTGGCAATTCACCAAGTAACTAATTGTAAGAATTTCTGGAATCTTACAGGGCTGATTTTGAACATGCAAGGACATTTCAATGTAGCTAAGTGTTATAACAAAATGAAAATAGGCCATTAAACCCGAACATATCTTTTGTAAGCATTTTATTTCTATGCTATGCAGCAAATGATTCGTGTTAATGAATGTTTACATGTTCTCCCCTTTTCTTTGTTGGATTTTATCCAAATACTCCAGTTTTCCTCCTATTTCTCATTGGCATATATTTTCAGACAACTGGTCTCTTACGTGAATGTAGATCTGTGAGTGAATTGATAGATAGATAGATAAATAGATAGATAGATACTTTATTAATCCCAAGGTGAAATTCACATACTCCAGCAGCAGTATACTGATACAAAAAACAATACTAAATTAAAGAGTGATACAAATGCAGGTAAAACGGACAATAACTTTGTATAACGTTGACGTTTACCTTCCTAGTGGAACTGAAGATTCGCACAATATGGGGGAGGAACGATCTCCTCAGTCTGTCAGTGGAGCTACTTCTCTGCCTGGAGATGACACTGTTTAGTGGATGCAGTGGATTCTCCATGATTGACATGATGAGCCCGTTGCTCTGCCACGGATGTCAAACTGTCCAGCTCTGTGCCTACAATAGAGCCTGCCTTCCTCACCAGTTTGTCCAGGCGTGAGACGTTCTTCTTCTTTATGCTGCCTCCCCAGCACACTACTCTCCACAACTGTCTGATAGAATATCTGCAGCATCTTATTGCAGATGTTGAAGGACGCCAGTCTTCTAAGGAAGTATAGACGGCTCTGTCGTCTCTTGCACAGATCATCAGTATTGGCAGTCCAGACCAATTTATCATCCAGCTGCACTCCCAGGTATTTATAGGTCTGCACCCTCTGCACACAGTCACCTCTGATGATCACGGGGTCCAGGAGGGGCCTGGGTCTCCTAAAATCCACCACCAGCTCCTTGATTTTGCTGGTGTTCAGGTGTAAGTTGTTTGAGTCGCACCATTTAACAAAGTCCTTGATTAGGTTCCTCCTCCTGCCCATCCTTGATGCAGCCCATGATAGCAGTGTTGTCGTCGAACTTTTGCACGTGGCAGGACTCGGAGTTGTATTGGAAGTCTGATGTATATAGGCTGAACAGGACTTGAGAAAGTACAGTCTCCTGCGGCGCTCCTGTGTTGCTGACCACAATATGCCTCATAGCAGACTTGCACCTCATCCATTTGTCATCTGAGGCTGCTCTGGCCTTGGAATGAACCCAGCAGCTTTAATAACAGAGGAATCTTATTTCCAGAAGTATTTTTGATATGTTTTTGATGTTGGGGTAGATTCTAGTTCTCCAGGGTTTAAAAAATGTATTATGTAGGTTCAATAGAAGGATGAACGGCTTGATTGGTGAATTTCACCATTAGACCACAATACTGGGTGGGAATCACCTCAGCCTGGGATATCAGGGCACATTTATACATATATTCACTAACACAAGGCCAATTAAGAGTGCCTTGCTCTCCTAGCCTACACATCATTGGGACATAATAGAAAGCCAAGGAACCAGAAAAAAATGCATATATGTTATTATGGGGTGAATAGAGGTCACTACATTTGTTATGGGTTGGCTTACTCTCCTGCACCCTAAATTTAACACACACATACACACACACACACACACACACACACACAAATCTACATTTACGTGCAATTAAGCACAGAGTATAGGTGATACCTGCACAACCTATCACTCTTAAATACTCTGGACAAGGACTCACTAGCTTTGGCTTAAGCAGACCAGTTAGGTATCCCCGAGGTGCTGGAGGGTGATGCACCATTTTATTGCCACTCACCAACAACATGTTATGCCTTCCAGTGCTGCTCAGTATTAAAGGTGTCCTCTCTCAGCTGCTAACCCTTTAGGAAAGAAGTAGCAATCTACCCATAACAGCTTCTCTGTATTTATTTTACTACTTCAGTCACTCAAGATGTACAGACAAAGTATGGAAGTTTAAAGTAAAACTATACTTATTAGCAAAAATTAATAGCCTTTTTTTTTAACTTAAATAGTAATGCCTAATCGTCTGGAAATATAGACCTAACACAATTATACCTTTGTTTCAAATTCAAAAAGCTTTACAATGGTTAGATACTTAAGAAGGCTTGAAGAGCAGAAGCATCTCTGTGCATTTGGGGGCAACTTGACATGTTTCAAAAATCAAGCTGACATATGGACTGCATTCCTGGGTCCATCTGAAAGGAGTCTCTGTCTGAGTCTCTCTCGCTCTGACGCTTGGGCAGTCCATTCTTAATGCCAATATCCCAATGTGGGATTTTGGACCCTGTGGTATTACTTACTGGTAATCATTCTAATGATTGACCACTTTGTTCAAAAGCTATAATCATTAAGGTATGTGCAAAACACCTTATCTTGTCCAAGAGGTATGTCCCACCAGGCCTCTGATCTATAAACTAATTAGCCATGGTAACCATTCAAGACAGGTAATAGAATAATTAAAAGAAATATTTGCTATCCCTTGCCCTACTTGTAAACCCTCAACACCTTTCCTCTGCATTTGAATTTCTGAGTGTCTCTTTTCTCAAGTGTGCTTCCATAAAGCCTGTTTCTCAGACTGTGTCATTATTTTCGAAGCATCTTTTTCACCTCCTGTCCATTTTTATATGTGCCATCTTTGAAGGTGCCTCTCTCAGCAAGCCTCATGTGCCTTTACTGCTCCTTGTGTGCCTCACAATCACATTTCCTCTTTCGTCATGTCACCAAAGCCAAAATGACTAATCATGCATCTGGTCAAACTGTCCAATCAAATTGATCAGAGGGACTGGACATACAAACCTTGGTATTTTATTTTATAGTACATTGGTCCATTGTGTCACTCAGGGATTTTTGTTGTTATTTATCATTGTTAACTTTAAGTTTTTGTTTTTATTTGTTTTTAATACTAATTTAGAATTTTAAGAGCAGGAGAGTATGTTGCAATGCTAGCAGTTGTCATTGAATAGGCTGCACTTTCTAACAAATAATTTAAGAATTTATTCACTTTTTCATTTCTTCCTGATAGCATTAGGTCCCTAGTTTGATCTGTAGCTGAAGAGACTTCTGTGTGACATTTTCCTGTTCTCCCAATATTTGTATTCTATTTTAAGATGTGAATATCCTTTCTCAGCTTGAAGACTTAATGCTAGGATGATTAGGGCTTGTGTTGAGTGAGTGCAGGCGTGAATGTATCCTACAGTTGACTAATATTCCATCCAGAACTGGCCTCTCCCTTGTATTCATCATTTCTCCAAAAGATTCTGCTCCCTCAGTCCACTAACAGAGTAAAATAGGCACAGAAAATGAAACAGATTTTTAGTGTGTTGTTTTTTTAGCATTCAACATACACATGAAACTGCATTTAGACTGTTTTGGTTGTCTCAGGAGATTGACCAGAGCAGATGATTCAAACTAGCACAGCAATCTGTTTCTAGTATGAAATGTTTTGCCTTTTAAGTGTAAAAATAGGTATTTTTGCACATCTCTTTTATGTATAGGAGATGTGATTGAGTGGGTGAGGGCACTGAAGGTCAACAGACCAAATAACCTCAGGCCATTACTATTTTTAATGAATGTACAACTACAGTAGGCATTAAACAGCATATATATATATATATATATATATATATATATATATATATATATATATATATATATAAAGTGCAGCTGTCATGTTTATAAATTAAGCATCACTAACACTGGGGAATCTTTTTTGACTGCCCTGGGAGGTGGGAGTCATCATGGTTGTTGTGCAGCAGAACATACCCAATTCCCATAAACAAATATTTTAGTTATTATCTAGTGGTGTATATTATTGCATTATTGTGATTAGAGTTCAAGTTTATTTATGAAGTTTTCCAAGGTCAATGGGCCTCAGTTATAGTGACATTGGCTAATCGGATGCATTACAAGTATTATATAATTAAGTACTTTTCTGTATACAACATTTTATTTTTTTTAACAGGGGCTATAAGTAATATTATTATGGAGTATATGAATTTCCCCTTGGGATTAATAAAGTATCTATCTATCTATCTATCTATCTATCTATCTATCTATCTATCTATCTATCTATCTATCTATCTATCTATCTATCTATCTATCTATCTATCTATCTATCTATCTATCTAATTATTTAACTTGAGCTGCTTACTGTTCATCAGGCTACATACAGTCCTGGATGGTGTAGTTGTGAAAGAGATCATTGGTAAACCCCTTATGAAAGCAGTATTCAGTAATGTTACAAAGGTAATTTGAAGCTGATTCATTCAAAGCTTAAAACAGCTAAAAATCTTGACTCTTCATTAGCACTAAAGCCTAAAATGAGTACTAAAATGAATATTACCTTTTATACAGTATTTAAATAAATGACTACCAAAACAAAAGCTACTAATTATTTTTACTCACTCAAAAGCATCGTCCTGTTCTCTTCTTATCACACTCTGAAAAACAGCAGCTCTATCAGTTATAAAAAAAATCTTGCTTCATTCTATTCAATTGTGCCTTGGCTCCATCAGTTAATTTGTGGTATTTGTTTTTTTTTCTGTTTTTTATCTTCAGCTTAACTCTGATTGTTGAGTTTTATTATGAGCTTAAAAAGGTAAACCTAGGTCCTAAGGCCAAAAATGTTGAGAAACACTGCTCTAAGATAAACACTGTAAGCCAGCTAGACAATGAAACTGTTAATACAAAGTGACTGAGGAAAAAAAAATGCAGCAGTTGCTACCATTGATGACATGCCGCATTCAACGATGCTCTTATTTAAACTTTCTGAGCACTGATGAAATTGTCCAGAGCAGTGCACTGGCTGATGGGAATTGTAATCCTCACTTTGGCATTTGCAGAAAGTTGCAGATAAGAAGAAGGATGTGGGAGGGTAATATACAGGGTGGAACATTTATATGGATACACCTTAATAAAATGGGAATGGTTGGTGATATTTTACTTTCTGTTTGTGGCACATTAGTATATGTGAGGGGGAAAACCTTTCAAGATGGGTGGTGACCATGGTGGCCATTTTGTAAGTCGGCCATTTTGGATCCAACTTTTGTTTTTTCAATAGGAAGAGGGTCATGTGACACTTCAAACTTATTGGGAATTTCACAAGAAAAACAATGGTGTGCTTGGTTTCAACGTAACTTTATTCTTTCATGAGTTATTTACAAGTTTCTCTTTGTTTACAGCCATTGACATGTCGCAGAGGTTAACACGTGAGGAGTGGATAGAAATTGTGTTGATGTCTGGTAAACGCAGTAACCGGGTCATTGCAGCAGATTTCAATGAAAGACACCCTACGAGACCAGCCATCTCCCATGCTACAGTTAGCAAACTGCTTGCTAAGTTTTGTGAAACTGGTTCAGTGTTGGATTTGCCAAAATGTGGACGCATGAAAACTGTCACTAATGAAGAAACATCAGTGGCTGTTCTAGCTTCATTCAGCAAGAGCCCACAGCGTAGCACTCGCCGCATGTCACTGGAGAGTGGCATTAGTCGAACATCCCTTCGGCGGATATTAGCTACTCTCAAATGGCACCCTTACAAACTCCAGCTACTGCAGCATCTCAACGAGGATGTCCCAGATCGGCGCACTGAATTTGCAGAATGGGCAAAACAAAAATTGGAACAGGACCCTCGGTTTACGCAGAAGATTTTGTTCAGTGATGAGGCAAACTTTTATGTGAATGGTGAAGTTAACAAACAAAACCACCGCTATTGGTCTGACACTAACCCACATTGGATAGATCCCTCCAAGACTGTTGGAACAAAAGGACTTGATGGTATATGGGGTACAAAGATAGTGGGGCCATTCTTCATCAATGGAAACCTCAAGGCCACTGGATATGCGAAATTGCTACATGATGATGTGTTTCCCTCTTTATGCACTGAAGCTGGCACGTTCCCTGAGTTTTTCCAGCAAGATGGTGCACCACCACATTATGGGTGTCAGGTCCGACCATTCCTAGATGAACAGTTTCCTGGAAAGTGGATTGGTCGTTGTGGGCCAGTTGAATGGCCCCCAAGGTCTTCCGATCTGACCCCCTTAGACTTTTATCTTTGGGGTCATCTGAAGGCAATTGTCTATGCTGTGAAGATACGAGATATGCAGCACCTGAAACTATGGATACTGGAAGCCTGTGCTAGCATTTCTCCTGCGGTGTTGCTATCAGTGTATGAAGAGTGGGAGAAGAGGGTTGCATTGACAATCCAACACAATGGGCAGCACATTGAACACATTTTATAAGTGGTCAGAAACTTGTAAATAACTCATGAAAGAATAAAGTTACGTTAAAACCAAGCACACCATTGTTTTTCTTGTGAAATTCCCAATAAGTTTGATGTGTCACATGACCCTCTTCCTATTGAAAAAACAAAAGTTGGATCCAAAATAGCCGACTTCCAAATGGCCACCATGGTCACCACCCATCTTGAAAAGTTTCCCCCCTCACATATACTAATGTGCCACAAACAGAAAGTTAATATCACCAACCTTTTTTACTGGATCATTTGCATGAAACTGACTACACTCACAGCCATGTAGCCTAACGTGTCTTCTTGAGATTTGCCATACTTTGCTCCTTTCATTTCTCTTATGCAAAATGGTATTACTTTGCATAAACTGGCATGACCTGTTTCTCTGTGCGATTGCTGTCAGCACTGTGTCGATATGAGGGATGTGGCACATTAGAACGTCCAAATCTTTAGAGCATGATTAATAACAAATATTAACAAATAAAAAACACCTGCTAATTTAGTTTTTTCTACTATGTCACCAAATGTCAATCAAATATGTCAATTCATTTTTGAGCTTTTGGGGTATTTAGCTTTTATATTGTGGTGGGCTTTTTATCCCTAAACACTGACATATCAAAATGTCCTTCCTTAGTGAATACCAACTGCCCTAGATGTACCATCCTGTCAAATTTTAAGAAGAGTGGACATACACAGTCTTTGTTCATAATATTGACACTATAATATAGTACAATGTAGGGATCACACAAACACGCACAAGTGATATGAAAACAGGAGAAAGCAGTACATTGGGTAAACCGGTTTGTTTTCTTTTAAATAAAATAAAGTTATGCTTTTTTATTACATTCTCGTTTACCTTTGTGCTGGAGAGTGCTGATGAGTTGCCTGTTGGTCAAGTAAGTTAAAATTTTACTGTACTTTGTACATATGACAATACCAGCAATACCACCAACTATTAAAGCTACCATACAAACACTGGGAGAAACAGTACTGTGACAGGCTGTGATTTAAATGTTTCTTGAATTGTGATGTATCAGTATTAACTATTGCATGTTCCATAATATCATGAAATGTATGTAAGCCTCACCACAGAAATGACAAAAATATGAGTTCATGAGGCCAAGTTAAACATTAATTGAAAGGCTTTATGTGGTGTGGTAGATAGGGGTCGCTCTCGCTCCCTTGAACCCCTGTCCACGACTCCAGACACCAGGTAAAAGTCTTCAAATCGACTTTATTTAATTGCCACAGTGCACAAAGCACACTCTCCACCACAATACTCATATAAAACACAACAAAACTCAATAAATCAATCCTCCAGCTCCCAGACGCATTGCCACCCTTCCACCCAGCTCAGCTCGCCATCTGGGAGCTCCCACAGTCCTTTTATACTCCCTGATCCGGAAGTGTTCTCAATCCCCAGTCCATGTGATCCTCAGTCACTTCCGGGTCAGGTAAAAGCTCTTCTCTTCAACCCGGAAGCCTGTCGCTCTTCCTATGACGAACTTCCGGGTCATAGGGCGCAAAGAAGTCCTCGGTCCTCCCTGCAGCTCCCTCTTGTGGCCCCAATGGCATACAGCAGAGCTGTGCATAAAAACCACATTGTCCATAATGCCCTGCTGGTCTTCTGGGGACCTCCATGCTGCAAGGAGGGGGTATTGGCTGGGATAAACGGCCGGCCATCCTTCACAGTGGTTATCTGTGTCCGAGCATGCTCCTCCTTTACTACTAAATAGTGTTACTCATTTAAAAACTGGTTTTAGGAATAATATAAATTAAAGTAAATATTCGACTAAAACTTTTTTGAGGGCATCAAATTTATGCTGCTATCTTAATTTTTCAGACTTTTTTGGTTTTCTTTGGTTTTTACAATGCATATTCTCACACCCTCATTTCCTGCTATGCCCACAATCCTTAAATAAATATTACTCCCTTCGTAAAGGACAAAAATATTAACTAAAGAAGCACAAGTAGATTATATTGCTTTATTATAAAAGGAGGCTTGGATTTAAACCATGATGTGGGTAGAATTGTTACTATTTTGTTAATTTGAAGTGTGTACTTTTTGAAATGCCTTCTTATTGTGTGCCAAATGAAAGATGCTTCATAAAATAACTTCTGCAGGATTTTTACAGCTAGTATTTACCTGGCCTTTCTGCAACCATGCTATGGAAAAAAAAACAAAAAATAAATTATATTTGGTGAAAACCAAAAGGCTAATTTGTATAAAATGCTATTAGAGGACAGGCACTTTTATTGTGCCTTGCCAGTTAGTGCTGTGTCCTCTAAAGTATTGGTGCCATATCCAGGGTGCCAGCCTCAGGCCCAATGCTGCTGGAATAAGCTCCAGAACCCTGTGATTCTGGATTAGATTAAATGTGTTTGAAACCAAGATAAGATGAAATATGATGTTGGATGGAACTTTATTTGTCCCTGGGGGAAGTTTGGGTTTTTACACAAGCTCAAAAATAAATAAAAAATGATATTGTGGCAAACAACAAACCCCTCTCAAATCTACACTAGGATGATTAAAAAGGAAGAAAACT
The DNA here is from genome assembly GCF_016835505.1 of Polypterus senegalus. Taxonomy (NCBI): domain Eukaryota; kingdom Metazoa; phylum Chordata; class Cladistia; order Polypteriformes; family Polypteridae; genus Polypterus; species Polypterus senegalus. The sequence continues at coordinate 86,528,844 of NC_053164.1, read as the reverse complement.
AACAAGAAGGAAAACTTCTGACTTGACAATGACAGGTGTATTGCTGCCCTAGCAACATTTCTTGACACAATTTTGCTGAATAATTTGTTGGCTGAAAGTACTCAGTGTTAGTGTGTCAGAAAGAAGATTTGTAACATTGTTCATAATGGCACTCAGTTTTGTTTTCATTCTCTCCTTCACTACTACCTCCAGGGGCTTGAGAGGGCATCGCAGAGCTGAATCTGTCCTTTTAATTAGCGTGTTGATTTGGTGGGCCTCTCTTTAAGTGATGTTATCAGCCCTACATTAAAGGAGTTCAGTCTCGTAAGAAAAAAGAGTCTGCTCTGTATCTTTGTATATAGTGCTTTGTGTTACCAGACCATTCCAGCCTGTCATTGATGTGACCCCCAAGTACTTGCAGCTTTAATGTCTATTAAGTATAAGTATTAAGTATATCTTAAGTGGTGGCTCTGAGGCTAGGGATCTGTGCTGGCAATCAGAAGGTTGCCAGGTTTGAATCTTGTAAATGCCAGAAGTGACTCTACTCTGTTGGGCCCTTGAGCAAAGCCCTTACCCTGCAATTGTTTTGTCCTGGGTATGATGTTAATCTGCATCCAGCTCTGCAAGCAGTTCCTCCAATTTACAAGGAAAACGTGGGGGTTGGTGGCAGGATTGGCACTCCAGCCTCCATTAAAAAACCTCACTCTGTTTCAGTGTGGTGCTGAGGTGTCACCCGCTGCACTCAGGTCCCAATTCCGCTGGTTCATTGCGTGCTGGATGTTGCAATGTGCTCCCAACCTCCTCTTAAGTATAAAGTGCAGAGGCAACATTCACTAGCTAAGATCAGAAATTGAACCTTATTGTTTTTCAGTACTATGACTTAAACAATTATGCTGTATCCTTTTCATATAGTGCCATGCACTTGATGCAAGATACTTTTTAACGTAGAGGAAAAGTGTTGGAGGTAGTGTTGCAGTAAAAAACCCATGTGCCCCCTTTAAAGATGTGAACAGGGAGGTAATGCATGATTGATGAGATGCCTTTGGACTTCATTTCTCCTCAACACTCATACTTGTAGCTAGTATGTTTTCTTATGACAAATGGTGTTTACAATATTTAAAAGGATATAAAGGCATTGAATCTCAGGCCACTGCACCTGCTCCTGTGCTTGGTTGCTTTGAATTTTATGTGCTTTGTAAGGTGTATGGTGTGCTCTGTAAAAGTTTCTAAATTAAGTAAAATTGAACTGGTAGTTTATATTCAGAATATAGTATTTTGAAATTTGTAAATCTAGATGTACTGAAAGGCAACAGTAACTACTGTATAAACAGGTGTGATAGCTTACTGCCTTATTGAGGCCTTTTCATAAGACTTATAAATAATTCATAAATAAATTACACATGCAACATACATGCTAAACAAAAATTACAGACATTAAAATAACACAAAAAGGATATTTAAACACATCACTAATAGCACTGCTGAGTACATTTACTCAGAAAATAACAGCTGAATTCCTGAATTGGTAATCAGTTTGAATGTAAATTTAAAAAGAAGATTATGAATGTGATCTAAATGTTTGTTTTAAATGAGTGATTTGCTGCTGTTATAACAAATCACAAATCAGACACTTCTCCTCAAAAACAAACTTGGTTGCTGCTTTAACAAAATGCACAGAAGATAACCTAATAGTTCTTTATTTGAGCACTTATTTCTAATTTACAAGCAGCAGTGCTGCTGTGAGTAGGAGTGGAAAAGGGCAGCCTTTTGGTCATCCTTTTTACTTAAACAGCCACGCATGCCAGTTACAAAACCAAACCACACTGAAATAAATAAAACTTTTTCCAGTAAAAAATGTCTTGCATAATGAATAGGCAAGATTAAAAGCACTGATTGAAAGCAAACACTAAGGTTTTGTAAAGTCTGCAGCCTTCACTGGTTAACAAAAATGATCCCTCAAAACCCCTCTTAAGTAGAATGTGCAGAGGCAACATCCACCAGCTAAGGTCAGAAATTAAAACTTAAATGTTTTTCAATAACATGATTTAAACAATTATGCAGTATCATTTTCATATAGTGCCATCCACTTGTTACATGATCATTTTTAACAGAGAGGAAAATGTTGGATGTAGTGCTGCAATACAAAACTGTATCTCCCTTTGAAAATGTGAACAGGTGAGTAATGCATTGTTGATGAGACACTTTTGGACTCCATTTTCTCCATTTTCTCATGTTCAGTATACATCACGTTCCATCCTCCAACCTACCATCTCACTTTCAAGCCTGCAAAAATTCAACAGTTTATAAGCAAATATAGCAGGATGTACTGACATGCAGTGGAATTGCAAACTGTGTATAATCAAATCACATGGAGCCTCCAAGCAGGAATTATAGGCAAATGGTGTAAGTTAGGGAATAATAAACCACATATTTTAATTTTCTGCCAGATTTCAAACATTGATATTTATATATTGTGACAGAGATTTGTAGAAAAAAGCAACAGCTAAAGGAGTGCAGCTTTGCTCCATAACTGCCTGCCATTATAAAGGGGGTCCCGTTTTTTTTAAACATTCATACAGAGACTGAAGATCCATTCCTTTAGTACAGCATACTAATATTACAGCTTCTGATCTATCTTTTGATGCTGTATATGTTAAAGTCGAAGTGAAAAGATCCTGAAAAATTTTGAGATTTTATACTAAGAGATGAAAAGAGGTATTTTAGAGGCAAAGAAAAAAATCTTAGTTGAGCAGCAGGCAAAGGTCAAAATCAGAAAAATTCAAAAAGAAAGGTCACACCAGCAAAACCAAAAGGGTAAAATAGGCCCATACTCTAAAGCAAAAAAGAGATTCAAAAACCAAAAGAAAACTAGCTTAGGATTTTTCTCAAACTTCTCTAGTGATTAGATTTTTGGACACTTCTTCAGTCTACTTCGGTATGCGAGAGATGCTGCAATTTTATTGTGGTAGGGGCCTGTATTCAGATATGGCATCAAGACAGGTCACATGGTACTCACAGACCTTAGTACTTAAAATAGTATGGTGGTGTCCAGACAACGGAAGCATGAAATGGCAACCAAAATATATCAATAACATATTTAAAGAATGTTAAAAATAATACAAATTAGAGAAAATGTGTAAGAATTAAAAAGACCAAATAAAATAATAAGTCATTATAGCACTATAAATGTCTTTATGTTACCTGTTCACCTTAAATTAAACTTCTAGCAGTAAAACTGATTGAAAATTATTAAACATTTTCCATTATCTGTTTCTTCTTGGGACACAAAATTGGCACATAATGTTAGTGTGATGTTGACAAAGCTACTTGTTCAGGCCCACAGAAAAAAGGTGTTACTGTCATTCAAAAATGATTTCATCAGTGGTGACTGATAAAGCACAATGGTATATTGTCTGGCTCTGCCACATCTGTAGACACTAGTGTCTGTTGAAATCTGCCATACAGTAGTCAAGACAATATACTGTATATGCATAGAGAATTTATGTAAATGTTGCATGGTCTTGTGTTTCCTGTTACAATCCTGGCAGCACTGTGTACAGTGCCGGAACCAAACCTACAAAATGCACGTGTTGATTGCAGTGCCCACTCATGCACACATCAACACACTCTCAACAAGCATTATATCCTGGACATACTGTATCTAGGAATATTTAAGGAAAACAAAAGTACCCAGAGGAAAATCAGTGTATGTAAATGCCTAGACTGTGAAGGGTTTGCATATAGGTGTTACTGTTCTATTAATTCCCTTTCTCACAATCATTAAAAAGTAATGTTGCTTCAAACAAATGCATTTATCTTTTATAAGATATCTTTTATGAGGTGTCTTTCAGCATGTTGGACTGATATAAGTGTTGTCAATAATCTACACAATATTACCAGAATTAACTTATGTAAATGTTTATGAAATAGGGCAAAGTCATAATACCACTGACAGTCAGTAAGGTCTTAGCTATCTGAACTCATATCCATTCAATTCCTACTGCAGTCACTTCCTTCCCTCTGGAGGGGTACCAGTCCAGAGAAGGAACATGATGGTAGTTGTAGGAATCTAAAAGCACAGGCCTCATCCAGACTATCTGCTGTGCGATCAAGGCTTTCTGCCAGACTTAACTCACTACTCCACATTCAGTCCTACTTTTGGTTTTTAGTTTCAATTTGTCAAAGGTAGAATTCTTTTTACATTTGCATAAGAATTATATAACAAGCAGTACAAAAAAAGATGCACAGTCACGTATTATTTACAATGCCTATTACAACAAAAGCAGCAGATATAATATAAAAAAAATTATGAACAAAACTGTGTATGCAGGTTTTCCAATGTGATGACGCTCTTGATGATATGAGTGCAGGTCTTTGAAGGTCAAGTAACCCAGAGATGCGGAGGCCACAGACTAAATCCATTGGTTGACCGAGTTGGTATGTGACAATTACTTGACTGGCATAGATTCTTTTGTATTTGAGTTGCATTTGTGATATTTAGGTAAAAGATGGCACAGCAAAACACACTGTACAAGACAGAAAATGTACTGGTCTGACAGAACCTGGCATCTGAACAGCTGTGTATGTGGCAAGTGGTATAGTAGGAAGTACATCAGGTATGCTATGAGTTGTAGGCTTGAAATTCATTTTTGATTCCTCCCATTTTTATTTTACCCACATAAGTTACATAAGGAAACATTCTTACTTCCATGTCCTTTGTTTACTCATTCCTCTCCTGTTTTAGATACTGGGAAATGTATTCCATGCCTTTATCACATCCTGAGTCGACTACTGTAATTCTCTCCTGGCAGGTGCCCCTTCTAATCTCTTATCACAGCTCTTACTGGTCCAGAACTCTTCTGCAAGAGTCTTTACACAGGCATGCAACAGTGAGCACGTAATACTTTTGTTCTACTTCACCTTCACTTGCCCCCTGTGTCTTACAGGATTGAATATAACATTATGTTAATAACCTATAATGCTTTAAATGGTTTTGCACTGTACTGCATGAGTAACCTCCTCCGTCACTATGTTCTTGCCCGCCCACTGAGGTCCACAATTTCTAACAATCTCCTTGTACTCCAAACTAACCTGTACTTAATGTGTAGAAGAGCCTTCTGCTTTACTGCACACAGACTTTGGAAAGACCTGCAAAAATTAAAGAGATTAGCTAAAATACTTTAAAGCTAATTTTTATCCTGATATTATGATTCTTTCTCTCAGTTCTGGTGCTCAGGATGGTATGCCTTTGTAAGACAAATTGTTATTTGTTGAGTTTTGTTGTAGTACTTATATTTTATTCTAGTTTATTTCCTGCTATTTTAATTCAAGGCATTGTGTTTCATGTATTTATCTTAATTTAGTGTTTTATACTGATATTATTCTGTATTCAATATTGTGTATTTTATTTCTGCTTGTTCCCAGTTGTTCATTTTGAATTTATTTCGAAGCACTTTGAGGATAAGGAAGGTTCTCTAGAAAAAGAATGTTTAAAATTTTATAATTATTAATAGGGACGGATGAATGGAACAATACCTCCAAATAACAGTAAAAAACGGATGGATGGATTCATGAATCAGTGTCTCTACACTAATCGCTTATCCAGTAAATGTATATGCACCCCATGATCCATATATTGTATTACATTTAAATTAACCCCTGTTTAACATTCAGAACATCATTTTTTAACTCCTATTTAATGCGTTAACATTTTTTAATTTAAAACAGTTCGTTTTGAAACATAATCTTAGGCACACAATAAACACAGTGAGATTCCTACTATGCGCTCGATGATGCCGGATGGTCTCCTGCTCTTCGCAACTCAAAATTGCATAATGGATAGATAGATGGTTTCCCACAGTTAGTCTTATTATCACTGTATTGTACTTTAGGCTGATTTCACTTTAGCCTACCTAACACCATACTTATTTTAAAACGAAGCTAAAATAACATTTAAAAATAGCAGTAAATGTATCGTTTCGCAGTGGGTGGACATTTGGAAACGTTAAAGGCTCGAAACGAGAGGTAAATTCCTACAGATGGGGGTGGCTTTGTGTGACTGTACACAACCTCGCGATGTGCCTTAAGCGTTCTTAAGCTGATATAATTATCGTATTTGAAAAACTTCATAGACCCGTCGCTTTTGTCGACACGCGAGTGACTCACGAACACCTACTCGCCTAAATGGTGACACCCCTTCTCCTCCGCCCCCAGTTCGCATCTAAACTACTATATCCCGAACCCGATCCGACTCACGGCCGTGTCGTGGTTCGGCTCCAGGAAGCGAGTGCGAGCGAGAGCGCGAGCACGAGCACGCGACTGAGATAGCAGGAGCTCAACAGCAGTGGCAGCGCAGCTTCTGCGGTTTTCGGAACCGCGCTCCTATAGTCTGATACAAGCAAAAAACAAACGCTGCTAATGGGCGGAGACATGACTTTTTAGACAGGAGACAAGAACGACAGCGGCACGCCGGACTCACCGGTGAGTGTAAACGCACTTAAACAGGTTAAACCTCACACCTTCTAACCTTTAACTGTGTGTCGAGTGCGCCGGCGGTCGCCAGGTAGGCAGTGAGAGCGAGAAAGCTGCGCTACAATGTGAAGCGGCGACGCGTCTCTTGTCAACTTTTCAGTCAGGGCTGTCAGAGGAAGGGCGCCTCGGATGCCCTTTGCAGATGAGAGTGTTTAGCGTTTTGGCTTCTTTTCTTTTCTTTTCGCCTGCTTGTACTGCCAAATATTCCTGAACTTTAAGGGTAAGACGATGCGCTCTCATCGCGGTGACCTATGTGCTTGACTGAAAAGTCTGGTAGCGCAGTGTGCTTCGGTGCCTTGTGCTGCATTTGAAAATGTTTGTGAATTATTTTTGGAGTATTACGATTTTAAGCTTCGGTGAGATTTTCACAGCGTCCGTCAACATGGGGCGTTTCGCCTTTTTTCAGTTTTGTGGTTTCCTGGGTTTTTCTGAGTGTTTCTTTTAAGACGTTCTCGAATATCGCCGCGTTTTCAGCAACGGGGGGTTGTCGTCATTTGTTTCATCTGTAGCCTGCTATGCAGTTTTTTGTGTTTTATTGGTTTACACTTTGCTTTAAGTACCCTTACAAATCTACACTAGTGAGGAATGTGACTGACAGCATGTACATTGCCTAGCATCCTCCTCATTGGTTCTATCAATTGTTATTGGTTCGTCTTTGTCGCATACGGTTCTATATGATTTGTTTTAAGTAGATTTTCGGGGGGCGGGGGGTAAATTGACACTTAATGGTTTTTGCCACAAACCCTCAATCGTCTGGATCCAGCCTATGGCCAATATGCACGAATCCAGGTGCATTGCATGTTAACTCTTTAAAACACCGATTAATGGAACATTTCTTGTGTTGCTTCAGGTGCTATGTTCTATGGTTAAGCATGCCTTACATATGAAGGATGGACGGATGGATGTCCCTCATTTTTCCAACCTGAACTGTAATACTGATTTTTTTTTAACACGAAAGGGTAAAATATGTGCAAATCTACACAAACCCCCATTTCCTGGCAGCAATACTTTAATGCTTTATCATAACAGGAAAGGAAAAAGTGGAAAGTCTGCCTGGCAGTTGGGTTTAGTGCAGCACAGTGGTGTAGTGGTTAGCATTGTTGCTTCAGCTGATGGAGACTGGGTTTCAATCCCATCTCTTCACGTTTGTTTATTTCTGACCCAGGTGTGTGTGTGTTCGCCCTGCAAAGGATTGATGCTATGACTAGGGTTTGTTCCTGCCTTACATCCTATGTTGGCTGAGATAGACTCCAGCCCCATCCAGACCTGCTACCCTGGTCTGCATTAAGTGGGTTAAAAATGACGTGGACTCTTAAACATGACCTCTTAGGTTTTTTCCCACATCAGCTTGATGACAGTGATTGTTGATTAAGTGATGTCTTGTCTGTATTGCTTTGGTTATCTCTGTTAGCATAGAAGTTTTTTTTTAGTGTTTACAAACTTATTCTGGCAGTTACATTTAGTCAGACAGTCATTGTTCAACCCGCTATATCCTAACATACGGTCACGGGGATCTGCTGGAACCAATCCCAGGCAGCACAGGGTGCAAGGCAGGAACAAACGGGCAGGGCACCAGCCCACCGCAGGACACACACACACACACCAAGCACACACTAGGGACAATTTAGGATCACTAATGCACCTAACCTGCATGTCTTTGGACTGTGGGAGGAAACTGGAGCACCCGGAGGAAACCCATACAGACACGGGGGGAACATGCAAACTCCACGCATGTGGTCTCCTTACTGGCAGGCAGCAGCGTTACTACTGTGCCACCGTGCTGCCCTCAGTTACATTTACTTAAAATCATTTCTTATTACAGGGTTATGGATAAAGCCAGTGATAGACCTATATGTTAGGGGCAGTGAAGCTTGAACTGTTTGAGGATCCCGTTGCAACCCTCTAGGATTAGGGGCCCTAAAGCTTAAACTTCATTAGTTTCATAGTAGATTAGTACCTGATAAAGGTGTATATTTTATTTCACACACACACACACACACACACACTTTCTCTCTCTAGACTGTCTAGCTTTCAAACATACCAGTGTATCATACTGTCACTGCACTTATTAGGTACAATGGCTTGTTAAAGCAAAAAGCCAATCATATGGCTGCAATGCAGTTTTAACTAGCATGCAGCTATGGTCAAGAAGTTTAATCCAGCCAAACATTTGAATGGGCAAAACCTTAGATCAAACAACTTTCATTGTAATATGATTATGAAGGACGTAATGATTTTGTCAACTTAGAGAGAGCCCTTGTGGGATTATCACACACTACAGTCTCTAGAGTTTACAGAGAATAGTGCAACAAACAAAATAACATCTAGCAAGCAGCAGTTCTGTGGGCAAATCAACCTTGTTAATAAGACAGGTGAGAGGAGAATGTCCAGTCTTGTTCAAGATGACAGAAATTTCACAACAAAATACTGCTCTTTACAACTATGGTGTGCACAAGTGTATCACCCTGGGCCAGGAAAAGAAGACTCCAGTAAACACATTATTACCAAAAGTGGATGATCAAAGATAGGAAAAATGCTGCATTGTCTGAGGAATCTGGATTTCTGTAGCAACATGCAGAAGGTGGGATGAAACTTTGGCATAAACTGCATTTATTCATAAATCCATTCTACCTTGTGTCAATGCAAAAGGCTATTCGTGGTAGCATAGTGGTGTTTCCTAGGCACATACTAGACCCTTTAGTACTGAAGAGTATCATCTGAACAATGCAGTTTTACTGACCATATGCCTCCCTTTATGGACACATTCTCCCCTTTTCCAAATAGATAACTAAAGTAGGGTGAGGTGCCTTGCCATCAGCGCACATAGTGTCCAACTGGTTTTATGAACATGACAGTGATTTCAGTTTACTCAAATGGCCTTTACTGTCCTCAAATTGCAATTTAATTGAGCCTTTTTTCTGATGAGATGAAATGGGAGGTTCGTGGCATGCAGGTGTGGCTGAAAAATATACAGGAACACCTGATGTTATCAGATCAGCATGGATGAGAATCCCTTAGCAATACTGTACGTCCAGCACTTTGTTGAATTCATAGCTTAAAGAAATGAGACTGTGAGTGAAAGGTGGTTCTACCTAATAGGTGTATACAATACAGTGAAGATGTGTTGTTTATTCTGATAATTCAGGTTATAGTTTCAAAATGAGGTACACATTTATGGAATTTCTGAAAGATATATGGATAGACTATGCATATGGAGCTTGCTTGTTTCATTTTTTTGTATATAAAAAATCACAATACAGATATAGCTTACACTTGAATTTAAATTTAAACCAGTGGAAGCTTCACAAGCATATTACATCATATGCAGATTTCTTTTTGTATAAAAGCAAAGCATCAGTATTCTTACAACAATATCATACAGATTAAATTTCAACTTCTTGAATGTGTATAATAGACTTTAATATTAATGTAGTACTAAGAAGTACATTTGCATTTTTTACTTTTATTTTCAAAACAAAGTAAACAGACTTGCCAGACTTGTTACAGGCAGCACCTTATGTTTGATTTCAACTTCCCACAGCAATTGCTCAATTTTTGTGTCAGAAAGTTCACTTATTTTGGTCACTTGAACTTCCACTTTACTTAATGTTGCTGATTGCACATTATGTGGGAAGCTTGTAGGAGGTGGTTATTTAAGGGTGTGTTCATATAACAGTAACGGTTTTCAGTAGCATGTAAAAAAACAGCATTTACTTTAGCATTACTAGAAAGTAACAACACATGCTCATGCAGTTGGAAATACATCTGATGGGTGTATCACTCTTTACTTTTGTATCTTTATATTATGATTCCTTTATGCAACTGAAGGACTTATTTGCTTTTTGTTTAAGTAGGACTACTTCATCAGGTGAGAGGGCAGAGGTGACTGTATTTAGACAAAAGCTCTTAGTGGACAAATGCAGTAATTTCAACAGTTCACTGCTCACCTGATTTGGAACGTTTAATGAAAAAGTGCAAGCCCTCCTACTTGCTGCAAACATTCCACCACATGCTTACACACTAAGAAAAAATTAATTTCTAAATGTGCTCATCAGAGGGGCATTACTCTTATCACTTGTGAGTTTAATCAAAAGCTTTTTTGTCCAAAGAGGAGGAGACTTTTTTTATCATGTTTATGGCCCTGACCTAACTTCCAAAGAAATTGGATGAATTTTTTTGGAAGCAAATGTCTGCCACACTGAAAAATACTTTCATTTTCACATCATGTGTGAGTAATACATGTGAATCCTGAATAATAGAAACAAATGTCGCTTAAGTGAAGCAGTTTTATTAATTTCTGGAAATGTTACTTTCACAAAAAGTACCAAGCCTGACATGTATACATTAACCTACTTAGTGTTAGACCCGAGTGTTACTTGGGCTGCGAAAACCATGCTAAAAGCCTTAGTCCTTAGTGTCACTTTGGCAACTATACAGATGCGTCTTGCGTAAGTGTTAGAAGCGGGAATCACTCAGGCTGTAAAAGTGCTGTCAGTGCTGCCATTCTTTGGAGAAGTTATGTCTGAATGCAGGTTTTCACTAATTATGAAATATCTGCATTTTATCAACAATGAAGACTTTGAAGATAATACCAATCCAGCACCCAACCTGAAGAAAATTTGGGAGATATACCAGGCCATTGTAGCAAAAGTTTTGGATGTTTACATTCTGGACTGTGATGTCAGCATCAGTGAAAATCTCATGGCTTATAAGGGCCGACTGTCATGGATACAGTGCAGTCCAAAAGTGCAAGATTTGGTGAAGTTTTATGAGCTTTGTGAATCTAAAATGGAATACATTTGGAATTCGGTTCTGTACACAGGGAAAGGGGCCAATGTTTGATCCAAAATAAATCAGTAAGGTGTTGCTACGTCATCAGTGCTGATTTCGATAGATCATCTGCTGGATCAAAGTTACTGTGTAAGCATGGACAATTTGTATACTTTGCCAGAGCTATTTCACATCTTGCTGCAAAGAAATACTGACGCCTATGGAACAGTGCGTCCCAACCATTGTGGCATGCCTGAAGACTTTGGCAGAGCTAAATTACAGCGAGGTACACTAGTAGCTTGGCAAAAGGGTAAAGTGCTTGAGCTGAATTGGAAAGACAAGAATAATGTTTGTCTTCTTAGCACTGTACATCATGCAGCTACGGTCACTGTATGGGCAAAAGCAGGGCTGTGGAGTCGGAGTTGGAGTTGGAGTCGGAGACATTTTTGGGTACCTGGAGTCGGAGTCGGCAAAAAGTTAACCGACTCCGACTCCTACTAAATTTAAATGGGAATTAAAAAAGTAAGTTGAAATGTCCCAATTCACAAACAGTATAATGAACTACTTCTCTGCTGTAAGAATAAAGCCCAATGCATGCAGTGCATAATGTTACCACAAAACGAACATGTCAAGTAACCATGAAGCATTCTTTTCATTAACTGTGTGCGTCACTATATGGGATGTAATGCACAGGTAAGGTGCGGCACCGCTTTCCATTGTGTCGTGTTCCACTGTTACAGGGAACTGTGAACCTAGCCTAAAGCCCCCCATACATTTACAGATGCACTGCTGATTTTTCGGCCATTTAACGAGTCATCACGTGTCAAACGCCTGAAAAATCATCTGGTGTGTTCTCAGCTCCGTCGGGGCCGAAGGAGCCGAGAACACAGATCTCCCTACCTGTCTCCAGCAGAGGCTCGTTCTGCTGATCAGCTGGCCGGTGAGTGACACAATGCACTAAACTTCCGGCTGGCTGACAGAGGAGACAGCCACTGCAGCAGACAGAGGCATCACATTACTTTGGATGGGGCGGTGGTGAGATTTTCGGCAAGCTGGATCTGCCCGTCCATGTGGACACCCGCAATTTGCGGCCGCCAATCAATTGCCGCGATTGTACACGCACATTGGTCGGTGGCAAAATCGGCCACGGATCGCTGCGTATTTGGGGGCCTTAACTCTCGCTGATAATTAGGTCAGTGTTTTTTGCAGGACTAGAGATACTTGTATAAGTGAAGGGAATAAACTTAAACTTTAAACCTGACTATGGGATTCAAACATGATTCATGATTTCCTTTAACTATAACTGTATTCCAAGTTTAATATAGGTTTTCCAGATATTGTTTTTAGTTCATATAGTTAAGCTTTTTTTTGTTTTAAAAGTTCAAACTACCAAAGAATGTGGTTTGTATTTTTGAACCAATACATTTCCTGTTCCTGATTTTTATGCCTGCTATTACTATCCAGACACTTGTTTAAAAAAAAAAAAATAAACAAAACCTTGTTTTCATTGTGTTTGTCTTTAATCTGGCATTATAATAGAGTGTTGGCTTCCTAGCCAGTAGTTCTGTGGTGAAATGACATGTATGTTGCCTTCCTTTCCTTCAATGGATGTAGAAAATACATTAGCATAGTATATACATACAGAGGAGTCGGAGTCGGAAGATTTAGAAACTGAGGAGTTGGAGTCGGAGCATTTATCTACCGACTCCACAGCCCTGGGCAAAAGGCAACAGGCAGGTTATGAAGCCTTGTGCTGTGGTCGACTACAATAGCACAATGGGCAGCATAGATCTTGCAGATCAAGAATTGACTTTCTATCACATTATGCGGAGGCAACAAAAGAAATACTACTAAAAGATATTTCATCATCTGGTGGAACAGTGCATTTGGAATGGATTTGTGTTATACAAATAAAAGGCTGACAAAACTGTATCTCATGCAAACTTTACATGCCAGGTTGTAGAACAAATCATTGCCGCACGTTCACCGTCCACACTACCGCTAAAGAGACGCAGTCAGCTCAGCACTTCGTGGATCAATCCAGAGCGTCTTGTTGGTAGACATTTTTATTATTATATGTTGGATTGTGTCGTTCACTGTGCTTTAAGATATACCACACAAAGGACTAATTTTGAGATTATATACTCTTTTGGCATCATTAGTAGTATTATTATTACTGTTATTTTTGTTATTATTGTACATTTCATATTATTTTTATTCATCATTACTATTTTTTAACATTATTATAATTTTGAAATTTTTAAAAATGTAATTTTTCATATAAAAAATACAACACTTTTTTTTATATTTTTCTGGAATAAAATGCAATGCTAAGGAGGTTAAACATACCCACTATCAGTCACTACTAAGTCAAAGTGAGCATGTACTCAGTGAAATAAAGTTTAACAAACAATAAATTAACTGACTCCAGTAACCTAAACCCAACCAAATCATTTAACCCAGTAACCACCAGACATGTCTGTGTTCTCTACCCTTCATTAGCCTCTGTTTTCCACCAGAATAGAGAAACCTCTATACTCAACCTCAGCCTACAGAGAAACAGTGTTGCAGTAATGGGCTATCTGCAGGTATCTGTAAAAAAAAGCATTGTGCAGCTTCTTGTAGCAGTATAAATACAGCAGCATTCATGTTTAGATCCTTGAAGTGTCATATTGGTTTCACTGTTTTTTTAGCTTTATAGCTATGTTTACTGGTTTACTTGAGTAAGTCTTTATTTGAAGAAATGAAATAACAGAGCAATTGCAGCACTTAATCATTGCTGCTCACCAATGTTATTTTATTTTAGACAAAAGTGCAAGCATCTGTTATATTGGCAAGTGCAGGACTTTTACAAGACTTGTATTTTCTCAAGATCGCTCATCCCTTACCTGGGATGACCCTTCAGCAGTCAATGTTGTGGATTTAGAAGGCTGTTGGGTTACGCTAGTGTGTATGAGGTATTAAATTTCCAGTAAATTCCTTTGATAGTAATCTTGGTAATTTACAGTGTCATAAGTCTGAACAAGGATTGTGATGTTCTGTAAGTACTTTTGCATTTTGGTGATGTTGACCATTGTAAATGTTTTTACAGCTTGGCAATATTTTATGCTAACCTCTCAGATTACATCCAAATTCAGCAATATTCCTGAAACATAGGTTTTATGGCAATGACTTGAAATTTTAATTTTTATTATAATTAGACATGTTATTTAGATGAAATTCTGCACTATGGTGTGGAACGTGCATCCTTGTAGAGATCACCGCCCATGTCTTTTTCTTCTTCACTCCCGAGTTTTTGTAACAATTCTTTCAGAAGACCCTTCCTGTGCCATATTTGCATCATCCTTCTTCTGCTTACTTTTGGTTTTCTCACACCCACTATAGCAATTTGCCTGTGCTGGTCCTTGCCATGTTTACACTGGTTAACTTTTTGTTATAAGCTGGTTTAGTTGTAACTTTTACCTTCCAACAGATTATGTAGATAATGCAAGATGGATTTTAGATTTGTGTAAAAAATGAGAGCGTTGTATATCATTTTATTAAATTATTTAAATATGTTTTTTTTATATGCCTGTCTGAGGTGGGAATGCAGATTATGGGGCTTGACTTGATTGGGGACACTTCCACCCCAGCCTTGAGGAGGCTTTGCATGGGGGAAAATGCAAATAATGCAAAAATAGCACTCAGCCTGGAGTCCACCTGTCCAGGTGCTTCACATTTACATTATTCTGTACATTGTCACTTTACTCCCAAAGAGCTGTCACAGTAAAATCACTTGTAATCTTACATTTAATTTAAAATAGTTAAGTTTAGCAAGTTATGCTTTAGTGAAGAAAAATCATTAGTTTCAATGTTATTTGGGACCAGAAATGTGAAGAACAGAATCTTTCATTTAGTGTACAGTACTATTCATTTTATACAGGGTGGTCCAGATCTAATTATGCAGATCCAGATCATCTAGATAACTTTGATTTATGCGGGGATGATTTTTCATGTCGTCAGTTTGCACAATTATCGATGGTCTGTGATTTTTCGTGTGGTTTTCTATGTTATAAACTTAATAAGTTATAGCATAATGAAAATTGCATAATTAGATCTGGACCACCCTATATATATATATATATATATATATATATATATATATATAGTGGACTTGAACCCGGACACACACAGACAGACATTGTTATTCCGCCACACACTGTTTATTACACAGTACGATTTACAGTTAGTCACATGCACTCCCCAGTGTCTCCTGCACTGTTCCCCCAATGTCCAGGCCTCACAGTCTTTGTGCCTCTCTCTTGGCCGCCTCCCGTCCTTTCTCTAGCTCCGTCCTCTTCCACCCGACTTCCGCTTTCGACTGAAGGGAGGCGGCCCCTTAAATAGGAACCTGGATGGGCTCCAGCTGCTTCCCGGCACTCCTCCGTAGACACGCCCCAGTGTGGCTGAAGTGCCGGCTGCACACCCGGAAGCCGTCCGGGTGTCCCCTGTCGTCTTCCCCCCAGCACTTCCTGGTGTGGCGGAAGTGCTGGGCTCAGATATTCAGGCACGGGCGCCGCCTGGTTGTGGCCACGGGTCCCTACAGGGCTGGGCTTCCAAGCCCTTTACCCGAGGCCCCCAACATAACCAGGGCGGACGCCCCCTCGCGGTCTGGAGGAGATACAAACATATAGCATATATAGTACAAGTGTGTGTATATATATATATATATATATATATATATATATATATATATATATATATATATATATATATAGGTCTTTAGTTTGGAAGGGAAACCAGGTCTGTATGATGTAAAATCATGTTTTTGTCATTTACAGTTTACTTGGAATTACTTTTGCAAATTTTACAAATGTTAACTTATTTTGTACACTTCATGGAGAAAAAAGAGAAAATTCATGAGTGTATGAGAACATTCAGATTAGGAGTTATGGACAATTTCACAATTTTAAAAAAATTTTCATCATAGAAATCACTTTCAAGTTTTCCTAGAAACTGAAAAACATATATTTGCATTATCAATGAGAAAAGGTAGAAAATAAGAAAACTTTTTTCTGTGCAGACTTTTCTGTACTTTTTTGTATTTTTTTTCATATGTTTGCAGCCCTCATTCTTCTTCCAAGGTCTTTTACATCACTTACAGTGACCTGTCCTTAAATGTTGCATTTTTCTTTACAATCTTTACTTTTTTTTTGCATCCCATACAGCTCTCCCCTATACATCCTTCATACTTTGGTTTTCTTTTTCTTTTTTTCTTAAAAAAAAAAAAAAGATAAGCTTTCAGAGCACAGCTTCTTCTTTCTACTGTAACTACATGCAGGGCTGGCCCTACCATTCTGGAGCTCTAGGCAGAGTTTTGCTTTTGGGCCTCAACTAGCCTTATGCAAACATGTATTGTGATATTTACATGTTTTCATCAAGATAGTCCACCTTTGAGGTGTAGTTGAAAAAAGCTAGATGCAGATTTCCAAAGAAGGCAATGGAATCTTTTGAAATTGTGGCACAAAGAAAGCTCACAGAATTTTTGCAGCAGTTTGGCATGCACACTTTTGTGCTTCCCCTTCATGTTGGCACCATTGTCATGCTGGATGATTGCCCTCTGCAGTAATCAAAAGGAAAGGAAAACAAAATTTCTTCTGTTGTCTGTGTTGCTGGAGGCAATCTTAAAAAGTGTTCTTCAATCCAGGGTGTTTCCTCCAGTATGACAATTCTTATAATTTGTGTTGTTTATTCTTCATGGCTAGCATAAGGTGTGCAACCCAAAATAATGGAGTCATATTTGGATTGCTTGATGTCATTTACTATATGCTCAATTACCTTCTCACTTATAGAATCAGTGAGCTCATTTTGAGCTGCTTTGCCAAGTTAGCTTATGTGGATACTGGTGCCAATCTTAACATTTTCTGCATGCTGTTTCACAAATGTCTTGTTCTTGAAGTAAACAATGATGATAACACTCATTGAAGAGTGAATGTGCAAAGCCTGATGTTAAGGAAATGCATAAGACTTCACATACAGTATATCAGAGTGGGAGAACAATAGTTTTTTTATTATTATTTTTTTAATGAGACACAAGTAATAGCAGTCCTAGCCCTGATTTGTTTCTCTCATATGACGAGGCATCCCTCATGGAATTTTTCAATTACTTTAGTTAAAAAATTTGCAGATCAGTTCCCTTTCGTGCAAAGTGAGATGTGGCCTTTCTTGTGGAATATTATGTGGTTTCGAATAATGCCATGTGTGGATTAACTAACACAATAATTTAATAGTTAACAACTGTAGATACAATAGGTATCATTAATCCAGTCATCTTAAAAGTGTGTGCTTTATATTTATCGCAGTGCATTCTCTTAGGTACAACAACATTTATTTATATAGTACATTTTCATACAAACAGTAGCTCAAAGTGCTTTACATAATAAAGAATAGAAAAATAAAAGACACAATAAGAAAATAAAATAAGTGAACATTAATTAACATAGAATAAGAGTAAGGTCCAATGGCCAGGGTGGACAGAAAAAACAAAAAAAACAAAACTCCAGACGGCTGGAGAAAAAATAAAATCTGTAGGGATTCCAGACCATGAGACCGCCCAGTCCCCTCTGGGCATTCTACCTAACATAAATGAAACAGCCCTCTTTGGATTTAGGGTTCTCACGGAAGGACTTGATGATGATGGTCACGTAGACTTCTGGCTTTTAATCCATTCATCATTGTTGGAGCATCATGATGCTTTGAGTAGGTGGAGGTGGCGCAGGCCGCCACCACAAAGAAACTGGAAAAAGAAACAGAAGAGAGAGTAGGGGTCAGTACGGATTTTAGAGTCACCATGAATAGTTATTATGATGAATTGAACATACAGAGTATCAGGATTAAGTTAAATTGAAGTTATAAAAAGGCCATGTTATAGTAGTGTGTTTTCAGCAGTGTTTTAAAGTGCTCTACTGTATCAGCCTGGCGAATTCCTATTGGCAGGCTATTCCAGCTTTTAGGTGCATAGCAGCAGAAGGCCGCCTCACCACTTCTTTTAAGCTTTGTTCTTGGAATTCTAAAGAGACACTCATTTGAGGATCTAAGGTTACGATTTGGAATATAAGGTGTCAGACATTCCAATATATACGATGGGGCAAGATTATTTAAGGCTTTATAAACCATAAGCAGAATTTTAAAGTCATTCCTGAATGACACAGGTAACCAGTGTAGTGACATTAAAACTGGAGAAATGTTCTCGATTTTCTTTTCCTAGTTAGGATTCTAGCAGCTGCATTCTGCACTAGTTGCAAACGATTTATGTCTTTCTTGGGTAGTCCTGAGAGGAGTGCGTTACAGTAATCTAGTCGACTGAAAACAAACGCGTGAACTAATTTCTCAGCATCTTTCAGTGATATAAGAGGTCTAACTTTAGCTATGTTTCTTAGGTGAAAAAATGCTGTCCTAGTGGTCTGATGAATATGCGATTTAAAATTCAGATTACAGTCAACAATTACCCCTAAGCTTTTTACCTGTCTTGACTTTTAATCCTAAAGTAGGTAATTATATGCCACTAACTGTCAATCGGGTATCATAGTTGAAAGTTGCCACCCACCTGCTGACCCCTATTGAATTTCTAAGCTACTGACAAAATGTCACTTTTAAGATTGAACCAGCCAAATGACTGCCATCTAAACATTACTACTATTATCGTTCTGTATACCTTTGACACCCTACTGCCTAAATGCAAGCGTTATGAAGAAAGAAAAAAAAAACTTTGAATGCTTGGGGTATTTGGGGTTCTAGGCAATTGCCCAAGGTGCCTAAGACATGGGCCAACTATCTTTACAGGTCTTTGGAGTGAAATGCATGTAGAGGACTCGCTTCATCCAAATATGCTCTGATAGCCCTGCTTTCTTGTTCTTCTTCTCAACCATACTGTACAACTGTGGCCAGGCTAAGAAAGTGTTTTCTTCCCTTGGCTGCAGACAAAGCACGCTCTGCTTATAACATAATCACACTGTCTAGTGAGATATATAATGCAGAGTGTGCCTTGTGTGGTGAATTCAGAAACATTGTGCAAACTTGCAATACCATTAATTAATTAAACTATAAAAGTTAAGCCAGAGAAGTATCTGAATTATTATAATCTGCACACAATGCAGCGTTGAGGTTATTTTTTAGTGTAACATAAATCCCGAATAAATGTTTATTCTCTCTGCACCTAACAGCTAACAGAGCCATGTATTGCTTACTGAGATCAATTTTCTGCTATCATTTTCATATGATGAACTGTGGTCTTTTTATCTGATTTTTGTCAATCAGGATTGGCTATGGGAATAGTAAAAGAGTACGATATGTAAAAGATACAAGGCGAAGTAACCTCTCTGAAGGTAAATTTGATACAGTAAGTATTCAGTAATTAAGGGTGCACAGAATGTTTCTGTTTTAAGACCAGTGATTTTGTCCATTCCCCATACTTTTGAATATGGGTTTTTCAGATTTCAAAACTGTATGCTACATTATTTATTTGAAATATCTCAATGACATCCTGGCAGATTTCCTTTAAGAATCACTGCTAAATTTCAAAGAAATCAATACATTAGAAGCCAAGTTATTTCATGTGGACAGACAGACATGACTGTCCAAACATAAAAGCAAGTTACTTGTTTGGGACTTCTGATATTAATATTTCTTTCTTCACAAGTAAGATGTATAGTTTTGCTCAAAAATAATAAAAAATAAAATATTTCTTAGCCATTGAATCTTATCTTTCTTTACAGTTGTGATGCTTACGTTTATATAGTACATCTCCCATTCTTGAAATAAAAAATACCACAGGCAGTATATGTTTTTTCATGGCAGGATGAACTCATTAGCCATGGCTGGTATGTTTTCTTACTGTTAGTCAAAATCAGTTGCACCTCACAAATTATGTCTTTTGGAGCTTTGAACTTAATTTTATATACTGATGCACTGTCCTTGGCTGTAGAATGTTGTCAAGTGAGTATTTAATATCTGCATCCACCTGTTATTATCTACAAAAATAATAAATCTTAAATCCACCAGTTTGGTGTTGCATTGATTAAGACTAATTTAACCCCACTATATAAACCACTTTGATTGCAAAATGTGCAGTGTTCCTCTGGATTCTCTTAGCTTGATTTCACGCTGTTTATATAAATAACATCCACAGATCTTTTTCTGAAATCCATCTTTCTTTAAGGGCTACAATTTTTAACAGAAAACCGATGCACACGAGTATAAAATTATTACATCTCTTTCTAAACATACCAAGAGAAAAGAAAGGTCATAGGGATTCTTTTGCAGCCTCTCATAGTCTTTTACAACTGCATTCAAAGTGATTTTAGTACCTGCTGAAGCCTTTAAGATAATGATGCGTATAATTCAATAAAGACATTCTCTGCACCACTGAGACAACAGCATCACTTTGTAATTTAGTTGGATATTTGCATAAAGCAGTGTTAAAAGTATCCTTTTAATTAGAGCCTTTAACTCCAAGCTTTTGTGGAAAAGAAAATGGAGCATAATGTGACCCTCCAGGAACACTGATTAACGTGCCTGGCTGAATACTGTATATAATAGAGAATTACATCTGGGAAGATCTACATTGCCAACAGTGTGGATATGCACAGGCTTTCAGAAGCCACTTATTTGTTCTCATGGTGAAAGTAGTTATAATATTGTATCACAGTGCCCTTGAATCATCATCTTTATATCTTGAATATTTTGAATACATTGTCTCTGTTTCACTTGTGTTCAATATGATCTTTTTGTTTTGATGTAACATACTGGTGTTCTCTTAGCCTTTCATAAAAAGACTGTAATAAATAAAAACAGGAAATTCTCAATTTTATTGACCTCACGAAATCAAACTACATGAATTGCTGTAATTGGAACTTCACAGGGGATCCCCGCAATGTGCTTTGACATTATTGGGACTTCACTGCTATCAAAAGGGAAGTGATGTTGATCAGTTGTGCAACACACCATGGAGGCTGAAGTAACACAGGGTTTTGGAGTTATTCATTATTGGAGTTATTCCAATTGTCTGGGGTCATCCGGAAAAATGGTGAGCGCTACCATCAGTCCTGTGTAATGCCAACAGTAAAGCATCCTGAGACCATGTATGTGTATGTGTATGTGTGGTGTTGCTTCTCTGGCAAGGAAGTGGGCTCACTCACAATGTTGCCTAAGTGGCTCGGGGAACAAAATATCGAAATTTTGGGTCCATGGCCACGAAACTCCGCAGACCTTCACCCCATTGAAAACTTTTGGTCAGTCCTCAAGAGGTGAGTGGACAAACAAAACCCCACAAATTCTAACAAACTCCAAGCCTTAATTACGTAAGAATGGGCTGCCATCAGTCAGGATTTGGCCCAGAAATTGATTAACAACATGCCTCTAGCATCTCTCTAAATTCCATCCATTGTCTAACCCGCTGAATCCGAATAGGGTCACGGGGGTCTGCTGGAGCCAATCCCAGCCAACACAGGGCACAAGGCAGGAACCAATCCCGGGCAGGGTGCCAACCCACCGCAGGACACACACAAACACACACTAGGGCCAATTTAGAATCACCAATCCACCTAACCTGCATGTAAATATTCAAATGTCATGTTCCAATCTTATTTGGGAGTGGCTTGGGGCTGTGTCAGTAACAGAGAGAATGTACTGTATTCTTTGTTAATAAAAAAGCAATGCAGTTTAAATGCTTATTTATTGAAGCCTGTCCTATAACTGTGTAATAGACAGAGCCTAAGAAAGGAGAGAATTTTAAACATGCCTGGAATGGAAAGAGTAGTAAAAAAGATAACTGTTTGAATCAGTAGGTTTGGGATAAACTAATTATTTCAATTCTCTGGAGTTTGCAAGGTGACTTAAATCAACAAAAACAAGATGGAATGCTTAATATATTTCTGTAGGTGTCTTCTATACTGGAATTTACCAAAGATACTTTTTAAAGAAGTTGACCAATTTTGACAAACTGCCTTATTATAACACTTATTAAGCTGTCATGAAACTTGAACATACTATTGTTAGTAGAATTGTTAGTAGTATGAAACATTAATTAGATTTTTAGCGTATTGAAGATCACTTTGAAAATGGGCATTTTGCTGGAAATATTCTTAATAATATTCAAGAAACACACATAAAAACAATTTTAGAGTATGGACCCAGCCTATTCTCTGTCCATTCTGATTAGACGCATGGTGACAGCACTCTGAGTTGGCCTGACTGGACCATCCCATCTCCAGCAAGTTCTTTTAGCACTTATTTAATTCTTGATATGGTTCTTCCACTCTTGGGCTGTACATAAATGATATAATCCCCCTGATTTCTTCTTCCCTTGAGCTTATGTTCTACTCTGATGTTGTCCTTTTTTGCTGAGCTCCTCACATTATAACAGAGAGTAGAGTTGGATTCACTGTTAGGAACCTCATTTTGGGTGGTTGCACTTGTGATATGATTGTCCACAAGATTTGGATACTAACCAAAACATATGTAATGATGGAGATAGATAGTACTAAAGATTTAGAATGCTCGTTTGTTGTCTGTACACCAATATAACAGCAACATTTTTGAAAGTGGTCTGTATCACTGTCATGCGGTTTGGTGTTCCTTGAAATTTCTGTTTAAAACAATATGGTAAGCATTGTAATATAACAATCATTTTAATCATCTTGAGTCTTTTGGAAAAAAATGAAAAGCTTAAAAGTATCTTTTAAAAGAGGTTGCAGTGCCACAGTTTCATCTTTAGTGACCTACCTGAAAGTTTATTTTAAAACAACTGGATCTGATATTTTGGTGTGGTGACCCTTTTGGTTAACATTCCATGTGCTATGTTATTTAGTGTGCATTTCTTATGAATTTTCTCTGTTGGGGTGTTCCAGTTTCCGTCATCTTCTAAAAAAAAAAATTGGGTTAGAATGAAATGTAAGGTGTTCATGCCTCAGTGAGTATAGGTGTTTGTGTAAGAGCACCTTGTGATGGACTGGCATCCAATTCATTGCTAGTTTTACCTAGTGTCTGGTACTGCTGGTTTAGTAGATTATGTTTTGCAACTCCAGTATTGGGAGTTTTTCAGTATTTACACAGTTCACATAATTCTTCTGCGGTGGGTTGGCACCCTGCCCTGGATTGGTTCCTGCCTTGTGCCCTGTGTTGGCTGGGATTGGCTCCAGCAGACCCCCGTGACCCTGTATTCAGATTCAGCGGGTTAGAAAATGGATGGATGGATGGATGGATGGACATAATTCTTCTTATAACTAATAAGTGTTAGGTTGAGACATTTTCATCTTGCTGTGTTGACAATACAGCTTACCAAGTTAGTGCTATAATCTTGTCTCTAAGCATTGTGATTTTATGGCGCGTCTGGTGGTGCACCAGCCTTGCTGACAGTTGTGAATATAATGGATATCTAGACATAATCGATTACATTTCTGATCATTCAGACTTTCTATATTGGGTGGTCCAATTTCTAGTAAAACTGTTCTGAGTGAAGCTATTGGTATTTGCTGTTTCAGACTCTTGTTGACTTTAAGTGTATTCCTCAAAAGCATGTTTTTTATTTGCTGCACATTCTTCTTTTGCATACTTTTCACCAGACTTTTGAATTCTGCACATCCATTATGTAACACGAGTAAACATGTAAATGAAAAGAAGCATAGAGCAAAATGGCGAGTTTAAAAAAACTAATGCAAATCTTAAACTTTTCATCCTGTAATATTGTGAACTGTAATTCCTCATTTGAAAGTCAGAGTATTTGTAATAGGTCAGCAAAGTGGGGTTAGTGGTAATGTTAATTGCTATATGTTTTGTAAATATGTTTTTTTTTGTTTTTGAGCAGTTTTTTTATCCATGCATATGCTCAAGTATTGAAGGAGAAAAAGTAGTTTCTGTCTTGCTGATTTGTTCTGCTTGTATGATCTGCACTACCTCACCCCTTGAAATTGTCTCCTTTGCTTAAAAATCCTTTTTTGTTGTACTTTAAAACATGGATATTTCAGACATTATATCTGAAGAGCCTCACTACTTTTACATTGATGACTTTCAATGTAGTGTGAGACTTGCCTCTTTTGAGACCCTCACCAACAGGATGACATGCAGAAGCGCGACTGCTTTGGTGCCTCGTCTTTGAGGTGCAGACAAATGGTCTGACCAAACAACTTAATAAAACCCTAAAACAGATGATTTGGTGGGAGGCCCGTGATGACCCAACCTCTTGGGATACAGTAGTGCCCTTCCTCCTGTTTGCTGTTTACAAGTCCCCCCAAGCTTCTACTGTGTTGAGTCCATTCGAACTTCTATTTGTCCTGCGACCATGCGGGGTGTTAGACATTTTTCGAGAAGAGTGGACGGGGATTCGCTAGGCACCTTGTGGGGGGAGGTTTGTCAACCGAGTCATTTCGCTTCAGGAACAGATTTCCAAGTAACCCTCTTTTGCAGTGAAACATCTGCAGTGCGAGACAAGACTGAGTAAACTCCGCAAGTTTAAGAAGGGGCATCTGGTGGTGGTCCTGTAAGAGCTGCATAAATTTCGGGCTGAATGGCTAGGTCCAGCAGAGCGTATGTCCCCAGTGAATTATAAAGTCAGAATTCATGGTCGAAGGAAACCTGTACAAATTTTTCATACTAATCTTTTAAAGGAATGGCACGACCTCCAGCAGGTTCTGGTCACATCCACTGCAGTCCCTCATACTGAAATCGCTATTTGGGATGAGTTAACTGACACTCACAAGGCAGAATTGCTAGCACTGATCGAGAGGAACTCGGACGTCTTTTTGCCCATGCCTGGCTGAACAGAAATTGCAGTACACAAGAACATGATTGTTCCCGGTGTTACTGTACATGTGCCCCGTATCGCCATCTGGAGGCAATGGGGAAGGTTATACACAAGGAGGTTCAAAAGGGTGCTCAAGATGGGTGTAATTCGTGAAAGCCAAAAGTGAGTGGCGAATCCCTATTGTGCTTGTCTCTAAACCTGACGGTTTGGTTCAGTTTTGTATTGATTTTAGGAGTTTGAATAAAATTTCTAAGTCTGACGCATACCCAATGCTGCATGTGGTTAACTTGTTGGAAAAGCTTGGGTGAGCCTTATATATTTCCACCCTAGATCTCACAAAGGGTTATTGGCAAGTGCACTTAGAGGAGTCCAGTTGCAAGAAGAACATGTTCGCCACTCCAGTCAGACTATTTGAATTTACAAGGTTCCCTTTCAGTCTTCGTGGCGCAGCATTGACCTTTCAGCAAATGATGAACCAGATCCTGCATTACCATTCTGCATATCTGGGAGCGTATCTAGATGATGTAGTCATTTTTAGTAATTGCTGGAGATCTCCTCTTGTCCACCTGAAGGCACTGTTTGACAGTTTGAGGTTGGCAGGGTTGACGGCTAACCCTAAGAAATGCAGACTGGGTATGTCGGAAACCCATTATTTGGGATATGCCATGGTGAAGGGTTTGCTCAAGCCTTGAATGGACAAGGTGGGGCGAGGTGCTTGTGTATACATGTCCTGAAACACAGAGGTAGGTCCATGCCTTTCTGAGGCTAGCGGGATATTACAGGTGGTTCATTCCCAATTTTGTGTATTGGGCCACCTCCCTCAGTGACTTGACAAAGGGCAGGAAAAACCGTAATGTTGTCTGGCCCGATGCCTGTGACAGAGCCTTTTTAGCAAAACATTTGACATAAATGACATACTGTACAGGTGTTAATCATTAAGGGAATGTCACAAAAGAAAGAAAATGACTTTCTTATTTTTTTATTTCAGCGTGTTCTGGATTTCTTTGCAAGTAATTTATAGCAAACAAGACTGTTTTAGAGCAGACATTAATTGGTAAATTGATAAATAGCGATTTCCTCTTTTTTTAGGGTGCAGGGACATCAGTCCACATTCTCTTGGCTGCATAATACTGAAATATTTCCCCCAAAGCCAAGATGTCCTTTTCTTGAATTCTTAATCAAAATTGTGTCAATTCAGTTCCGTTTTTAAATGCCTGATTCTGTATCCCTTTATATTTTTAATAGGTTACCCCAGCTTGTTTATATTACTTTTAATACAGATAAAAGGTCACATTTCTGATATAATGATGTGGAATTTAGAGCTTATATTTTTCAAGCATTACAAATAGTATAATTGAGTAAAAGACTGTAAGAATGTGGAGTTCTTTTTAAATTTCTCCTTTCTGTTAAATTTAGTGAAATTATTCTATTATTGTCTATGCAGTGTGAGCACTTCCTAGTACAGTGGAACCTCGGTTCACGACCATAATTCATTCCAAAACTCTAGTCATAAACCGATTTGGTCGTGAACCGAAGCAATTTCCACCATAGGATTGTATGTAAATACAATTAATCCGTTCCAGACTGTACAAACTGTATGTAAATATATATTTTTTTAAGCACAAATATAGTTAACTATACCATAAAATGCACAGCGTAATAGTAAACTAAATGTAAAAACATTGAATAACACTGAGAAAACCTTGAACAACAGAGAAAACTAACACTGCAAGAGTTTGCGCTATAGTGCTAGGAATCTCTCACTAAAAACACTTTTTTTTAATGAGTTTTAAGCACAGGGAAAAAAATAAACATTTGAAAAAAACGTAATTTAATAAAACACCAAGAAAAGTAACATTGCCACAATGCACGCTATGAACCGATCTCTGTAAACAGAACTGAAAACAAAAACAAGCCTTTTCTACCTTATGCGCCCAGCCTTCCCTCTCTCGCTTGCTTGCTCACTCTCTCTCTCTTTCGTGTGTGCTTGTGTCTCTTTCGTGAGCCTGGAGCGCCTGTGTGTGTGCCTCTGTCTCGTGCGCCTGTGTGTGTGTGCCTCTGTCTCGCGCCTGTGTGTGTGTGTGTGCCTCTGTTTCACGCCTCTGTGTGTGTGTGTCTCTCTCGCGCCTCTGTGTGTGTGTGTGTGTGTGTGTGTGTGTGTGTGTGTGTGTGTGTGTGTGTTGCGCGCGCACCTGTGTGTGTGTGTGTGTGTGTCATGCGCTCTCTTTCTCTTGCTCGCTCGCTGCACAGGAAATGCACAGGGAGAGATTTAACATGTACAAACCTTAAGGGAAACTGGCTTGTTCGTATACCGAGTGTGTGGGCGTGAACCGAGGCAAAAGTATGGTGAACTTTTTGGTCGTAAACCAAGTTGTACGTTTACCGAGAGGTTCCACTGTATGTATCCAACCTGCAATAAATGCAAGTAAGTAGTGCTGGGTGGTATGACCAAAATTATATATCATGGTATTTTTCAAAATTATACCGGTTTCACGGTATTCGACGGTATTTTTCCCCATGCATGAGTGGATGTTAACCACATTTTCCACTGCAATTACTGAAGTAGACTGGCTAAGAATAACCTATTCCACTGTCATGAGAATTGTACATTGTACAAAAAAACATTTTAATGTGCACACAAGTATTAATACTGGTTTGCAAGGCCCCTTAAAGTGTTAGTTTTCAAGGGGGTGGCACTAATGAAGAGAAGGAATCACATTGCTTGACAGTTACAGTCAAAATATAGAACATTTTTATTGAACAAACAATATTTGCAAGCAACTTAAAAGTATAATTTTGACAACATATTTTCAACTGTCCAAAGAGGCATTTAGACTTTGTAAAATATCCAGAGGTACTTGTCAAAAGTTGTATTGCACTGAACATGTCCTAGAAAAGGAATAAATAGTAAATATTTTTTGTAAACCAACTATACTTTCTGTTAATGTTAACAATCTCTGTCCACTGACACATTAGCTATATGGATTGTAATGGTGTTGGTTATCTCGATCCATAGCTTGCTTTTTTTGTCGTAGGCAGTACCTCTAGCTAACGCATCTACAAGTGACATCTGACTCGAGTGTCATCTAGCTTTTTCAGTTTTACCTGAGGACGTGGAGGGTGCCAATCTTCGTTCCATATATTCATGGTTCTCCAAAGCATTTTTGCGGCTAAGGTGGTGCAGCTAATTGCTTGTGTTGCCACCTCCCGTGACAACTTTAGCTTGACAGCATTTGCAGCAAATAGTTGTTTGGTCCAAATCCAACCTTTTAAAGTCAAAGTATCTCCAGACAACAGACATGGCTCGTTTTTTCGGCAGAAGTTTTTCTGTGTCATCGTGTTCAATTTTATCGTCTGCTACAGCTTCAGTTTCGGTATGTTCTCTGTCCATTTTCATCCCTCAGTACCTCCACTAACGCATGTACTCTGTTGCATGTACTTTTAGCGGTGTAGCACTGAAAAAGGTCGCCCCTTAAACAGTTTCCCACTGCGCCACGTTGCGAATGTTGTTTAGCCTATTTAAACCGGTGTTGCACTATAAGAGAAATCCATATCATATAAAAAAAAATCGTTTTTTGGTAAGAACCGGTATACCTCCTGGCACAACAAGTAAGTGATCAAAAGTTGAAAAATAGTAATTATTTTAAGCAAAATTTTAATGAAAAGTGTCAATAAGAAAACATGCAGTCCTCTGGATATTTCTAAGCAGTTTTTACCCATTTGCCTAAGGGTATATATTTTCCCTTTTGCCACCTTTCCAAAACCCTCCCTTTCAGTCCTTGGTGTCTCTCACATGTTTTGTCGTATTGCTGAACTATCAGTTTAGCTTTTCTATCAGCTAACATCCTGATTTCAAGCTGAATGGTCCTCAGAAAGCAGCATATACTGTAAACCCTGTCAAAAGTTCACATCTGCACTACGCATCAGGTCTATAATGTCCTCATCTGCCAGATCAATGTCTTCTGTCAGACCCTGAGATCACTACATCCTTTTTTGAGCAGTGATTGGTCTTTAAATAACTAGGCTTTCATGGTAACTTTCATTTTGCTGCAACCTATTGGCCTGTAGATGTTATGATGGTTTCTTATCCATTCCCTAGAGTCTGAATCTTTTCAACATTCACCATGTTTTGTTTTTTGTTCCCAGGGTATCATGATTCCTGTTCTTCTGTCTTTGTCTATTTGGGATACATCTGGAGTAGATATCCTTCACATCAACATCTACTGTAATGCACCACACCAACCCCTTGCTGCACTAGGTGCTCTGTATTTTTTAGCTCTTGGAAACCATTTGCTTACATTTTTATAGAACGTTTGTGTGGTGTAGAAACTGTTTAACTTTTAAGTTCAGAGTGTGATTTGGTTATAGGAAGGTAAAATTATGAATTATCATCATGCATGGCTATAGTTTTCCAGATTAGTCAGGGCTTAAAGTTCACATGGCATTGCTCGTATCCCACTCAAACTTAGTAATTCCTGCAAATTCTAATTTTTAATGTGCAAATTTCCCACACATTTTTGTTTGGTAAACACTGTTTCTTATTTATTGTAAGAATAGTCAAAATAATGGTTTAAATCACTGTTTTATAATTTTGTTTGTTTAGATTTTTTCATTGGATGTCACCTTCAAGTTGAGATTGCTCTAGACCAGTATACACAGCTGTAGAATACAGCAATTAGCTGTTCAGCAGAGAAGGCACAAGTGTGCTGCAGGACTCAAGGGCACAGGACCCATGGTGCCTTTGTTTAAACTTTTCCTTATAATTTGGACCATCCAACAGGATTAGTTTTACAGTTAGAAGTGGTGTAAAGTAATTACTGGAAGACCAATGTAATTTTTAAGCTACTGTATTTTCGGCCGCCATTATATTTTATACCTGGAAATGGTGTAAAGTCAGTGATTGAAATTGCTTACTGACACACCGCTACTCTGCGTGTCCCCATTCCTTGTTATTAATGTATTTGTACTGTTACTTCAGATCTTATTAACAACTCCTATTTATAACACTAATATGTCCGTTCGTACCTCCAAGAAGGACAGCCTGCTCCATTTGCTTTTCTATGCAAATTGAGTATATCGGTAAGCGTTTGGGAAGCAGAGGGGATATAACAATAACCACTCACCCTCATTATTCAGCATGCACAAAATGCAGTACAGTGAAAAGTTCTTTTTTCCTACTTCAGCCACTGAGTAAAGTAATTATTACTGGGGGACCTTTGTAATTTTTGTCCCATTCGAATCACTCAAATGACAGAATGTCTGACATGTCAGTTCACACAGGACTAGTTTAATCTGAGGTTATTTTTTACAGACTTTTTATACAAGGTCAAAGTCTTCATAATTTTTACTGAGACGTGAATGCACAGTCTGTGAAAAGTTACTGACATGAGTGATTTGGACAGAATTCCGGTAAAAATTACTTTACCCTACCTCCTGGTGTAAAACTTACGGAAGTGTATTAGGACCACAGAGAAGGAAAAAATAAATAGGGACACAGTGAAGGAAAAAAGTTTTGTTTCTTGGTTAAAGTTGAAATTTCTTTTATTTATTTTGCTTTAATCTCTAAGGATTTAAATGATGCTCATTAGATATTTTCATAAAATATATTTTTAAGTGGGTGGCACGGTAGCGCAGTGGGTAGCGCTGCTGCCTCGCAGTTAGGGGACCCGGGTTTGCTTCCTGGGTCCTACCTGCGTGGAGTTTGCATGTTCTCCCCGTGTCTGCGTGGGTTTCGTCTGGGTGCTCCAGTTTCTTCTCACAATCCAAAGAACTGCAGGTTAGGTGCATTGCGGGACTAAATTGTCCCTAGTGTGTGCTTGGTGTGTGTGTGCACCCCTTCGGTGGGCTGACGCCCTACCCGGGTTTGTTTCCTGCCTTGCGCCCTGTGTTAGCTGGGATTGGCTCTGGCAGACCCCTGTGACCCTGTAGTTAGGATATAGTGGGTTGGATAATGGATGGATGGATATTTTTAAGTGTTGTCAGTTTTTTAACTATTAGATTTAAAATTAGAAATGCACTTATGAGGAATCAATTCTAATGAATATCTTGTCTAACATTTAGCTGGTTGAGTATGGATTTATAGTCTTTTCTTTTGCTTCAGTGTTATAAGGCCACAATATATTTTACTTTTGGCATGTTAGGGGAGTGAATATAATTGATGTTACCAAAGTAAAATTCAGCATGGTTTGCTTTTAAAATCTTTACAATGGAGTGCTGAATCGTAGCCATGTGCAAACAGGGTAGCCTGCAATTGGAGCACAATTTCAGTATACCATAGATCCCGGAATATAAGCCGACTCGGTATATTAGCCGACCCCCTTCTCTACCTACTAAATTACATGTATTTGCCGATGACCGGTAATTAAGCTGACCCCCTTCTCCAAGCAAAATTTTCTAAATTTCCTTAAAAGTGTCCCTTCAGGTATATTTATCATGTTTATCGGAGAGAATTTGAGACTGCCAGCATTTTTGATGAAAACCAGGAAGTGATTGCGGAGAAGTTTGGTAAAATGAAACCTTTGTGTTGAAACTATATACGCAAATACGGTACATCGGCGGGTGGATTTCCGGAGACTCGTTATAAATTTGACTAACTTAAATACGCAATACAGTGGACCCTTGATTTACGAACTTAATTCGTTCGCGAAGGCTAACCCATAATGCGTTCCGAACCTCCCACTGCAATACTTACTTAATCTTTTCATAATAAAAAAGGGTTGTATAATGTGCATAATTTACCAAAACACCAATAATTTATCTAATGTACTAACCACAAAGTTATAAAAAGTGCCTAGCCTACCAGAAGTAGGCTAGATTAAGCTAGGAGCATGGTGGCGCGCATGGTCGCAGCGGCTCAGGGCTCTCCTTTTCAGTGCACTTTTTTGTTGTTTTTGTACTTTTTTTTTTTCCCTTGTTTGTGCACGATCAGTTCGGTGAACATCCGCTACACCCTTCAGAACCTTATAGACATCGGTGTCCAGAGCCAGACATCTGTTTCGAGTGTTTTTCATCACACGCACAACATCCCCGACACCATAGCGAGACCAGCGGGCTCTCCGTGGATTGTTGTCGGGGCTAGGAGACGACGCAGACGGAGGAGGGAAAGAAAGCAGAAGCAGATCCGGCGTTATGCTAAGGCTAAAAAAAACAACCATACAAGCCCTATACAGAACTTTTTTCTGCACTGAAGGAGCTGCTTTTAATCTCATTGCACATGTGTACAGTGTCAATAAAAGGCATTCTATTCTATTCTAGAAAAAACAATTTCATACTGTACTTACCATTTAATTTGACATTGTTGGGCTGCCGGAAGGGAGGAGGAGGAGGATGAAACGGAAGGTGGTTATTGTTTAGAAGGAGCCTCCTTATGCAAATCTTTTCTTTGTAAAATTGTCGAGATGGTGGATTTCGACATGCTGTACATATTAGCAAGATCGGTCACACGAACAGAACTCTCATATTTCCACACAATTTCCATCTTCGTTTCGATTGCGATCGCTTTCTTTTACCTTCTCTTCCTTCCTTAGCAATTATGTGTCTTGCTTGCATGGTCTTAGTGAATTATATATATAGGTAAATCACTGCAATGACGAAATTACATCCACAAACACATGTATCTGGGCTCCAACTGACGCTACTAACGCTCTCGGTTATTTGTTTACAATCGCGCAAGCGGATACATGTGACCGCATTCGGGTCGTAACGCAAGATGTTGGTCGTAAATCAAAACAAAAATTTTTATTTTAAACTTCCAGATAATTTATTATAAATTTTATTAATAAAATCAACAACTAAAACACTTTTTTGAATAAATTCTTTATTTAATTTAAAGTACCGGCATGCAAAGTTACTTCTTCATCTGAAAGATGGCTCTGTGGTTTTGTCATTATTTACTTCCGTATTCATCGGCAAAACCGGCATTGCACTAGAAATCTTGAATCTGAAACGATACTCATTGTATAAATCGACCCCCAAACTCCAAGCCAAAAATCTAGGATGAAATTCTCAGCTTATATTCCAGGATCTACGGTACTTGAATGTATTCCTTGTTACTTGTCAATTTCAGTGATCACATAGAAATGTTGTGGTTGCATTTGTAGTGCAGTGGTTAGTGCTGTTTATTTTACAAATTCATCATCCTGAGTTTTGAATTCCACATGTGGTTATTGTCCCAGTTGAGTCTGCACATTCTCTCCATGTCTATGTGACCTTTCTTCCCATATCCCCACATTAACTGATGATTCTATAATGTCTCCATGTGAATTTGAGTATGCAGGTGTGTTCGTGTGCGTATACATCAATGGGCCCTGTGATAAACTTGCAGTTCTTAGTGGGCCTAGTCCTTCCTTGTGTCCAAGGATATGATATGAACTTAGGTGCTGACCTCTTTTTTTATTTTGTGCATTGCACTATTTTTAGTTAAGCCAGGCCCACTCTTTTATGTCACTTAATCAAATGGTGAGTGGAGGAATGATATTATGTTTGGTACTGTGTTTAGGTGGAGGAAAAGTAGATAAACTAAATCATAAATTAGAGATAAATGTCTGTAATAGCCAAGGGCAATAGACAACTCCCTCCTGGATATTTTCAGTAAAATAAACTATTCAATAATAACTTTGATACTTTTGTTTTTCAATTAGGATGATTTACACAGTTTCCATTCATCATGTATTGGTGCGAGTATGAGAAAATAATGTATAAAAAACATTTTGCAGTTTTATGAGGAATAAATTTCAGATTTAATATATCTAGAAAAGATGACATTCTTCTGTAATTTGTTCTTACACTGTTGTGTGACTGTCATATGTTGTTGCATTCTTACTCCATAAGATCCTTACACATATTTTTGTCAGCTATTTCTATTTCTGGAATAGCTGTTGCCTTCTCAGCATTTTCAAAATCCGTTCAAATGATTGAAAATGAAAGTTGGGACTATTCAACACTCTCCTCGATATACAGTAGCAGTTTTGACTCCATTAGAAGGTCAAGATTTGAAAAAGCAAAGGGCAGCCCTTCTCATCAAGTTGGCCTTTTCATTGTGTCCCTGTGTGATCTTTTGAGGATCTCAGCATGGGTGTTAGCAAGCTTATGACTGCTCCGTTATGGCAGGTACATGCAAAAATGTATTTGCTGTCATATATAAGTGCTGTGCATATGAACATGTGTTACAAGCATGCTTCATACCATCAATTTTCTTATAAAACAATGGATAGATAGTCTCTGTATTACTGAATATTGGTAAATCAATTATTCTGTTTGCTGCCAAAACACCTGCTGATCAGATACAGTCTAGAGATACACATCTGAATCTTTAACCTTTACACTTACCCTAAATAGAGGTGGTAGGCATATAAATCATGTGGCAGATCTATAATCACATTTGTTCATCTTTTATCAGACATACAAAACAGATATCCATGGTAAATGTTGCTTGTAGTGTGTGACTTTAGAAGGCTAATGTAAAATGATTTGGGGAGAAGGGTTTACATATTACTGTCCTGCTCCACAGACAGACTGAGAAGATCGTTCCTCGCCCCCACTGTGCGACTCTTCAATTCCACCAGGGGGGTAAACGTTAACATTATACAAAGTTATTGTCTGTTATACCTGCATTTGTATCACTCTTTAATTTAATACTGTTTCTTATCAGTATGCTGCTGCTGGAGTATGTGAATTTCTCCTTGGGATTAATAAAATCTATCTATCTATCTATCTATCTATCTATCTATCTATCTATCTATCTATCTATCTATCTATCTATCTATCTGTCTATCTATTTATCTGTCTGTCTGTCTGTCTGTGCTCATCTTTGCTATAATACACTGCATACATTTTCATTCAGATGAATACATTTAAGTACATACTTGCCCCAGCAATTGTTAAATTAGGGACATACCGTATTTATCCATATATTGGCTTCTTACTTCCATCTATTTTCTGAACTGGCTTAGTTCTGGATCTAAGAGATTCTGAACCTATCCCATGAGAAGTGGGTTCAAGGCTGCAGTTAGCTCTTTGGTGTTGGGCCACTTCTCTTTCATCAGGGCAATTTAGAGTTTACAGTTAATCTGCTTTGTATGTGCCCAGAGGAAAAAAAAATCAAAACATAATGACAAGGGGAGAATATGCAAACTGAATATAGACAATGACTATCATAACATACAAACTTCGACTGTTAAGCAGCTAGGCTAAACTCTGTGTCACCGTGTAAACCTACTTCAGATTATGTGACATTTTATTTAATTTATTTTAAAATTTTAGCAGAGTTAATTAAAATAAAATATGTTTTTTATATCAATGAAGAATATATGTAGATAATTTGTACATAAAGTTGGAGTACACACATAATGAGTTAGACATGAGCATCAAAAGACAAGATCTGCTGGTTCTGTCTTTATTTGCCCACCAATTAAGGGTATCATTGATGAACCTATGCTAATCTTTTCAAGATTGGCACAGGTATTTTATGAAAGACTTACGCTGTGTAGTTAGTTTTTTCATTACAAGGATAATTGTGCTGTTTGTAGAAACAGACAAAAGGTTTTTAGGTGAAAGTGTACTATTCAGTCCTTTTGCTTTATGTTGTCAACAGTAATTAGTGGTTCCTGTACATTGATTATTCCTGACAGTAATGTTTTCAGTAATAAAGGTTTCATTGACCTGACACTGATAGAAAAATGAACGGAAAACTCAATTGCATAACAATTAAACATGGAGATGCTAAAATATAAAGTGCCAGTTAAAATCCATGCTGATGCTGTGTAGTACATTTCCTGTTGCTTGCATAAGTCAACTTGTTTTCCCAATGATTATAACTAAGGGCCATCCTATACTCAAAGCTAATGTTTTATTTTACTGTCAACAAAAATGCTTGTTTCTGTTTGGTTGTCCATGGCTGCACAAGCACATATTTAAATGTTAATAGGAGGACATTGTTTTTGTCAATTTTTTTGTAGACAATAAACTTGGCAGAAGTTTAGAGTGCTTTGGCCTTTAAGATATGATTGAACTGAGAGAAAACAACTGCTCGTTTCTAGTGAAATTGGAATGTAACATACATTTTCAGAGCTTACGGAGCTGGTTTTATCTAAATTGTATTTTCATATTTTCTTAATATTACCTCTATGGTTTCTCTTTTTCTTCTCTTTTTCTCTTTCTCTAATTTGTGTTAGGTTATGCTGGGACGTATTTTTTCATGTTGAGTGCCCTGTCTTAATTCAGTTTTAATTAAGTTCTCATTTGTGTACGTCTTTGGTATATTATTCATTTTTTTATTTCTGGGAAGTGTTTAACATTTTGATGGTTTGATGGTTTAACTAGTACTCTGATACCTTTGTTTCTGCTTATCACATTGATCAGTATAGTTTCTTTTTTATTGTGATTTGTAATTTTGCAGGAGAGTAAGTATTGAAGGATTTGTATATTTTTCTAATTTTGAATTTTGATTCTTAATGTGGTGCTGGTAAATTGATTTATATAATTTTTTTTTGCATCCTTAAATCTTGGATAAATATTTTATTTCTGAACCTTTGTTTTTAGTTTGTGTAAATAACATTTATGTATCTTCAGCTATAATTCATATAAATGTTTTTGCAGCACCAGCATGGGGTTTTGTTTGGCCTAGGAATGGTCCACCCTTAATGAGGGATTGGTGTAATTTTCACGTAGTTAGTTTATCAAAAACCAAATTTAGTTGCCAGTGTTCTGAGAGTTACTTCATTTGTTCACTCTGACTGCTGATAATTCTTCTTTAGCAAGCAAATGGCTTTTTCTTTGCCTTTTTATAGGGAACAGTAAGGGGTACTTTGTGCTGCTGGGGTGAAATAAAATGCAGGTATGGTTACTAAATAAATTTATAAAGTAGAAAATTTTGGCACCAAACCCAACTTTCACTAAAGTAATCTACTCTGGGGAGCAACTCTGCTGGACTCTTTCATAATCAATCATAATGAGCAGGTGTAGTCACAAAATTAAATTCTAAAGGAGAAACATTTAGGAAAAAAACATTGTTTTTGGTCTTTCACAATACAAATAGGGACTCTGTGTAGTATTGTGGGGTTAGTTTCAGTGGTGTGGATTTGCATAATGGACAAACACATAAATATATATTCAGCTTTATATGTTGGAAATGGTTATGCATTTGAGTTGCTTTTTAATGATTATACAACAACAACAACAACATTTATTTATATAGCACATTTTCATACAAACAGTAGTTCAAAGTGCTTTACATAATAAAGAATAGAAAAATAAAAGACACAATAAGAAAACAAAATAAGTCAACATTAATTAACATAGAATAAGAGTAAGGTCCAATGGCCGGGGGGGCAGAAAAAAAAACAAAAAAACTCCCCTCTGGGCATATTACCTAACATAAATAAAACAGTCCTCTTTGGATTTAGGGTTCTCACGGAAGGACTTGATGATGATGGTCACGTAGACTTCTGCCTTTTAATCCATCCATTATTGTTGGAGCATCATGAAGCTTTGAGTAGGTGGAGGTGGCGCAGGCCACCACTACAAAGAAACTGGAAAAACAAACAGAAGAGAGAGTAGGGGTCAGTATGGATTTTAGAGCCACCATGAATAGTTATTATGATGAATTGAACATACAGAGTATCAGGATTAAGTTAAATTGAAGTTATACAAAGGCCAAGTAATGTGTTTTCAGCAGTGTTTTAAAGTGCTCTACTGTATTAGCCTGGCGTATTCCTATTGGCAGGCTATTCCAGATTTTAGGTGCATAGCAGCAGAAGGCCGCCTCACCACTTCTTTTAAGCTTTGTTCTTGGAATTCTAAAGAGACACTCATTTGAGGATCTAAGGTTACGATTTGGAATATAAGGTGTCAGACATTCCGATATATACGATGGGGCGAGATTATTTAAGGCTTTATAAACCATAAGCAGAATTTTAAAGTCAATCCTGAATGACACAGGTAACCAGTGTAGTGACATCAAAACTGGAGAGATGTGCTCGATTTTCTTTTCCTAGTTAGGATTCTAGCAGCTGCATTCTGCACTAGTTGCAAACAATTTATGTCTTTTTTGGGTAGTCCTGAGAGGAGTGCGTTACAGTAATCTAGTAGACTGATAACAAATGCGTGAACTAATTATATGCTATATGTA
Organism: Polypterus senegalus; assembly: GCF_016835505.1. Lineage (NCBI taxonomy): Eukaryota > Metazoa > Chordata > Cladistia > Polypteriformes > Polypteridae > Polypterus > Polypterus senegalus. The sequence goes on along the minus strand of NC_053164.1, from coordinate 86,490,661 downwards.
TGACCATTTCAGGGCTGTATGGATGCAGAAATCTGATCTTTTCAAATTAGATTTAAGTCACTTTCATATGTGGTCCTAGATTAGATATTTATCTGATGGTCAGTCAACATGGAGGAGAATGGTCAGATCATAATTCATTTGGTTTTTGCCTGTACACATTGACTGAGTGCTGTCATCAGCCGGCACTGGCAGAATGGCAAAAAACAATGGAGGAAAGAGGTACTGTACAGCTGCAACAATGGTCTCACCACTTCTGGCTCTTTTCTCATACCCCCACCTCTTGGTGCATCAGTGCCAGCAATAGCAGCAAAAACTAGCCATCTGGCATTTTTTCAACTTCTCGACCTGATCATGTGCAGCTGGCAAACTATTTGCTGTCTTCCAGAGCAAAATGCGATGCATACATTTCCTGCTACCATGTCTATTTTGTTGGTTATAATGCCATGAATCATCTTACAAATATGACACTTTTTGTTGTTGGTGACGCAGATGACTCATTCACAAATGTATCAATCAATGTGCAAATGTGTGCTGTTTTGGAGGACAGATGCATTCACATTACAGTTGGGTACAGGTCACTTGTACTAATGGATGTGAACCGTCAAGATAGGCAAATCCGATCTGAGCAAAATTTGGAATTGAGTAATAAAATAAAATATATACATTTTTTTAAGTAAAATGACTTTATTTATTTCAGTTATAAATGCACTAAAAAGCAAAAAAAATTTTCTTCAACCGCTATTTTTGTGGTTATATGTGACTAAATAAAATCATGGGGCGCACATAAATTAATTGATTCAAACAATTTTTGAAACTTGTTTATTAGCATGATGGGCAATTACAATGTTGTTGTTTGTTATAGTTTATGATGAAAGTAGCTATTCTGTTAATTGATTGATTGAATTCATTTTGCCAAAGTGGATTTAAAATCAATAGCAATATTTGACCCAGGCAAACAAACAGACAGAGTCAAGTTAAATAAAATCATTTAATAAGGCTTGTAATGTATGAATGTAGTATACAATCTTTTCCATGATGTACTGAATTTAGGAGATTCAGAAAATAAATATATTGATAGCTGATGCTGAGCAAGATTAACAGATTGTTGTAAGAAGGAAACAGCAAGAGTGTATGTCATGATACAGTATATGAGTTATTTCACTAAAATCATACAATTGCTGTTTTTGAAAGTCTTGGATTTTTGTAATAGTATGTTGTTAAGTTTATGTTAACCTTAGCTAGGTAAATAAGATGTTTGGGATATACCAGTTGTGTTTGTTTGTGCCTTTCAACCAAGATATTAATTTCTTTAAAACATCTGGTAATTTGCTTTCTTTGATTTGTGTATATTCATGATTATGATTTCTCATTTTTTCATCAGTAATTTATAGAAAAAAAATTCAAGTAAAATACAGTGGGATGCAAAAGTTTGGGCAACCTTGTTAATAGTCATTATTTTCCTGTATAAATCGTTGGTTGTTACGATAAAAAATGTCAGTTAAATATATCATATAGGAGACACACACAGTGATATTTGAGAAGTGAAATAAAGTTTATTGGATTTACAGAAAGTGTGCAATAATTGTTCAAACAAAATCAGGCAGGTGCATAAATTTGGGCACTACAAAAAAGAAATGAAATCAATATTTAGTAGATCCGCCTTTTGCAGAAATTACAGCCTCTAAACGCTTCCTGTAGGTTCCAATGAGAGTCTGGATTGTGGTTGAAGGTATTTTGGACCATTCCTCTTTACAAAACATCTCTAGTTCATTCAGGTTTGATGGCTTCCGAGTATGGACAGCTCTCTTTAACTCACACCACAGATTTTCAATTATATTCAGGTCTGGGGACTGAGATGGCCATTCCAGAACGTTGTACTTGTTCCTCTGCATGAATGCCTTAGTGGATTTTGAGCAGTGTTTCGGTCGTTGTCTTGTTGAAAGATCCAGCCCCGGCGCAGCTTCAGCTTTGTCACTGATTCCTGGACGTTGGTCTCCAGAATCTGCTGATACTGAGTGGAATCCATGCGTCCCTCAACTTTGACAAGATTCCCAGTCCCTGCACTGGCCACACAGCCCCACAGCATGATGGAACCACCACCATATTTTACTGTAGGTAGCAGGTGTTTTTCTTGGAATGCTGTGTTCTTTTCCTCCATGCATAACGCCCTTGTTATGCCCAAATAACTCAATTTTAGTTTCATCAGTCCACAGCACCTTATTCCAAAATGAAGCTGGCTTGTCCAAATGTGCTTGAGCATACCTCAAGCGGCTCTGTTTGTGCTGTGGGCAGAGAAACGGTTTCCTCTGCATCACTCTCACATACAGCATCTCCTTGTGTAACGTGCGCCGAATGGTTGAACGATGCACAGTGACTCCATCTGCTGCAAGATGATGTTGTAGGTCTTTGGTGCTGGTCTGTGGGTTGACTCTGACTGTTCTCACCATTCGTCGCTTCTGTCTATCCGAAATCTTTCTTGGTCTGCCACTTCGAGCCTTAACTTGAACTGAGCCTGTGGTCTTCCATTTCATCAATATGTTTCTAACTGTGGAAACAGACAGCTTGAATCGCTGGGACAGCTTTCTGTATCCTTCCCCTAAACCATGATGGTGAACAATCTTTATCTTCAGGTCATTTGAGAGTTGTTTTGTGACCCCCATGTTGCTACTCTTCAGGGAAACTTACAATTGACCCCCTTAAATACTCTTTCTCATTATAGGATTCACCTGTGTATGTAGGTCAGGGGTCACTGAGCTTACCAAGCCAATTTGAATTCCAAAAATTAGTTCTAAAAGTTTTGGAATCAATAAAATGACAACGGTGCCCAAATTTATGCACCTGCCTGATTTTGTTTGAACAATTATTGCACACTTTCTGTAAATCCAAAAAACTTCATATCACTTCTCAAATATCACTGTGTGTGTCTCCTATATGATATATTTAACTGACATTTTTTATCGTAACAACCAACGATTTATACAGGAAAATAATGACTATTAACAAGGTTGCCCAAACTTTTGCATCCCACTGTATTTACATCAATGCACGGCTTACATTGTTTTATTATTTCATCAATTAATTTTTAATGATCTTTATTTTGTATTTGACAATGAGGATGTAAAGTATATTATCAGAGACATCTTGATTGATGTTTTCTGTGAGGAGTACTAATGAAGAGTAACAAAGTGTTTTGTTTTAGACATTTTGTTTGGACTTCAGCATTTTTCTCAAGGATATTAAAGGTTTGTTTTTGTCAATGTCCAGCTGTTGGCCACTTTGTTTAAAACTTGCAGGCTGTTTTTTAAATGCCTTTTTAAATTGTCATTTTCTTTAGAGAACTATTCTGTCTAGACAGAAATCCCACACAGTGTTTCACAGTACATCACACAGCTGCACGAATACCTAGTTTTAGTCCTGTATTTTTCTCTTGTACTTGTGATTTGGCTGTCTGCTGGTGGCCGAAGTAGAACGAAGTAGAATTTTCATTGATGGTTAAATCAGTGATGATCAGACGATCAGAGAAAGCATATTTGAAGATTTTCAAGAAAGAATCATATACTGTATATTTAATTCATGTATCCATTACTGTAATCATGCCTCTGTTAGGAAGCCAGGCTGTGGTAATCTATGACAAGTTTGCCAAGGTGGCAAGGAACATTGAGCTAATATGATAGGGAATATTTCAAAAGAGGAAATCTCAGTGGTAACTGAAGAGACCCTCAAAGTATTAGTGTGTATAAACAGCTGCTGCTGTAGGGCAGTATGCCACATTGATTGAAATGATGCCCAGGAAATAGAGAAACCAATTTTAATGGACTGGTAGAATGCCAGAAGATATAGTATCTTCCATTGTATACAAGTTAGCAAAGGGTCTCTACATTGGGCAGGAAGAACCTTGTGTCAGATTATGGTGGGCAATTAGAACTCTGAAAGGGACAACTGGGTCTTTAATTAGCTATCATGGCCCAGCATTGTGGGGTAATCTGATAAGACAGCCCAGTAACTTTCAGACAGTGTTTCTAATGTTCAAAGTAGTCATTACCCTTGAAGTAAACACACAGTGGGGCTTAAAGGGTCCTACCTGCCAGCAACCTGCTGAAGTTGGGGTTGGAGGTCAAGTTGGATGAAAGAGTTTGTTGATAAAGAGGATTCACTAATACATCAAGATCTGCTGAGCTGGTTCACATGCTAATTTTAGGCCGTGTCCTTTTTGTGAGTGTTTTATGGCTGATAAAAACATTACTATTTTATTTGATAAAATTAAGTATATAATTTATATGAAACTACAGTACTTACTGTAGGCAACAGTTAACATCATTAGCTTGATACTTTTAGTACAGACTTTAACATGATTGATCTCTTGAAAGATGGACAAGAAAATCTCAAATCCTGTTTTCCAGAAATACCAGAATATTCAGCTGCTAAGGAATTGTGACCCTAAGACGGCAGTATCAGGGATTTTATGGAACAAACTGTACAATTTTAAAACACATTGCTTGTCAGGGAACATAGTAGGTATAATTGGATTATATTGAATGAACTAAAAATATGCATGTTTTTCATTCTTTTAACAGTTTTTATATGTAAACTGTATGAATTGTTGATTCGTTCCTTACCAGTGGCAATGAACATCAAGAGCTCATTTTATGGCTAATAATTCTTGTTTCCCAGTATCATAATTTAGTTAATCTGGGCAAGAGTTATGAGTAAAAATGTACATGAAATTGCTGAGATAAGACCATTCCTGCACTAGCATTTTTTGCTCCTGTTTCCGTCTCAAAATATGAAGAAATGCTTAGGTTTCACAGTATTGGAGCAGAAGAAAACTATTTGTATCTGATCAAAAACACTATTGACCTAACTGTACTGCTCAGACTATGAGTTTTCCTATCAAGGGTAGGAATTTGAGACACTATAGCAATGGAGATTGTATAATAATTGGGGAACCCAATGAAAATTTCAACCTTATAAACTGATGGTTGTGTAGGCCACCACTGTCTCAGTACATCAATAATAGTTATTTACTTTATAATATACATAAATACTTATGATTGGGGGTATTCATAGTTTTCAAGTAGGGGTGGGCGGTATGACCAGAATTCTATATCACAGTATTTTTCTAAATTATCTCGGTTTCACGGTATTCAATGTTATTTTTTTCCCATGCATGAGTGGATATTAACCACATTTTTCACTGCAATTACTGCAGTAGACTGGCTAAGAATAACCTATTCCACAGTCATGAGAATTGTACATTGTACAAAAAAAAATTTTAATGTGCACACAAGTATTAATACAGGTTTGTATGGCCCCATAAAGTGATAAGTTTTCAAGGGGGTGACACTAATGAAGAGAAGGTATCACATTGCATGACAGATGCAGTCAAAATATAGAACCTTTTTATTGAACAAATTTTGCAAAAACTTATACTATAATTTTGACAACATATTTTCAACCATCCAAAGAGGCATTTAGACTTAGTAAAATATCCAGAGGTGCTTGTCAAAAGTTGTATTGCACTGTACATGTCTTAGAAAAGGAATAAATAGTAAATATTTTTTGTAAACCAACTACACTTTCTGTTATTGTTAACAATGTCTGTCCACTGACACGTTAAAATGACTTTTTAAACAACTTTACCATCATTAAACTGCATAATATTTAAACTAATAAATAATAACAATAAAATAAATAATAGTATTATTACATATAGTTGCACTATTACTTTAAGACTTCAAGCCCTGGAGCATTATTCACCAAGTTAAAATAGAATAAAACAAGTGCAACTTGGTGATGACATCTTTACCAACTGAACCATCATTTATGCAGACTGCATTAATATGGACCTTGCTTCAAGCTAAGCTATATACTGTACATAAATAATAAAACTGCAACTTGCATTTATAATGCTATTTGTGATATAGCCCTACGGAATTGTATTAGGGCCACGGTGAAGAAAAAAAAAAATATGGACACGGAAGAAAAAAATAAACTATATGCTGAGAATAAAGTCGACATGTTGACTTTATTCTCGACATTTCCACTTTATTCTCGCCATTTATGTCGAGATTACATTCTCATAGTTTATTTTATAATTAAAGTAGAATGTCATAAACTAAACTTCATCCTAAAATCAATGTTTAATTTACTAGATTTTCTTAAAGCCCATCAGCACATTAAATGCTTTGTGTTAAGTGTTCCCCGACCCAGTTGTTAATCACTACGCTTCTTAAACTGTCGTCCTCTGCACTAAGAGAGCGATCGCTGCACAGAATCCATTCACTTCATGATATTCCTGCTCTCTGAAAATTTAGAATGCTAAGATAAATACTAGATATCATTTTCATAATGAAATGCATTAAAGCACGTATTAAGCATGCATGGTAGTGAGGCGGTAGTGCTGCTCCCTCGCAGTAAGGGGTCCCCAGGTGTATGTTCAGTGTAGAGAACTTTATGGCAGGTGTGACGAGGCTCCAAAAAACTGGATGTATGAATGGGTATCGCAAAGGTTTAACTTAAATATTGTGTAAATGTTGGGTTTGTAATCTGGTGGTCGGAGAAACAAACACAGAATTCAATGGATGTTGTTCTGAGCAGGCTTTCTTTATTGCACGCATGTTGTCTGTCTGATGTAGCAAAACCCCAGTTCCTATCCTTCCTTTTTCTTTCTCCACATAACCAATCACCACACGATAAACGTCTTTGTGAAATTAAAACTAGTTATAAACTTAGACCACGGAATGTTCAGAACTTTAAAAATATCTTCGTCATACATGTTTAATTATGCCATCCATTCAGGGTTGCATCCATCTCAGCAAGCATTGTGTGCGAGGCAGGAGCAAATCTTGAACGAGTCGCCAGCACATCGCAGGGTGAATACGAGCAAAACAAAACCCCACATCCTACATCACTTTGAAAGGAAACTGAAGCATGCAGAGTAAACCCACCAGAAAAACATGCAAATTCAAGGCATGGTACACCCGAGACACCCTTGCTACGAGGCAGCAGTGCAGCCTCCACGCCGCCGTGCCCCCACATGATTAATACATGCTTTAATGCATTTCTTCATGAAAATTATATCAAGTATGTATCTTGTATTGTAAATGTTCAGAGAGCAGGAATATCATGAAGTGAATGTATTCTGTGCGGTGATCGCTGCCTGCGCCTCCTCAGTACAAGAAGAAGTCAGTTTAAGAAGCACATACCGATTTAACATGGCTTGAGGAACACTTAACACAAAGCATGTAATGTGCTATATAACTTATTACGGGGTTTGAGAAAATCTAGTAAATTAAATATTCGTTTTACGATGAAGTTAAGTTTACGATGTTCTACTTTAATGACAAATTACGAGAATAAAGTCAACATGTCGACTTTAATCTTGACATAAACGACAAGAATAAAGTAGAAATGTTGACTTTATTCTCATCATAAGCGTCGAGATTAAAGTGTAAATGTTGAGAATAAAGTCAACATGTTGTATCACTATTACACAGTACCCAGGTACATTACACTGTATTGAAAACAAATAAAACAAGTACAACTTGGCTTGCAGTATTATCCAGTAGTATAGAAACAGTATTTACACATTTGAACATAATGGTCCACATCCCACCTTTTAAAACCAAAGTATCTCCAGGCAACGGACATGACTCCTTTTATTTGGCAAAAGTTCTTCTGTGTCATCATGTTCAACTTTATCGTCAGCTACAGCTTCAGTTTCGGAATGTTCTCTGTCCATTTTCACCGTGCAGTACCTACACTACCACTACCTATTTAGTGGTGTAGTAGTCAAAAAGAGCCCCCGTGCAACACCTTTGTGATTAACAGTTTCCCACAGCGCCACGTTCCGAACGTCGTTTAGGCAATTTAAACCGGTGTTGCGGTATAAGAAAAATCCATATCATGACAAAAGTAAAAAAACGGTTTTCGGTATGAACCGGTATACCGCCCAGCACTATTTTCTAGTTTAGCAAAATGATACATATCTCATACATTTTGAATGTAAGTAGAAAAATCTGTTTAAAACTTTAATATGTCATCAGTATAAACAAAAGCAAAGATTATACTCACAAATGACTGAAAATTTGCAATAACATTTACTATGTATTTGTAAGGTCTAGTAGTGGTGCTAACTGCTAAGTTTATTTTTTCATTCATCAGCCTCTTTAATTCAAATGTAATACAATGCTCCTCAGTATAATTTAATGAATACCACTAAATCTGATTCCGAGCTATGTTTTAAGAAGAGAGAGCCATTAGTGAAATTTATAGTTAGAGTTGTAGTAATCAGTTGCTTGTTATTTTAAAACAAAGACAAATTTACATTTGACAGGACTGCTTGACAGAAGTGTAAATTAAATTTCTGAATTTTCTATAATGTGATTCCATTTGCTTAGGTTTACAGCTTGAAAATATGTACAAATTTAATACGGTATGAGGCAACAAGTCTAAAGCATACTCATAAACTTTATAAGATAGTACCACAAATGTTGTTTCCTTACTAACAGTTATCTTGAAGAACTGAATTTTGGGGGGAATTACACAATCATTTTTTTGTGACCTATTAAAAAAATTAGGGATGCACCGAAATTTTCGGCCGAAATAGCATTATCGGTTTCGGCGAAACGTAAGAAAGCGCCGAAAATAAAAGCCGAAATTGTCGCCACGCCTCTCCCATCCTCCCGTCTCGTTCGCGCTGTCATTACGCATCAAACACGGAGTATGTCGGCGGTTTGGAAGCACTTCAAAGTTTCAGATGAGGACAGCAAAGTTGCAATATGCAACATTTGCTCTGCAAAAGTTTCAAGAGGGGGTTCAACAGCAAAGACATTTTCGACTACAGGTTTAATACATCACCTTAAGTCAAGACACGCAATTGAATTTGAGGAATACCGTCAAACAACGTTGGTTAAAACTAAGCCAACTAGCACATCAAACCCTCGGTTGCCACATTTTTCGAAAAAATTAAGAAATTTGCAAATGACAGTGCTAAAGCACGTGACATAACAGAGAAAGTAATGGAATTCATTGCTTTAGATGACGAGCCGTTTTCAGTCGTGGAGGACATCGGATTTCGTAGGCTAATACACCACATTGAGCCGCGTTACACACTGCCAAGCAGACGGTATTTTGCAGAGACCTCTCTACCTGAAATGTATGACCGTGTTGCAAAACATGTTCATGAGCTCATGACCACAGATATCTCTGCTCTAAGTTTTACCACAGTCATATGGAGCTCTGACGTTAGTCCAACTAGCATGCTCAGTTTGACAGCGCAGTGGATAAACGCGGAGTTTAAATTGCAAAACATTCTGCTTCATGCACAGGAGTTTGTCGGCTCACACACTGCAGCAGCAATATCCGATGCTTTGGCTAACATGTTTGAAACTTGGAACATAGACAAGTCTAAAGTGCATGTGATTGTGAGAGATAATGCACGGAACATGATAAAGGCTATGGATGACAGTGGATTAAAGAGCATACCTTGCATGGCACACACGCTGCAGTTGGCTGTGAATGAGGGAGTGCTTAGTCAGCGGAGCATATCAGAAATCACAGCAACTGGGAGAAAAATTGTGGGACATTTTAAGCAGTCTCCGCTTGCTTATTCCAGACTACAAGATTTGCAAAAACAGTTTGGGATGCCAACAAAACGACTACAGCAAGATGTGGCCACTCGCTGGAACAGTACATACTATATGTTGAAAGGATTACTTGAACAGAAGCGGGTTTTAGCTGCATACATGACAGATCACGACCTGCCAGCAACTTTGAGTGCACATCAGTGGATGTTGGTGGAAAACATTGTCTCTCTTCTCGCCCGTTCGAACAGTTAACCAAGGAAATAAGCTCAGCTCAAGCGTCTGTTGCTGAAGTTATTCCACTGATCGCAGCACTGAAGCGCCTGCTTGGAAAAGAGGCGGAAACAGATCATGGCGTAAAAACAGCTAAAAAAACTCTACTGGAGGCTGTTAACAAATGCTTCCAAGACATTGAGTCCAACCCTCTTTATGGCATTGCAACAATATTAGATCCACGCTTTAAAGACCATTACTTTGACGATGAGAAAAGGCAGGATGTACGCAAAATGGTGCAAACAGAGCTTACGGCTCTTGAAACCTCTGGTGAAGCACAAGCGCGACGGGAGAACAGAGCAAACTGTGCCTGAGAAACGGTCACGCATACAAGTGATGAGGCACATTCCTTCGCTTTCTGATATGTTTGACGAAATTTTACAGGAAAGCGTCCCAACCCACAGCGGTGTAAGAGCAAGCGCAGCCTCACAAGAAGTAGCAACCTATCTAGCTGAACTACCCATTGGCAGAAGTGACAATCCACTTGACTACTGGCGCGAACAAAGATCGCTTTCCTTTGCTTGCATGGACTGCGCAAGTACTTATCTGCCCCAAGCACCAGCACAGACAGTGAGAGATTATTCAGTGCAGCATCTCATGTTCTTGATGAGAACAGAAATCGTCTCTCCAGCCAGAAAGCTGAACAACTTTTGTTCATAAAGAGAAATCTGCCACTTTTGCTAAAATAAAAGCAGCCTAATTTGATGTTGTTTACAGTTAAAGGTTTGATTTATTTATTCTGTTATTGCAATGTTGTTTTGCACAGTAATATAAAATTGAAGTAAAATGTTTAATGCAGGTAATATTTTGCACAATTCGTAAAGGCACTAAAAGCTAGCACAGACTGAGTGATTTTATTCAGTGCAGTATGTTCTTCATGAGAAGAGGAACTGTGTCTTCAGCCAGAAAACTGAAAAACGTTTGTTCATAAAGATAAACCTGCTTCTTTTGCTTAAATTAAAAGCAGACCAATTTAGTGTGTATAGTTATGTTGTTTACAGTAAGAGGTTGGATTTATTTATTTTTCTTCTGTTTGTGCACTGTTGTTTGGTACAGTAATTTAAAATTGAAGTAAAAAAGCAGCTAGCATTTTTTTTGCACAATTTTGTTACAGAAAGAAATTTTATTTAGTTTTGTTATTGTTAAACAGCCTTATTACTGTTATTTATTATCAATAAAAGTTTGATTGCTTAATTAATTTGTAGTTTTTTTAATACAAACAAAAAGAAAATATTTTAAACATGTTTTTTAATGAAGCCATTTTCGGTTTCGGTATCGGTTTTCGGCCAAGTGCATCCAAAAATTTCGGTTTCGTTTTCGGCCCAGAATTTTCATTTCGGTGCATCCCTAAAAAAAATAGTCAGACTTAAGGATGCACTGTGTGCTTCCCATCAGTGGGCTTTTACTTTCTCAGCACCAGAAGCGAAAGACAGGAGTGACAAGGCTGCATAGTGAAGTTGGGAGTAATAAAGTGGCCAATGAAGCCATTCAGTTTTGTAACAATGGGGCATGTTCTCTCTATCTAAATAACATGAAACATTGTGTATTACGGCACCAAGATGTAAACAAATAAACTGCCTCCCTGTACACCTGATATGTGTGTTTTTTCTAAGAGTTCTTTTTATTAATGATTGAACCAACCTTTCTTTTAAAAGATTTTCAAGTTGTTTTATGTTTTGGCTGTAGAAATAACTATAGAGGTAGGGTTTTTTTTTAATCCACAGTAGTATAAGAATCATTATTTGTTGTTTTCCATAGGTTGTTTGGCCACAACAAATGCATCAGTTGTGTTGTACATGTTTTTTTTTTTAAAAGCTTTGAGTTGTGACTATAATTAAATTTATTAAAAGCCAAAAGTACTGTACATATTTATAAATATCCATCTATCTGTTCTTCCCTTTTTTGGGCCTCTTATCCCATATGCCCAGACTCTCGCCAAATTTAGAGTTTCTAGTTAATGTGTTTATGTCCGCATATCTGAAGAAAACCCTAACAACAAATTGGGGGAAATATGCATATAGAAATTACACGCTGGAATTAGAATATTGCACTGTGGAGATATCAAGCAGCAGCTTTTATGATGCTTTAACTAGTTTGTAATATTTGTTTACATCACAGGTCATATTAAAATACTTCATTTATTTTGAACATAAGGAGAGTTTGTCTTTACCATACAGTTCTTAAAGTGACATGAACTTCTATTACTTCATGCAGATATATTTCACTGTGCATAATTAAATAAATAGCCTTGTGAAAGGCGCTACACGACAGCTGTGGTATAGAAATTACTTTTTCTATGTGATCCTGCAAATTTCTGCCTGACAACCCTGCACTACGTGCCTGTGATTTAAGAGAAAAATTATTCTGAGAAATGTGGATGCTGTCCTTCCGTGCTTAACGGGCAGAAGGTCCAAACAATTCCCAAGTCCAAAACAACATGAAGAGGTTGGTACATCTTCTTCTTCTAGATGTAAACCCTACATCTTCTTAAAAGAATTCATCACAAAAGCAACCTTGAATGTTGCGGGGTTTTAGTGACCTGAACTCACCTTAAGGGACAGTAAGTAGTCGTGCAGTGCAGTTTACAAAGAGAGTTTTGATTTGATGGCGCCAATCACACTCATTCGCAAAGATTTCCACTCTCCCAGGAGCCGACGGGGCACTCAGAAGTGTCACAAACAGTGCAAGAAGAGAGGACACCGTCCGAAACTGCGAAGCTCTCGACCCAGCGGAGCAGCCCGACATTCCACGCCTCGGAGCGTCCACTTAGTTCTCACGACCCCTCGCCGCTGAAAGTCTTCACATTGTTTACAGCTCGGTGCAGTTAAAAGTAGAAAGACGCAAAGCTGTTTTCCTCATCTCTTCTACTATCAAGTACTGCCAATTAAAAAAAAATGTATAATGTGGCAGTTTCCATGGTAGTCACGCGGACGAATAAATAAAACCTCTCTGTCAGAACGTGCCTGGCGGCGGACGGCTGAGTGCTGGATTCCGGAAAGGAGGGCTGGGAGAGGGCGACGTGGAGCGCACTTCTATGGGATAGATTGGCATGTTTGTGTTAACTTCTTTTCAATATCAGTAAAATAACTCACACACAAATAATAACAATTGTGGGCACTATTGTTTGTTTTTGTCATTTTCATTGCAGTTGCAATGGTATAAAGGTTGGCATCATGTACTCCCATGCTGGCCAAGATTGTGGATAATACTGAAATTCATGTTAAATCTAGGTTATTATCTTTGAAAATTTTCTTTTGACTTCACTTTCTGTGTAGTGTTTAGGGTATGACACTCTATTTTTCACATTGAAAAGAACAACTAAAGGGTGTCTCCTAATTATGAATTTTGCTTAGTGATAAGGGTTTTGGTGTCCGATTAATCTTCCTGGATTTGATCTTTGATTGTTATTTTGTGTTTCATCTCTCCGTCCTTTCTCAAATCTATGCACTGTCTCATTTCAGTCCTGGCAGAACAGTTTTGAAGGAAACCACAGGGTTCTTTGTCTAGAGACCATTATTATGAAATAGTATTTTGTGTAAAATTACTGCAGCTAGAAAAGTCAACATTGAACTTAAATAGAATATGCATGCTTTTAATGCTTCTAAAAGGCTCTGAGTAATGTGTACATGCCCAGGAATCAGTGAAGCTCACATATTTCACATTGTAAATACCTCTTTTTTTTGCACATTTTTGTTGGTGACATTCTATAATCCATCTTAATAATAGGGTAAATGTCCATTTTTAGAAAATTTGGTACATTTGTCATTCCAGTAGATGATGCATCACAAACATTAACACTGCTTTTACAAATGCCATACTAAATGGCATATAAACAGGGACGTACGTATGCATTGCATGGTGCATTGCAAACATTAGTGCTGAGGTCTACATTGATTACTTAGATTTCAAACCGTCTTAGAGAACTAGTTCTAAAATAAAATCAATTTAAATTTTGATTTATGCTTTTCAATGAAACTGAATGATAAAACTCCATGAAAAAAAGATTTTATTATTGAAGTCAAGTATTTTCCAAGAGGAGTTATTATAAAAATGATCTGAAAATATCTAACAAATTAAATAACAATAATAAAGTATGAGCAGAGTTAGCTTGTTGGTGTGTATGGTTAGCAAGTTGTATGGATACACATTTCTTATATAAAAAAATCCTGGGATGAGACGACACTCTTTATCCTGGGATGAGACAAGACATTTTCAGAAAGATAATTTTAAGTCCCGTGAGATGAGGGGCTGAAAAAAAGACAAAGAGAAGAAGACAAAGTAGAACATCGTAAAGAGGTTCAAAAATGCTGGCATAATGCAGAGCAGGTTAGAGATAATGAAAAAAAACTGATAGTAAAGATCACATTAGTGCAAACTAATGGAAATTATTACTCAGTGAAATAACAGAACAGCAAAAAGAGATCAAATATATGGACATAGGTGATATGACAGAAGTATGTATATATTGTTCGGCTTTAAGGTTTAAGTCGGAGACTTGTAGATCGTCTAATTCATGTTGCCATCAGGGAAAAGTAGCGTTTCTTCCCAATGAAGAGGCATATCCGCAAGAAATAAAAGATTTGTTATTTGGTGAAAGTGAAATCCACAAACACTACAGGCAGAATATCCAAATCTATAATAATCTGTTCGCATTCGGATCATTCAGTGCTCAAAATGTAGATTTACATGGTTCAGGACCATAAGCTATGAGAATCTCTGGTCCCGCAATAATTAAAGCTAATACAAGTTTAATTTCAAAGAACCACAATTTGGTCAGGTTTATATTTATCACAGAGAAACAATGCAACAAAGAATCAAAAGAGTCAAATGATCAGGCATATTAGAAATTCTACAGCCAATAATGAATAGAAATGCATACGTCCAAAAGTATCGCACTTTACACAAAATTTATCTGATAAACACAAACAAAGAAGTTTTCTTGGATTTCCATATGAATCTGAAAGATCATGCCCGCATATATAATAAACCAACATGTGATGAATTATCAGCGATAATAGTTTTGAAAGCCGGGGATATCAAAGACAGAGTTGATATTCATGTTTATCCAAAAGCACAGCATGATTCGATGCAAGTAGCAGATCCAGGAAATGAGTAGCACCTATGGCCTGCACGGGGGTTGGCGAGCAAAGCGAGCAGGGGGAAGAGCTCCCTACTTATTTATTAAGATTAACTTGTTTTACTATGGTTGCTTTGCTTTCTGATGTCATATGCCCCAGAATGCAATGCAGTGTGACATATCATTCATTCCCTATAGCAGGGGTCCCCAACCCCCGGTCTGCGGCCCACTAGCAGGCCGTGACCATCTGACAACCAGGCAACGGAGACTCGCTCAGTGAAGGGCTACAGCAAAATGGCTGCCTCCTTCACTGAGGACACTTTTTAGAACGCTATGCGGGCGGGCTTTGCAGCAGCGCAGAGAGGGGCGAGAGACCGAGCTGAGAGAGTATTTTTATGGTCCCAACAGTTTCCCCAATATATCACGAGTCAATAGAAATCTTGTTACTATGAAGTGCATTCAGCAGATACTTTCATTACAACAAAGTGACCTAGAAATGCCTGAATGAATCATCCACAGAGCAGTTAGTTCTGTGGTTGCAGCTCAGTTGTGCTTAACGATCCCCAAAGAGAAACATTGCAGAAAGAATGTTTTTTCTTAGAAATTTCCTCATACTGTTTTTTTTTGCTGTTTTTGTTTTCTGTGGTTTTCAGTGATACCATTTACTTATTGCTCTTCAACATTTGAAAAACATCCACTGGAATTTAACTCATTGTCACCCTCCTATAGAAATAGCAGACACGAAAAACGATAACAGTGTTAATGTTTGTGATGTGCAATCTGTTGGAATGACAAATGCAATGCATATGTCTTTGTTATATGCAAAAAAAGAAGAAAAATCTCGGGTTGCAAATGTATGCGAACTGCTGCATTTGAAGACGCTGACAAAGCTGTTTTTATGTGGTTCAGTGATGCTTGTTCAAGAAACATTCCTATTAATGCGGCACTCATTCAAAAAAAATGTGAGGTTTCTAAACTCTCTTGGGACCTATGTCAAGGGGACAACACGCTGAAGAGCATCCCGAAGTGCGATCACCGCGTCTGTGGAAGATTGTTTATATGTTTTTCAAAGAAGTATCAGGCGTGCTAATTGATAATGTTCTTGATATAGTAAATTCGTCACTAGATACTGGGGTCTTCCCAGACTGTCTTAAGACTGCTGTAGTTAAACCCCTACTTAAGAAACATAATCTCGACCCCTCAGCTTTTGAAAATTTTAGACCCATCTCTAACCTGCCTTTCTTAAGTAAAGTTCTGGAGAAGGCAGTCATTATGCACTTAAATGACCACCTAAATAAACATGCTATTCTTGATAAATTTCAGTCGGGTTTTAGAACAAATCACAGCACAGAAACTGCACTCGTTAAAGTAGTAAATGACTTGCGGGTAAATGCAGACAGAGGCCTTTTATCTGTTCTCGTCCTCGTAGATCTGAGTGCTGCATTTGACACCATTGATCACAACATTCTTAGAAATCGCCTTAGTCAATGGGTGGGCCTCTCTGGCACAGTCTTAAATTCGTTTGAATCCTACCTGACAGGGAGAACATTTTTTGTTAGTTGTGGGAATTACAACTCGAAGACGCATGATATCCGATATGGTGTTCCACAAGGCTCTATCCTGGGTCCGCTGTTATTCTCAATCTACATGCTTCCGTTAGGTCAGATTATCTCAGGGCACAGCGTGAGCTACCACAGCTATGCTGATGACACACAGCTGTACTTATCAATAGCTCCTGATGACCCTAATTCTATTGATTCACTAACAGAATGTCTGACTAGTATCTCAGAATGGATGAATAGTAATTTTCTCAAGTTAAATAAAGAGAAACTGAAATTTTAGTGATCAGCAATAATGGATACAATGAGGCTATTAGAAATAAACTGGATACATTAGGATTAAAAGTCAAGACGGAGGTAAAAATCTTAGGGGTGATTGTTGACTGTAATCTGAATTTTAAATCACATATAATAATCAGATCATTAGGACAGCATTTTTTCACTTAAGAAACATAAGTAGAAGTTAGACCGCTTATATCACTGAAAGATGCTGAGAAATTAGTTCACGCGTTTGTTTTCAGTCGACTAGATTACTGTAACGCACTCCTCTCAGGACTACCCAAAAAAGACATAAATCGTTTGCAACTAGTGCAGAATGTAGCTGCTAGAATCCTAACTAGGAAAAGAAAATCCGAACACATTTCTCCAGTTTTAATGTCACTACACTGGTTACCTGTGTCATTCAGGATTGACTTTAAAATTCTGCTTATGGTTTATAAAGCCTTAAATAATCTCGCCCCATCTTATATATTGGAATGTCTGACACCTTATATTCCAAATCGTAACCTCAGATCCTCAAATGAGTGTCTCCTTAGAATTCCAAGAACAAAACTTAAAAGAAGTGGTGAGGCGGCCTTCTGCTGCTATGCACCTAAAATCTGGAATAGCCTGCCAATAGGAATTCGCCAGGCTGATACAGTAGAGCACTTTAAAACACTGCTGAAAACACATTACTTTAACATGGCCTTTTTATAACTTCATTTTAATCTTAATTTAACTTAATCCTGATACTCTATATGTTCAATTTCCTCAAAATAACTATTCATGGTGGCTCTAAAATCGCTACTGACCCCTACTCTCTTTTCTGTTTCTTTTTCCGGTTTCTTTGTGGTGGTGTCTTTCATTTTTCTATTCTTTAATATGTAAAGCACTTTGAGCTACTGTTTGTATGAAAATGTGCTATATAAATAAATGTTGTTGTTGTTGTTGTATGTTGCTGGGGCAACAGCAGGCTCGCAGCTCTGCCGCGTCTCTCCGCCAAAGTAAACAGAAAAGATCTTGATGGGTGATTCAAGGAACAATGTAAATGCAGGTAACAAGTTTACTTGGCCATTAACCTGGTCACAACCTTGCCTGACTGCTGTGTCTGTTTATAGGAGAGTGGCAGATCACACTACGATAAATAACCCTGCTGTTCCTGTTTCTAGCTGAATAAAGCTGGTTTTGCTAAAGTACTGAGATGCAGCCTCGTGTTTTGGGGTGTAAGACAGGGACTTATAGCGCGCCCACGATCTTTTAGGATTCGCTTCTGTGGTGTTTCCCTGCAGTGCTGTGAGCCTGCTGTTGCCCTGCCCCAGCAACGGACAAACAATCTTCCAGAGACGCGGCAATCATGCTTCGGGACGCACTTCAGCGTGACGTTCCGGATGGGTTGGTGGGATCTCAAAAGAGATCAGAAACCTCACAATATGAAGAAGAAGAAAAAGATGATTCGGTTTCTGATGTCCTGCCGACAACATGCGTCCACATTTAGATAATGTTCGCGTTGAATTCCTCCCTCCCAATTGCACAGCAGTGCTTCATCCATTGGATTTGGGCATCATTCGCACCCTGAAAGTGTATTATCGCAAGGAAATGCTGAGAAAAATTCTATCAGCATAACTTGTAGACAGGGGAAGATTAAAATGAATGCAAAAGAAGCTATTGAAATGATTGCAAATGCCTGGACGCAAGTGAAAGAAAGCACTATAGCGACAAATACAGAATCTCATTACAACGAAGTTTTCATTACAATGAAATATTTTTTAGGTCCCTGGCAGTTCATTGTAATGGAATTTTACCTGTATTTGCACTACAGGCATACAGGCACTATAGTGCACCCCACCTTTACCCAATCTGCAGACTCAGTATCCAGCCAGGCTAGAGGATTGCTGGAGTAGCCTGAGGAGGAAAGGAGGCAAAGGTGGAGCAGCAGCACATGGGGCAAAGGCAGAAGATACCCGTTGTTCAAGCTGGCAGATAAAGTGGCTGCATTCAAAGCCAAACTTGATTTATGGGGCCGACGAGTAAACATTGGGATTTTTAATATGTTTCAAACGTTAGCAGAGGTTGTTAAAGATACCAAGACAGGGCCTCCCAGCTGGTCTATTATGACCTATGGAAGCTTTCAATAGAGTTTGAGCATTATTCCCAACCATAAAAGGCCCCTGAAATGCGAAGGAATGGATCCGTGACCCATTTGTGAATAAGCCAGGTGAATCAACTTTGTCTGTGATTGAAGAGGATCAACTGCTTGAGGTTGCAAATGATGGTGGCCTTAAAAGTATGTTTGAGACAACTTAAAATCTCCATACATTTTGAATTAAAGTCAAGGTGGAATACCCTGAAGTTGCCACAAAAACACTGAAAAGTTTGCTTCCATTTCCAAAATCTAATCTTTGTGAGGCAGCGTTTTCTGCAGTGACAGCAACCAAAACGAGATTACGGAGTAGACTGAACATAAGCAACACACTTTGTGTATCACTGTCTTCCATTGTCCCCAGATGGGATTTTCTGGTTGCAGGAAAACAAGCTCAGGGCTCGTACTGATTCTGTATTATTGTAAGTTGTATAATTTCTATTACGATATTATATCTTAATAATAATAGAAATGTAATGTAAATTGTGTATAAAAACTGCCCAACGAACCTGCCCCGAATCCTACCCCCCCGCCACCACCGGTCCCTGGAAAAATTTGCTTCTAGTAAAGCGGTCCTTGGTGTCAAAAAGGTTGGGGACCACTGTCCTATAGAACAGGAGGTGCTGTTTGAAAGTATCATACATAATCAGTATAGGAGATCAATAAAGACAATATAATACATTTGGCCAAAATTATTTTCTATTTTACTCCTTCAGCCCTTCCCATAGAGTACTGGAACCTAGTTCCAACATTTCCTATGGAAATTCCCAGACACTTCCAAGCCAGCTAAGAGATGTAATAACTGTCAGCCGTGCCGAGTAAACCTCCCATGAGAGTTGACTGAAGGAGAGTCTAACTACATGCCTGAGCCTCAGCTGCCTATACTACTATTGCTGAGCTCCTCATCCTACTGTATCAAGAAGAATGAGCCCAGCAACACTACAGAGAAACATAATTTTGGTTGCTTGTACTAACAGTATAATTTTTGGGTAACTACCCATTATGCTCCTGTTATCACCTACCAGTAGATTATATTGTTAGAATGTTTTATACATCACCCCCCTTGAAGTGGAATATACTGTTTCCATATATGGAAATGCCTTAGATGCATAATTTCATGTTGGTAAAATGGACCAAGCTTCCACCTAATGCTTCCAAATAGCTCATTCTGTTCAGCTGTGTGGCTGTGCCTTTTTTAGTATAGTCTCTTTGGCATTACACCCAATAAATGACCCCTACAGGCCAGGGTTCTGACAAGTGTTACTTATGATTTTTACCAAGACATGACCTGTGTAAAGGGGTAACATCTTACAAGCTTAGCTACACGACTTGTGTATTGTTGCTCTGAAAAATATTAACAAAGAGCACAGGCTAGCAGTGAGTGAATCATTATGCAAAGTTTGTTCAGATTACAAGAAATGTATTTTTGGGTGAGTCTTAAGCCTCTCTTCTAATTTTAGATATTTATTTTTAGAAGGTTGAATTAGGTTTAATTATATTGTAATTTATTTTAGTAATTCAAAGCTAATTATAGGAATATTTTTCGCGGAATGGTTTGTGTGAGGTGGAATTACCTGGTTTTCTACTTACTTGTAGGTGTATCAGTTCTTTTTAGTTCATGTGAAAATTTTATTAATGCAAACACGTTAAACAATTTACTCTCCTGGCATGGTCCAGTTTGTCAGTTTTATCTGAATAAACTGAAGGAAGCTACAGTAGTGTTTTTTCAGATGATAAGATGTGAAATGATAACAGAAAAGAAGAAAAATAACTAAGAAAATATTGATGAGTTTACTATTTTTATAATGTGCTAAAAATCCTTACTAAATATCTAAATAATAGATAAAAAAATCCTTGTCTATACTATGGTTGTTAAATTAAAAATAAATCTTACAGTATATTACAAATCACATTTTTTGAAGGAAGTTTATCTAAGTTAATTTGGCTCATCAGCATTGAAACAGCTAATTACAGATACAGGAGATTATCTGAAAGAAATAAAAAGGTGAAAATAAAATATAGAAGTTTAATTTAAACATTTAAGACACTCTCAAAAATATTCACTTTCTCAAACAAGTACATTTACTCACAACACAGATTAGGCATTTCCTGCCTTTGTTATGAAATTCGGATGTGTCTAGTGTTGGATGCTTAGAGAAGTTAAACAGGAAGCATCTGCTTTGCACGTTTTTGCAACAGGGGTCGAGGATCATGAACATGAATGAGCATAGCCTCTCTGACCCATTTTAGATAGTACATTGTTTTCAGGAAGGCAATATTTCTAAGTGCTATAAAGAATTTATTTATGTGGTGTCAAAGGTGCTCAGTATTTGTGTCATTTTTTTAGTTATATATACAGTAAGCACTATACAGTATATTTATATATATATATAGTGGAGCCGACCGGACACAGACAGGCGGACATGTTGTTACTCACCACCACACGTTTATTATTTACAAATATAATGTCAGTCAGACACAGTCCCATTAGTGCACAAACCCCAACACACAGTCCTGGCCACAAAATGCCTCTCTTTGGGCTGCCTCCACTCTCTCCTCTGCCTCGTCCGTCTTCCACCCGACTCTAGCCCTGAATGAAGGGAGACGGCCCCTTTTATATTCCCCCGGATGAGCTCCAGGTGATTCCCGACACTCCTTCATTGGCCACACCCCAGCGTGGCGGAAGTGCCGGCTGTTCTCCCGGCAGCTCACCGGGTGTCCTCCTTAATCTTCCCCCCAGCACTTCCTGGTGTGGCGGAAGTGCTGAGGTAACAGGTCCCCAAGGCATTGGGGCGCCTCCTGGCGGTGACCAGGTGACCAGGGCCAGGCCCTGCGTGATCATTAAAAATATGGACTTAAATGGCTGCAGTATGCTAGAAATCCAAAAAAGTTTTTTGGAGGGCCACTGATGTTTATGCTGGTGTTTTGTTTGTTGTCACCTGGTTTTTTAAAGAACAAAAAAAATAAAACAATAAATCTTATTTTCTATGGGTCTTTATTGAAACGCTCCCATTGAAGAATTTATTGGTTGCAGGACATATAGTGTACACGCCAAAACGACTGAAGTAACAATTAACAAAGTGGCATATATCAATACCGTTTCAACAGAATCACAGAGTACCCCAGTAAAATGACAATAATGTAATTCATCTGCAACCTTAAAACACAGACTTCATGAAATAGCCAGCTGTACATGAGGAAAGAATGGGGAGGCGGCTGAACATGCGCATTTGCTAACAGTCAGAACAGCGTGAAAACAAGGAGATCTGTGAGAATTTCACCTTAGTGTGCCTATGCAAAATCAGAAAGGACAACTGAATTTCCAAGAGGCACAGATATGTTCATAGCAAGCAGTCCTATATTATGGGCAGATGAATTCCATATGTTTTGCCTGACATCCTTGTGTTTCGATCACTGGATACGTCATATTCAGCCTTTGTTCATTATTCTGACACAAGCATAATCAGCCTGTCATGCCATGCCATGTACTAAAATATTTTTGCGTATGCATCTCCAAGTCTGATGTTATCTTCACTACACATCCCTTGCACCAGATGCATGAAGTGTATAAACCAACCTGTACTGGAATGCAGCTCAGGGATATCCAAGGGGGAGCCTGTACAAACACATATGTTAACAGCACATCAGCTCAACAATATAAAAAATAGCCTTTTGCATCTGTTACAATATACTTTGTTTAAAGTTTCAATAATTTCATTCACTACTGGTGAACTAACTAGAAATGATAATCCTATTTTGGTTGCATTTGAAACCATTTTAGTTGCAGTCTGGAGGAATGAGTGAGTGAATTAGGCAGTCAAAATATATATATTTTTTTCTTAAAGAAATGGTGAAAACTTCCGTTAAGCTTTGTTTCAGATTGGTACATTGCAGAAAAAACTGAAAATTATGACTACTTGCAATTATGAGAAGTGTTTTTTCTTTTATGGCATATATATTATGGATAAATATTTTTGTTCATATATTGTTTGTTGAAGTATGTATTTTAAGGAAATTTTATTTATTTTAGTATTATGGTCATTGAACAATAAGCCTACAGAATTTCATTTTGTTAATAAAAATGAACAGTTAACACCTGTGGTCTCTAGTTTAATTATAAAAATACACTTTAATATAGGATATAAGGCTTCTATGTGTTTGGTTATGCAGGAGATTACTGTAAAAAAAATTTTAAAGGGATAAAGAAAAAACAATTCAGAATTGGTATTGGAACTGGCCGATCAAGTAGCATGAAATTGATGATCTGCATCGGCTTTAAAAAAACTGATCGGATCATCCCCTAATACTGAGTGTTGATTGGTATTGCGAGCTTGCAGTGTATGATGTGCATGCAGGAGGACATTGGCACTGATTTAAAAAAAAATGAAAGGCACTGCTTTGATATATTTTATTTAATTAGTTTATTTCAGATTTTTTTTATCTTGTGTGCATGGTATAATTACATTCTGGTTTGCCCTCATGCCTATTTTCTAGAAAGTGCAATACGATGGTGGTGGTAGTATTCAGAATGCGTGTATATTAGTATGTGATATCATAGGGTGGGTCCCCATGATGCATCGAGCACCATTGATACTTAAAGTGCTGCCTGCAAGACCATACAAGCACCACTAAGCCACCACTTTCCTTGTCCAGTGCCTGAATCTATGGATAGGCTCCCGCTTCCCATGGACACTTTGCAAGATCCATTAGGAAAACAAAAGGTGAATAAAGAATATTTTAACATTACTGACAAGTTACATTAGTCTTGGGATCAATCACTCACCACATAAGCTGACATTCCTTCTCGCAAATGAGCAACTACAGGGGGCTGTTCAAATCAGGCAAACCAGACAAAGTTTTAAAAGAATTTCAGCCTGTTTGTCCACAGTGAGCAATCATTTTAAGGATAGTGACCTAACTAAAAGAGCGCTGTAATGAGTGAGAATTCATGGGCACTTGGAGTCTGAGCACCACAGCATCATGTGCCTGTGCTCTTGTAGAACTGTGTGTAGAACTGTGGATTATGTATTACAATTACAATGAATTTAAATTTCCCACCCAGATTACCAGATTAATTTATAGTAATTAGTTCATATAGGATATAGCCAATTGTATCTTAGATTATTCCACAAAGAGTGTTATGTGAATTATGCAAAACATCAAAACATTTTTCTTGTTTTCAGTATTTTTTTACAGAAAGACTTTGATGTTTTTCAAAAAGCCTTTGATACTGTTTTGCACAGAAAATTACTTCTGAAGCTAAATGCCTTTTCCATTAGCTGTAACTTAAAATATTGGTTCATAATCACTTTAGCAGGCAGGAAAGAGCTGATATAGACATGAGGTGAATATAACCTGGGCTAATATTTGAATGTAGTCCATTACAGATTCTTGAATTGTTATTCTTCCATCTTATTTTTATTTATTTGCATATATTGAATAAACTTTTGAAATTTATAACTGACACAAACATTGGCTCTAACACATCTCACAAAAGAATATAGAAACCTTCACCAAATTAGAAGTGGAATACACTACTGGGAAGGCAATTTAATGTAGACCAAAGCCAGACTGTATTTAGAGGTAGCAAAAACCTTGGTTACAATTATAAGTTGATGGGCCAGTACTTTCAAAAAACAGACTTTGGACAGGATTTAAAGATATATACAAAAACAGTGTTCATATCCTTCTGGAGATATGTAGATACAATTTAAAATGTCAGTAGATTATCTTGATTGTGTCATGTAATGCACACACAATACAAATTAAGAAATAATATGCTCACACTATACAATTGAATAATGAAATCTTGGCATTCACTTTACAGTTCCGGTTATCCTACTTGACTATTTTATACTGTATAGTGAATTTTTGTAATACACAGCATCCTAAAGGATTTCACAAGGAAAACTACAGAGTACAACTGCTTAAATGTGTTGTTTTTTTTTTTTTACATTTTTTTATACATTTTGTGACATGTGTACTGTGAGTCAGAGACAAGAAATGAACTGGGGGCTACAAGTCTTAGACTCCAGTTTCTTGGCAATTATGTGGTTGAGAGTTGATGCTGAGGGTAAAAATGTGAAGCTTCTGAAAGTAATACTGGAAGGCAAGCAGACTAGAAGGTGCTTAACATGATCTCTATTAGAGTGTGTCTGAGGAGGACTGGTAGGAGGCTGCAATCACCACTGGGTTGACAGGCTGGCAGCACAGGGAATCTACCTGGAAAGCTGGAGACAAGTTGCCCATTTGAGGTTAAGATCAGGAAGACAAAGCAGAAGTCTGGTATGCACCTCCTATCTACTGAAGAAATACTTTGGATATGCTACTCTTTAAGTGTTACTGAAAAAATAGGGGTATAGAGATATCAGGGGTTGCTGGAGGATTTTCTAGTCTTGTGTTCCTATAATCAAAATCAGTGCCCTCTGTGATAGGGAAAGTCCACGGGTGATAATAGTGGAAGTGTAAACTTTTTTTCTTAGCAAAACACAGAATGAAGAAAATGGGTGAGCTATTCTAGCAGATGGAGGGGTTTCAAGATCAGTGTAGGCGGGCCCAGAACAGGATCCAGATTTTTCTTTCATATTTATGCTTTATACTTATGCAATGTTACATCCACCATCATTCACTTTTCTAAACATGATTAGGTTTAGGCTCATGGGAGACAGACCCTATCCTTGGGAACAATGCAGGAACCAACTTAGCCTATGTATTAGCATTCATTGAACTTGTGTTAAGGGTTAAAATCAATTAACTTACATTGAGGGTCAGAACATGGATTACTAAATAAATTCATAGTTTTAAGATTCATGTCTAATTAGTAATACCTGCTGAGCATGGCACAGCAGAGTGTCAATGTGTTGTATGTGCACTCTGTTTACATGACAGTAAATTTCTATTTATGGCCTGCTTGGAATTTCCCACTTATCTTTAATATGAATAGAAGTTTTCTCTGTGCAATTAAATTTTTAACAAGTAAAAATCCATCTATCCATCTTCTAACCCGCTGAATCCGAATACAGGGTCACGGGGGTCTGCTGGAGCCAATCCCAGCCAACACAGGGCACAAGGCAGGAACCAATCCTGGGCAGGGTGCCAACCCACCGCAGGACACACACACAAACACACCAAGCACACACCAGGGCCAATTTAGAATCGCCAATCCACCTAGCCTGCATGTCTTTGGATTGTGGGAGGAAACCGGAGTGCCCGGAGGAAACCCACGCGAACACGGGAGAACATGCAAACTCCACGCAGGGAGGACCCGGGAAGCGAACCCGGGTCTCCTAACTGCGAGGCAGCAGCGCTACCACTGCGCCACCGTGCCGCCCTCACAAGTAAAAATGCAACAGCCAATTAAAACATATTCTTAAGTATTTGCGAAACAAAGCAAAATTACTTCATGACTTCAGATTAAATTTGGAACTGAACTAAGAGGGAAAACATTGTTGTATACTACAAATTTGCATAAATAAAACAAGTTCAGGTTGAAGTGTTAGGCCGGGTTTATACTTCACGCGATGCATGCTGAAGCAGACGCTCCTGCTATGCAAGCATTTTACTATTTACACTTGTATAAGTACTTTACGTAAATCTGGAAGAATCCACCAGGTGACAGTGCGAGATACAATAACGGTGAGTACAGCTTCAGCTTCTCTGTGTTGTGAATTGCCTGGAACACCCATTAAATTCGCAATATTTCTGAAAAGGATGTTTAATGATTAAATCCATCAATCCAGGGATGTACCCATTCCAGCTAGCATTGGGCACTAGGCAGAAACAATCCCTAGACAGGGCATCAGCTCATCGCAAGGTGAATACAAGCACTCACATACACGAGTGTCATTTTAGTGTCACCAAATCTGAATATCTTTGAAAGGAAAGCGGAGCACAGTGTGGAAACCCAGCAAGAAAACATGTAAACTCCAAGCAGGCAATACCAGCGACGTGACTCCCTGTGAGACAGTAGTGCTACCCCTCCACCACCGTGTCACCCCCATTTGTGTAATTATTAACAGTATTCATTATTTAAACGAAATTACCAGTTTATCTGTAAAATTCAACATACAGTGCATCCGGAAAGTATTCATAGCGCATCACTTTTTCCACATTTTGTTATGTTACAGCCTTATTCCAAAATGGCTTAAATTCATTTTTTTCCTCAGAATTCTACACACAACACCCCATAATGACAGCATGAAAAAAAGTTTACTTGAGGTTTTTGCAAATTTATTAAAAATAAAAAAACTGAGAAATCACATGTACATAAGTATTCACAGCCTTTGCAATGAAGCTCAAAATTGAGCTCAGGTGCATCCTGTTTCCCCTGATCATCCTTGAGATGTTTCTGCAGCTTAATTGGAGTCCACCTGTGGTAAATTCAGTTGATTGGACATGATTTGGAAAGGCACACACCTGTCTATATAAGATCCCACAGTTGACAGTTCATGTCAGAGCACAAACCAAGCATGATGTCAAAGGAATTGTCTCGAGGCACAAATCTGGGGAAGGATACAGAAAAATTTTTGCTGCTTTGAAGGTCCCAATGAGCACAGTGGCCTCCATCATCCGTAAGTGGAAGAAGTTCAAAACCAACAGGAATCTTCCTAGAGCTGGCCGGCCATCTAAACTGAGCGATCGGGGGAGAAGAGTCTTAGTCAGGGAGGTGACCAAGAACCTAATGGTCACTCTGTCAGAGCTCCAGAGGTCCTCTGTGGAGAGAGGAGAACCTTCCAGAAGGACAACCATCTCTGCAGCAATCCACCAATCAGGCCTGTATGGTAGAGTGGCCAGACGGAAGCCGCTCCTTAGTAAAAGGCACATGGCAGTCCACCTGGAGTTTGCCAAAAGGCACCTGAAGGACTCTCAGACCATGAGAAACAAAATTCTCTGGTCTGATGAGACAAAGATTGAACTTTTTGGTGTGAATGCCAGGCATCACGTTTGGAGGAAACCAGGCACCACTCATCACCAGGCCAATACCATCCCTACAGTGAAGCATGGTGGTGGCAGCATCATGCTGTGGGGATGTTTATCAGCGGCAGGAACTGGGAGACTAGTCTGGATAAAGGGAAAGATGACTGCAGCAATGTACAGAGACATCCTGGATGTCAGACTGGGGTGTGGGTTCATCTTTCAGCAGGACAACGACCCTAAGCTCACAGCCAAGATATCAAAGGAATGGCTTCAGCACAACTCTGTGAATGTCCCTGAGTGGCCCAGCCAGAGCCCAGACTTGAATCCGATTGAACATCTCTAGAGAGATCATAAAATGGCTGTGTACCAATGCTTCCCATCCAACCTGATGGAGCTTGAGAGGTGCTGCAAAGAGGAATGGGTGAAACTGGCCAAGGATAGGTGTGCCAAGCTTGTGGCATCACATTCAAAAAGATTTGAGGCTGTAATTGCTGCCAAAGGTGCATCGACAAAGTATTGAGCAAAGGCTGTAAATACTTATGTACATATGATTTCTCAGTTTTTTTATTTTTAATAAATTTGCAAAAACCTCAAGTACACTTTTTTCAGGTTGTCATTATGGGGTGTTGTATGTAGAATTCTGAGGGAAAAAATGAATTTAATCCATTTTGGAATAAGGCTGTAACATAACAAAATGTGGAAAAAGTGATGTGCTGTGAATACTTTCCGCATGCACTGTACATACTTTAATGCATTTCATTATGAAAGTGATATCAAGTATAAATCTAAAGATTCTAAATGTGCAGAGAGTTGGAATTTCATACATTTAATGTGTTCTGTGTGGTGAATGCTGTCAGGTCAGGAGTAAGTCCAAGAAGCTCGTAGAGATTAAAAACTGGGGTGACGTTTACAACGGTCTGCTTTAATGATAAAGTAAAATAGGAGATTAAAGTGGACATTTCGATATTAAAGCCAAAATTTCCACTTTAATCTCAAAATACACTTTTTCACCATGTCCTTAATTTTTTTTCTCTGCGGCTCAAATACAGCGCTGTACATTATGTAGCTGTTATGAAATTGCAAAAAAAAAAGACGGCACTTTTAAAATGTATTGTGTCATTACGATCAGGAATACTGTATGTGACGCTTGAATATAAAAGCACCACGAATGCATCTGCATGTTGGCAATTTACTTCACGACATCAAACCATTCATCAAACATCGAAACGCGCACATTGATCCTGTAGGATCCGCATAGCGACTTTCTGTCACATGTCGATAGTAAACAGAGACTCTGACGTCACATTCTGACTTTTATCACAATGTTAGGAGACTTTTTGCTGGTACTGCAACTCGTGCACACTTCTCGTTAATTTCTGAGGACCTGCTCAGAGGATGCATCAAATGAACGCTAGGAACGCGTGGCAGCCATGATGTGTGTGTATACGCGTTCTGAGTTTTGCAGTACTTGCAAAAGTCGGGGTGCGCAGTGTGCTAAAAGTTGAAATGTGACTTCAGAGTCTCTGTTTACTATCTACATGTGGCAGAAAGCCTCTGAGCAGATCCTACGAGATTGGTGTGTGTGCTTCGATGTTTGATGAATTGTTCGATGTGGTAAAGCAAAATGGCGACATACAGATGTATCCGTGGTGCTTTTATATGCAAGTGTCACATATTCCCGATTGTAATGACACAATATATTTTAAAAGTCTCACATACCATCTTCTGTGCCGTCTTTTTTGCTAGGGCTTCCTCCAGTCCTGACAGCAGTGGATTGCCAGCAATAGATCGCCACACTGAGCACATTATATGTATGATATTCCAACTCTCTGCACATTTAGAATCCTTAGATTTATACTTGATATCACTTTCATGATGAAATGCATTAAAGTATGTGTGTTACATTTTACAGATAAATCTGTAATTTTGTTTAAGTAATTAATACTGTTAATAATTACACACATGTGGGTGACATGGTGGCGGAGCGTTAGCGCTGCTGTTTTGCAGGGAGTCACGTCGCTGATATTCCCTGCCTGGAGTTTACATGTTTTCCTGCTGGGTTTCCTCAGTGTGCTCCGGTTTACTTCCAAAGATATGCAGATTTGGTGACACTAAAATGATGCTAGTGTATGTGAGTGCTTGTATTCACCTTGCGATGAACTGATGCCCTGTCTAGGGTTTGTTTCTACCTCATGCCCAATGCTAGCTGAAATGGACAAATTCCTGGACTGATGGATTTAGTCATTAAACATCCTTTGCAGAGATATTGTGGTAAGGTGTCATAGTAATTTAATGGGTGTTCCAGGCAATTCACAATGCAGTGAAGCCGAACCTGTTCTCGCCATGATAATATCTTGCACTGCCACCTGGTGGATTCCTCCAGATTTATTTTTAAGTACGCGCGCAAGTATAAACTTTACAACGCTTGCGCAGCAGGAACGTCCGCTGCAGCATGCGTCGCATTGCGTGAATTATAACCCCGGCCTTAGTGTACATTGTCCAAGCTGTTGAAGTGCAGGCATATGTTTTTTGTTGAATATAAACAAACAAACAGAAACAAACCTGGAAAGAAGAAAAGATAAAAAATACTAATGAAAGCTATGTAAATAGCTTGCTGCAATATTTTGACGTTGTGCCACTCTATTTCTTTTGAATAGTTTTTAAAGATTTATGGTTTTAGTCAAATGCTGTACAGTTAATTATATCTGTTGTCTTACAGAATGACTTGATTATGTTGCACTTAATTGAAATGTTTTTAAGTGTTTTAACTAGAGATTTTGCCATCTCTTGGCAATGATCTAAATTGGCTGATTTTCACTAAAAAAGATTTTATTGGTGATCATTAAATTGGCCAATCACAGATGGCAATCTTTTCAGTCCTTTCTTTTTTTTAGCTTCATGATAATTTAGTTGTAGTGCTCCTTTATGCAAGTTAGTGTGGTAGTTGAGCCAGCACATATCTCTTTTTTTCTGCAGCTATCAAAGACCAGCAAGGCCCTTGCTTTAGCAGAGGGCAAGAGGCGATTGGAATATTACCCTTTATGTTAAAGAAAGTGGAGTAATAAACTGAGAAAAAAGAAGGAGGAGTCATTCTGTGTAAATAGACAAACAGCAAGAAAAGCTACTTTAATGAATTCAGACCTTTTTATTTTGTCCTTTAGTTAAAACATACATTGTTTGAATTTGGACATCTAGCTTGTTTTATTTGCAGGCAATTTCTTTTTTAATTGGAAAAAGAAAGGATAAAGACAAATTTGAAATTGCTGCTTAGTAAACAATCAGATTTTTTTTTAACATTTGTACTGTGTTTATTATTCTTTTTTTATCAATCCATATACTTCAAGAATTAATGAATGTCTAGCTGATAACCCAAAGAAAGGAAACACCTGTATAAATATAGTATATGTATATTTTAACAGCAAACATGCTGTAGTGTAATTAATGACTTCAAATTATTAAAATCTATAAGTGCATATATCTTTATATTTAAGCATTGTTTAATTGCCAGATCAATACACTGTGTGAGAATATATCATTTATTTGTTGTTAGAGAAGTGATGAAAGCTACTTTTTTAATTAAACCTTGTTTCAGATATGTACGTTACATAAAATTAAAAAAATAATAATTGGAATTGGAATCAGCTGATGAAGTAACATGAAATCGGTGATAATTTTTGGCCTTAAAAATCCTGATCAGAGCATCCCTAGTTTTAACTATAAAAGGTCTAATTTCAGTAGATACAGTGTCATTGAACAGTATTTGACCCCCACAAGATTTCCTCCATTTTTGCTTATTCATAACAATTGTTTCTGATCTCCAAATAAATATAGCATAATGCAAAAGACAACCTGAGTAAACACAATACACAGCTTTTAAATAATAATTTGATTTACTGAAAGATAAAGTTCACTAACAGCTATATCATGTATGTGAAAAAGTAATCTCCCTTTTAGTCACTCAATCAACCAATGAACTAAATTTAAATAATAACGGGTTAAATTAGACTAGCAGCCCTATTAAATCTAAACATCACTTAAATAGAACCTGTCCAGCAAAGTGAAGTTGGCTAAAAGGACTCAACAAGCAACACTCCATGCCTCAATCAAACCTACAACTAATCAATTCCAGAACACTGGAGAGAAAGAAAGTTACGGAAATATATCAGCCAGGAAAGGGTTACAAACCAATCTCTAAAACAATAGGATTCCAATGAATCACTGTGTGAGCCATCATCTCCAAATGGAGAAACCTTGACACAGTGGTAAGTCTGTCCAGGAGTGTCCATCCTCGAAAAATTAATCTTAAGAATATCCAGATGAAGATCTAAGGGACTGCATTCGTCTGTCTGCTCAGGTAATGTCAGTGTTCATGATTCCCCCATTAGAAAGACATCTGGCAAAAATTGTATCAATGGGAGAGTTGCAAGGGTAAGCAAGAGGAACATAAAGGCTAATCTAACATCTGCCATTAAACACCTTGATTATCCTAGTATCTTTTGGGATAATGTCCTGTGGACTGATGAGTCAAAAGATCCAATCCTATTAATTTGTATGTTTAACTTTTGTAATCAAAATTATTTGGATTACTGGTATTGTTAGTTGCAAAAGGTATTAAGGTACAAGTGTTTGCACATATTAACATGCAGCGTCAGCACAGCAGTAGCATATTTCAGCGAAGCAAGAGCTTCCCATGTCTCAGATTATCAGAATTTGCTTCAAAAGGAAGATTCCATTGTCCTGAGACAAAATGATCTTTTGCAAAGATTTATAAAAGGTTTGTTAGATTTTGGCTTTGAAATTGTTCAGAGACTTGGAGTGTTATTTTACCTTTTGATATTTTTGATTCTTGTTGGTTTGACTTTAATTATTGTTCAGAGACTTAGAGTATACTTTTAATTATCTTTTAACCATGAGCAGGTTAGGTGCTAGTTGTTATCTCTGCCACTCCAAACACCCTCTGTGAGACTTTGATTTTTTTTTTAAAGACAGATCAATGCGGTTACTGCATGTTGATTTGTATTCTGAATAGGCACAGGGTGAGTGATTTTGCCTTGCAGTTATATGCTGCCCTGTCCAGTTTCCAGTAGTATGAGGATAACCTTAGGTTCCCGATGACCCTGAACTGGATAATCATGTTCAGATAGTAGATGGATGTATGTATCATTAATGTAAATAAGATTGGCAGCACAATTTTTGATATAAATTCATCAATTAATTTAAAAAAAGAACAGGTTTATTACAATTGTGCTCTGTTTTGTAAAACACTTTCTGGTAATAGAACCTTGATGGAGTTGTAAAAGAATTTTTGTCTTTTATTACTTAAGCATGGAATTTATTGTTGGAGATGGATGGATGGATCTGATTTAAGATTTTCCTTAATTAACCATAGGACTAAAGAACAGCACAGAATAGCTTTAAGATATACTTGTTTTGTTAAAATTTTCCCCACCTGGAACAAACTAGGAAGACTTAGATGATCCATTCATGGCAACTATCTACCTGTTGTGTTTGCTTTAGGTGTTAGGAAGACATAGGTTGAATATATTCAAGCTTTTCAATATTTACCGTCTTGCTTTCTGGAAAAGGGAATTTCTTTGTGAGTGGGTTAGCCTCACCAAATTAAAGTTGCCAATGCCATGTTGCATTTGTTTTCATTCTTTTTGGTTTGATTTATGTCATGTTCTCAAACTGTAGAAATGTGCTTCACACTAATAAAGTATAGATAGTATAAATATGGTGGTGTCATAAATGAACTCTCCACTTTGCCGTGGGGTAACAGCTGCTAAATCAGAAATAGTTAAGTTATTCCAGCTATTTAGTGTAAACCACCATGAGATATAAGTAGGTCACTGGTATTCTTTCCTGTTATGACGAACTGAAAAATACTGATAAGATATATTGGCATTAATGGGAATAAACACCTAATGCATTTTTGGACCTAATAATGCTTTGCTACAGTCTTCAATGCATATTGAAACCAGGCCTAATGAAGAGACTTGAGTATAAGAGGCACTGTTGTCATTTGAGCTCCTAGTGAGTTTTAGAAGAATTACACACTGAAGTAAAAAACTAAGTAGTGGGCAGAGGAAAATAAAAAAAAAGTCTTACTGGAATTTAAATGTCTTTTTCTGTAGTGTATGCTGAATGGATTTCTTGGGAATATGTAGTTTACAGAGTGAAAGGGCATTGGTCTAGCAGGAGTTTGTCACAGTACAGGCGCCAGCAGGGTTGTACAGGACAAGAATAGTCCTATAGAAAAATCACTCATTACAGAACATTAGTAAGAGGAAGTCCCTGTCAGCAGGTGTGGTACCCGGAGAAGTAAAACTTTGGTGTTGTAATATGACCAAGCTGTGCACTGAGCTTACTCTTGAGCATGCAGCGTACAGTTGGCCATGTGAACAGTAATCTTGTTTCAAATCTCACAGCTTGGATTGCTGCTGTCATAATCGGTTTGAGTTTCATGGTTTGTTTCAATTACGACAGTATTTGTAGGACTTGTGTTGAAGAGACATTTGGCATCTGTCAAGCGTTGTAAGTATACAACAAGGTTTCATGGATAACTTCACATCCAGCTTTTGAGAGTTTAAACATTCATAAACTTCAAAGTGTCCACTACTGAAATCGTCACCTGTCAATCTAAGATGTTTAAGAGGCATTGGCGGTTGTCAAAAGGTGTAAAATATTTGGCCATTTAGGTACACTTGAAAGCGACAACCAAACAATTCAGTGGCAGCCATCAACTCACATGCAGATGCATAGGTGAAGGGCTTAAGCATCTCACTCTTATAGTGCTCCTGTGTAGTATAATTATCTCCTGTACCGTCATCAGTCCACACCTTGAACCAACCAACCAACCATTTTCTAACCCGCTGAATCCGAATACAGGGTCACAGGGGTCGGCTGGAGCCAATCCCAGCCAACACAGGGCACAAGGCAGGAACCAATCCTGGGCAGGGTGCCAACCCACCGAAACACCTTGAACCTGTCCCAGTCATTCAATACATAAGACACAATGTTCCTCCGGATATCAAGAGTGAGCCTGATATGGCCGTGCAATATGTAACAAAGAGAATGGAAAAGGTAGGTGCCGTCTCCGGGCATGGAAACCACTCGGTAAGTGACAGTTCTTTGATCGATGGTGATTACCTCGATAGACATGTTAATGGGGGTACGGTTGGAATGATAAAGGAAATGGGTACCTGAACAATGTAAAGTAAGTCTAAAATACCTACACAATAACTATAATCGTAATAAACGAACAATAAAACAGCGGAGAAGCCGTGGATTAAATAAAAAGGCTGTAGTTCTCAGCAGGGAGACGTGAATCCCATGGCGAAGCAAGGAAGGGAATGTAGAGACTGGAGCGACGGACGGCCTTATATAGGCAGGCAGCCAACAACGTGGGAGGCGTTGGGATGGGGGACCCAACGGCGCCTCACATGGTGACCGAGCTGTAGGCTATGGACATATATATGTACGTAAGTAGGATTCAGTTAGCGTTGGGAACCCGCGTACCAAATTTCTTGAAGATGGGTCCATAAGTAACAAAGACCGTTGAAAAGTTCAATATGGCAGCCGACAGTGGCATCATACCACCGAAATAAGTGCATTACATTGGTTTTGGTTAGCGCAGGGAAGCCGCCTACCAAATTTCGTGAAGATGGGGCCATGAATAAGAAAGTTCAACATGGCAGACATTGTTGACCGTTATGACCGTTATGCATAGAATTTCGAAATGAAACCTGCTTAACTTTTGTAAGTAAGCTGTAAGGAATGAGCCGGCCAAATTTCAGCCTTCTACCTACACGGGAAGTTGGAGAATTAGTGACGTTGGAAAGTTCAATATGGCGGCTGACAGTGGCGTCATACCACCGAAATAAGTACGTACATCGGTTTCGGTTTTGGTTAGCGCAGGGAAGCCACCTACCAAATTTCGTGAAGATGGGGTCAGCCTTCTACTTACACGGGAAGTTGGAGAATTAGTGACGTTGGAAAGTTCAATATGGCGGCTGACAGTAGCGTCATACCACCGAAATAAGTACGAACATCGGTTTCGGTTAGCGCAGGGAAGCCGCCTACCAAATTTCATGAAGATGGGGCCATAAATAAGAAAGTTCAACATGGCGGACGTTGTCGACCGTTATCGACCGTTATGACCGTTACGTGTAGAATTTCGAAATAAAACCTGCTTAACTTTTGTAAGTAAACTGTAAGGAATAAGCCTACCAAATTTCAGCCTTCTACCTACACAGGAAGTTGGAGAATTAGTGGTGAGTGAGTGAGTGAGTGAGGGTTTTGCTTTTTATTAGTATAGATTTGATTATTTGCAGTGTTATTTATGCAAAATTTACAACATAATGAGAAAATTCAGAAATACTGCTTTGTTTAGGTAAATTCCAACTTCCCAGCAGTCCAACCATCTTCCCCAGTCTCCACAAGTAAGCTGATGCAATAGTCTCTTATGGCTTATGTCTGTACTCAAGGTAAAGTTAATTGAGAACTGTTATTTATATATCTGTCTAGACTAATTAATAAGTGTTCTGAAGTACAGTGGAACCTCGGTTCATGAACGTCTCGGTACACGTAAAAATCGGTTTACGACCAAAAAGTTCGCCAAACTTTTGCCTCGGTTCACGACCACACACACTCGGTATAGGAACAAGCCAGTTTCCCTTTCAGTTTGTACATGTTCAGTCTCTCCCTGTGTATTTCCTGTGCAGCGAGAGACACACACACACAGGCGTGCGAGAGACACACACACACACACACACACACACACACACACACACGAGAGACACACACACACACACACACAGCGCCGAGACACACACACACACACACACACACACAGGTGCGCAAGGGACACACACACACAGGTGCGCGTGGGACACACAGAAACAAAGGCGCGCGAGAGACACACACACACAAAAGAAAGAGCAAGCGAGAGATGGAGGGCTGGATGCATAAGGTAGAAAAGGCTTGTTTTTGTTTTCAGTTCTTTTTACAGCGATCGGTTCATAGCGTGCATTGTGGCAATGTTACTTTTCTTTTTTTCTTTTTGTTTTTAGCGAGCGGTTCCTAGCACTATAGCGCAAACTCTTGCAGTGTTAGTTTTCTCTGTTGTTCAAGGTTTTCTCAGTATTATTCAATGTTTTTACATTTACTTTACTATTACGCTGTGCATTCTATGGTATAATTAACTATATTTGTGCTTAAAAACTAAAAAAATATATATTTACATACAGTTCGTACGGTCTGGAACGGATTAATTGTATTTACATACAATCCTACAGTTCACGACCAAATCTGTTTAGGACCAGAGTTTTGGAACAAATTATGGTCGTGAACCGAGGTTCCACTGTAATTTTAAAACATCCTTCATTTTGTGGACTGCTTTGTTCAAAACAGATTTGTGGGAAGTATACCCTGTCCCAGATCCACAATGCATAAACTAGTTTTAGATGCAATTGTAATCTAACACAGGGCATACTTGCACAACCATGCTCCCTCATGTTGGCTTAATTTATACATATAAACCAACGTTACAGGTATTGGGGTGTATGTGCAGACAAGAATACTGTGAACCTTGGAAAGAAATGGATGAACTCTAGAAACCCAAGCACCCAACTGAAAATTGACGCCATGTCCCAGAAGCTGTGTGGCACGAGTGCTACTTGTGGTGCTTTCATTTCTTACAGCTTTGCGTATCCCCATGCTTGACTGTTTACTCCAAAATGTTTCAAACTGTTAACTTGAGCTTTCAATTTTGTATTCATATTCAGATTTTTTCAATGGGAAAGCTGCAAATAGATTCTCTTAGCAAGGATATTAGTTTGCTCATCTTTATTTCCATTTTCACGTCCTCCCCTATTATAAGCAACACATAGTAATCAAAGTCTCCTACGGTTTGTTTCATCATTTCTTCATTTGTTCAGTTATTTCAACCTTCTTTTGTTTGTTCAGTTTAAATCTTAAGTAAGAACCAAGCAGCATATGAATGGACTGGATGGCCTTTCCTGGCCCCTCCATTCACAAGTTGTGTGCTTCTGACTGCAATTATCAAATTATGTTGTTCATGCAGTGGTTACATGGGAGAAGAAGCAAATTAACCAGAAACCATATAGTAGGTCCATAAGTATTTAGACAGCGATACAACTTCAAAATTTTGGCTCTGTGCACCACCACAATGGATTTGAAATGAAGCAATCAAGATGTGATTGAAGTTTAGACTTTCAGTTTTAATTCAAGGCATTTAACAAAAATAAAGCCATTTAGAAAAGACCGGCATTTTTAAATATCCCCCCATTTTCAGGGTCTCAAACTTATTTAGACAAACTAAAATAATCATGAATATCACGATCATTTGCAATACATGATTAAAAAGCCTTTGCAGTCAATGGCTGCCTGAAGTCTGGAACCCATGGCCTACTTCAAATACTGGGTTTCTACCCTATTGATGCTTTGCTTGGCTATTACTGCAGCTGTCTTCAAATGCTGCTTATTTATTGGACTTTCTGCCTTCAGGTTTGTCTACATCAAGTGAAATGTATGTCCAATTGAGTTAGGTCAGTTGATTGACTTGGCCATTGAAGAATATTCCAGTTCTTTGCTATGAAAAAAAGCACTTGGTTTTCTGTCACAGTATGTTTTGACTCATTTTCCATCTGTACTGTAAAGTGTTATCCTATCAGTTTTGCAGCATTTGTCTGAATCTGAGCAGACAGTATAGCAATGTATACTTCAGAAATCATCCTGCAACTTTTGTCGGTAGTCATATCATAAACAAACACAAGTGACCCACTTCCATTGTCAGTCACGTATGCCCATGCCATAACACTGCCTCCACTATGTTTCACAGATGATGTGGTATGTTACAGATCATGAGCTGTTCCTTCTCTTCTCCATATTATTCTCTATCCATCATTTGGTACATATTAATCTTAACTTTACTTGTCCACAGAAAACTGTTCCAAAACTGGACCTTTTTTTCAATCGTTATTTCTTCATTTCAAATCCATTGTGGTGGCCTATAGAGCCTAAATTAATGAAAATTGTTTCACTGTCCAAATATTTATGGACCTAACTGTATTCATTAGGTATTTTTACAATTGTAATAACTTTTAAGATTTAAATTTAAGGATTCTTTTGAATGAATGTTATTACTAATTGCTGCTCATAATGCCTGGGTTTTGTGGTTTGCCTAGCTTACCATTTCATTCCTGTGATTTACCTGTTTTACTGAGTTGTGACTAATTGCTTATGCTTTGCTTTTGATTAGAATTACAGACGTTACATAAGAGAGAGATTTTGCTATGCCTGATTTTTTTCTTTTAATTTCTGCATTTTGGCTTCTGTCTCAGTGCTTGGTACACTAGACCCTTCAAATCTGACATCACAGCTGTGGAATATTTAATTACTACAAATAACTACAGATAATGCAGTACAGCACATATAAATATAACACATTTTATGTAAGATTGTGGTATTGTGATCTGCATTTTAGATTATTGTCAATTTGTTATTTTCACTTCCTTGCTCTGGGAGTCTAACTGACAACAGAAAGAACACAAGCCTTTGTCCTTTAAGCATTTCCTTTCTTGGAAAGATTATATTAGATCTAAGTCCCTGGAGAGGAAATGAAAACTGGAAGGGCCCCCTTAAGGGCATTATAGAGAGAGCAAGAGCTATGCTAAAGTTTGGACCACAAGTATGGATAGAGAGAGGAAGCAGGGATGGTAACTTATGTAATTGTGAAATATTTGTAAGAAGGTGCTTTCCTAGAAATCACCCTAATGAGAGAGAGAGAGAGAGAGAGAGAGAAAGAGCAGGGACCTGAGAGTAATTCTTCATTATTACTCCAGTGCAATGGGCAACAGGAAAGGCCAGCCAGGGACTTGTTAATGGCATTTAGTCTAAAAGCAGTCATAGGCTGCATTCCTGCTTCTTTAAAGAAAACAGTTTCCAGGTGAATTAATTTGTGCAGGATCTGGTATTAGCCATTGTTATCTATCAAACCTTAGGTTTTATAGGCAGTTACCTAAAATGAATGTGCATATACAGTGGTGTGAAAAACTATTTGCCCCCTTCCTGATTTCTTATTCTTTTGCATGTTTGTCACACAAAATGTTTCTGATCATCAAACACATTTAACCATTAGTCAAATATAACACAAGTAAACACAAAATGCAGTTTTTAAATGATGGTTTTTATTATTTAGGGAGAAGAAAAATCCAAACCTACATGGACCTGTGTGAAAAAGTAATTGCCCCCTTGTTAAAAAAATAACCTAACTGTGGTGTATCACACCTGAGTTCAATTTCCGTAGTCACCCCCAGGCCTGATTACTGCCACACCTGTTTCAATCAAGAAATCACTTAAATAGGAGCTGCCTGACACAGAGAAGTAGACCAAAAGCACCTCAAAAGCTAGACATCATGTCAAGATCCAAAGAAATTCAGGAACAAATGAGAACAGAAGTAATTGAGATCTATCAGTCTGGTAAAGGTTATAAAGCCATTTCTAAAGCTTTGGGACTCCAGCGAACCACAGTGAGAGCCATTATCCACAAATGGCAAAAACATGGAACAGTGGTGAACCTTCCCAGGAGTGGCGGCCGTCTAAAATTACCCCAAGGCGCAGAGGCGACTCATCCGAGAGGTCACAAAAGACCCCAGGACAACGTCTAAAGAACTGCAGGTCTCACTTGCCTCAATTAAGGTCAGTGTTCACGACTCCACCATAAGAAAGAGACTGGGCAAAAACGGCCTGCATGGCAGATTTCCAAGACGCAAACCACTGTTAAGCAAAAACAACATTAGGGCTCGTCTCAATTTTGCTAAGAAACATCTCAATGATTGCCAAGACTTTTGGGAAAATACCTTGTGGACTGATGAGACAAAAGTTGAACTTTTGGAAGGCAAATGTCCGTTACATCTGGCGTAAAAGGAACACAGCATTTCAGAAAAAGTACATCATACCAACAGTAAAATATGGTGGTGGTAGTGTGATGGTCTGGGGTTGTTTTGCTGTTTCAGGACCTGTAAGGCTTGCTGTGATAGATGGAACCACGAATTCTACTGTCTACCAAAAAATCCTGAAGGAGAATGTCCGGCCATCTGTTCGTCAACTCAAGCTGAAGCGATCTTGGGTGCTGCAACAGGACAATGACCCAAAACACACCAGCAAATCCACCTCTGAATGGCTGAAGAAAACCAAAATGAAGACTTTGGAGTGGCCTAGTCAAAGTCCTGACCTGAATCCAATTGAGATGCTATGGCATGACCTTAAAAGGTGGTTCATGCTAGAAAACCCTCAAATAAAGCTGAATTACAACAATTCTGCAAAGATGAGTGGGCCAAAATTCCTCCAGAGCTGTAAAGACTCATTGCAAGTTATTGCAAACGCTTGATTGCAGTTATTACTGCTAAGAGTGGCCCAACCAGTTATTAGGTTCAGGGGGCAATTACTTTTTCACACAGGGCCATGTAGGTTTGGATTTTTTTTTCTCCCTAAATAATAAAAACCATCATTTTAAAACTGCATTTTGTGTTTACTTGTGTTATATTTGATTAATGGTTAAATGTGTTTGATGATCAGAAACATTTTGTGTGACAAACATGCAAAAGAATAAGAAATCAGGTAGGGGGAAATAGTTTTTCACACCACTGTATATACTTTTTAAAATATTATCCTCATCTAAATCCATCACTTTACTTTTTATTTAACCAATTCTTACTGTTGGTTGCACAACAACTAATCCAGTGCTGATAATGTTGCTTTCTCTAAGTGTTTCTTCCAGCCAAACATTTTGTATCTGTTCCATTCAACTATTTTTTATTGAGCACCAGGTATTGATGTCACTTCCTTTACAATATAGGTATCCATTTAAAAAAAATCAACAGAATAACATGAAAGATGACTGAAGTGGACTAGGCATAATTGCTAGGCTCAAACAATCCAGGGCTCAGGTACGACTAGGAAATGATGACAAAGCTAAAGCCCTGAACTATTTTTCAATAGATTTTCCTTCCCACTTCCACCTTCTTCCAATGACCAATTGCCCCCACCATCCTTACTACATCAACAACTTCTAGTACTTAACTGAAATGGTCAGTGAAGTGTCCACCTCTGTCTATCAGTATGGGCTGCCCATAACTATAGATAAATTGAGGAAACAGCTGAGGAAACTGTACACAGGAAAAGCCACAGGACCAGATGGTGTCAGTCCTGAAGTTCTTAAGGCCTGTGGTGACCAGCTTTGTGGTATCCTCTGTCACCTATTAAGTTTGTCCTCAAGGCTCCAGACACTGCCGCTGCTGTGGAAAACATATTACATTGTTCCTATTTTAAAGAAGGCAGGCTCCTCTTCAGCTAATGACTACAGACCAGTGCCACTTGTGTCTCATATCATGAAAACCTTTGAGATGGGGTCCTAGACTATATAAGTCTTCTTGTGACAGACCACTAGGACCCTCTGCAATTTGCCTATTGGAAAAGACTGGAGTGGAGGATGCATTTATTATTCTACTCACCAGGACAAATCTGGTAGCACTGTGAGGATTACGTTTTTTTATTTCTCCAGTGCCTGTTAAGTGGTAAGCTCAGAGATATGCAGTTGGATGAGCCTATGGTGTCCTGCATAATGGGCTCTCTGTCCAGCTGACTGCAGTTTGTGGGAATCCAGTGACACATCTGTGATATGGATGTGAATAACTCTGGAGCAGTGCAAGGAATAGGCCTGTCCTCCATTTCTGTTTACTCTGTGCACCTTAGACTGTACATATAACACCATGTCATATCACAGAAAACCTCAGATGATTCTGAATTTATGGAGTGTATTCATAAGGGGAACGAGTATAGAAGTCAGATGGAGAACTTTGTTTCTTGGTGCAGAAAGAATTGCATACAACTTAACATCAACAAAACCAAGGAACTGGTTATTTGAGTTTTGGTGCAAAACAGCCTCTGTGTCAGGTCATTATTCTTATAGTGAATGTAGAGGTAGTGCACTCTTACAAGTATTTGGGAGTCTACATCAAAGACTGGTTGGACTGATCTCATAACTCGGAGGATCTATATAAGAAAGGGAACAGCAAACTCCTTTTTCATAGGAGACTTTGTTCCATTGTTGTGGGTAAAGACATCCTTCACATATTCAACAACTCTGTAATGGCCAGCGTGATTTTCTGTGTTGTGTTGTCCTGATCCAATAACATCCCTTCAAGAGGAGCTCACCTAACCAACAACGAACTAATTAAAAGGGCAGGTTAAAGTATGGGATGCTCGTTGGAGGTAGTAGCGAAGGACAGAATAAAAACAATACTGTGTGCCATTGTGACTGCATATCCTGTCTCTGACAAATTGAGTACTTTTAAAAGACAAATCATTCAGCAGAAGCGTGTCAAGTAATGCTACTAGGGCACCTTTGTACTGACTGCAGTATGCCTCATTGTGACTGTGACTTTATTTATTTTGAATTTTCTTCCTGGAGTGTGGCCAGACCATAATGTGTATGTGTATCTATATTTATTTATCTTACTAATTACTATTCTATGTTAAATTCAGATTGGGTTATTAAAGAATGAGTTTGGTATTTTTCAAGTCAAAAGGTATTTTTTCACAAACATAGTATATATGCATTTGCCACATTCTGTTTAGAAGTTGTGTTCTAAAGTTAAGTGTTTTCTGTAAATTAAAAAAAAAACCTTGCCCACATTGGCACTACAATGGAGGCTATGGAGGAATGTAGCACCACCGGAAAGTAAAAGCTTAAAAACTTACTGAATATTTCAGTTTATTATGCCAAGAAAGTTATCAAGCATTGACACCTGTCTTGCGATTACACACAGTGGACTAAGCCCGGACACAGACAGGTAGACATGTTATTAAGTACCACCACATGTTTATTTACAATTATTATGTACAATAATAAAGTGCCACACAACCCACTTTACCCCAAAGTCCAGGCCTCACACTGCCTCTTTGCTTCTTCAGGCCGTCTCC
The DNA here is from genome assembly GCF_016835505.1 of Polypterus senegalus. Classification (NCBI taxonomy): domain Eukaryota; kingdom Metazoa; phylum Chordata; class Cladistia; order Polypteriformes; family Polypteridae; genus Polypterus; species Polypterus senegalus. The sequence continues at coordinate 86,446,849 of NC_053164.1, read as the reverse complement.
TTGCCTCCTCCAGAGACCTTGTCCTTCCTTCTCTCCCGACTCCAGCCATCGTATGGAGCCACCTGGATGTGCTCCAGGTGTCTCCAGAGACCTTGTCCTTCCTTCTCTCCCGACTCCAGCCATCATATGGAGCCACCTGGATGTGCTCCAGGTGTCCTCCAGTAACCTTTCGCCGACACGCCCCTGTGTGGCAGAAGCACCAGCTATGTACCCGGGAGCACTCTGGGTGTCCCCAATCCCCTTCCCCCAGCACTTCCAGGTGTGGTGGAAGTGCTGAGGTCCAGGGTTCTCCAGGCACTAGGGTGCCCCCTGGCGGTGACCACGGGCCCCTACAGGGTTGAGCTTCCAAGCTCTCTACCTGTGGTCCCCAAAGCAACCAGGGCGGTCACCCCCTCGTGGTCTGGAGGAGGCGCAAGCCCTCCTCTGGTCCTCCTGGGCGTCCCAGCTGGGTAGCAACACACACATTGTAAAATAGCTTATACAGTAATGCACTGATTTATGCCCGACCGAGATGAGGCGTTTTGTACAGTACAGTTTTATTTCACAGGGTCTCATATGTTTTCTGAGTGTTGGAAGGCCCGTTAAGGTTTGTTTTCATCAACACTGCTCCTTGTTGCTAATTCTTAATGCTTTCAGTCCTCACTGCTTTATAAATTAATTTATAACCCTCTAGCAGCTATTGTGAACCGCCCCTTGGTGAAATGTGTATGTTTGGAGCTTCCTCTTGGTGAAACAAGGAGCAGGAGTAGACATGGAACACACATGAAATGTATATATTCCAAATGACAATATATTATTTACCCTCTATGATTCCAGGCACCTCACACCCAGATAAACAGACTTAAGCTCTGAGAATTTTCTGTGCGACTTCAGATGCGTCAGTGGGGGGATGGGATAGCAGGCTGCTTGCTGCCTGTGCTGCTTGACACATTTGGAAAACAAAGGAGCTGATGATGAGGTACAAAGGAATTTAAAGTGGCCTGGGATTGCAAGTTTTTTTGTATGCTTCAGGAATTCTAGTGTTAATCCAAGGCTACATTATTGTAACTGTTTGAAGTGGAACAAATGACTGTTTTCTCAGCTACTTATCATCTTCAGCGATCATGGGAATGGGGAGATTGTCCTCTTCAAAGTCTGAACTGTGAAGATGTATTCAATTCTTAAAATAATTCCAAATATGAAAGGGGGTAGGATTGAGGGAGACATTGCAGTTAATGTCTAAGTTTAAAGATGCAATCATAAAATGTTTCAGAGGTAGGAGGGGTGGAGGAACTATTGTGGATGTGCACTGTGAGAAGCGCTGGCTATGTCTTAAAGTAATGAAACTCCTACTCCACGAGTTGTGCCATCTCTTTTGGGATGAGTAACAAAGGTGGCTTTCTAGTGTCTTCTACCACAATAGAAATGATGTAAGAAAGTTTCTACCAGTGTCTCATTTCTACCGATGCACCTGCATACTCAAATTGTGTACATTTTGTATACAATGCCAGTATCAAAAGATGTTTTTTTAAACTTAACTACAGTTGATTTCACCATAGCCAGCTAACATTCAATAGTCTTCCATTTCAATAGCAATTACGCCACAGATAAATTTTTAGACTATACTGTACGTGTGCTCTTTGCTTCACAAAAAAGCAGTATCTTAACAGAATTCAGTGGCCATAGTCAGTGTTGGTGCACTCCAAACAGGGTTTGTAAAAGAACTGAATAGGCTGCATAAAAATGTTCATATGCTTTGTTTTTCTCAAAGCTGAAGAACTGTTATGAGTACAGTACCTTATTTTTAGCAGTTTTCCATTTGCACAATTAATTTACATTGGTGATTTAAACTGTGAGGCAACTGTGCTAACCACTGTGTTTTCTTAACTCAAGGGCAGACTGAAGGATAAACACAAACAAAATACAGCAAATGGTCAAAAACTAAAGTTTCACTGTTTGGGGCAGTGATTGGGTATGCAATACAGCATTTTTTGAAGTTGCGCTTCACATAGTTGGCATGTCTTTTTTTTTTCCAGTCTGTCTGTACAAATGATTCACACTTGTTTCTTCCATCAAGATGATAAACATGTTTTGTGAATAGTAGTAAATCTTTCATTATTATTATTTCATAGGGTCTCACATGCTTCCCTTATCTTGGAGGGGGAGGGGTTGGGCTCCTTGAAGGTTTGTTTTGATTTGCTGCCATGCCACATGGCTAGAACTTGTACATGCGTTTGGCCAGTATGCGCAATTAACCAAGTGGTGCAGTGGTGAGTGAGTGAGCACACAGGTATCAGAGTTTCCTCATTGATGACATTGTTTGATTTGCACTGGTACTTTGTACTGTCTCTTCCCCGTTTGAGCTCCAGAGTACTGGTAGTAGATTTATGTGTACTGGTATGTACTGACCAGAGGTGGGTAGAGTAGCTAAAAATTGTACTCAAGTAAGAGTAGTGTTACTTCAAAATAATATTACTCAAGTAGAAGTAAAAAGTAGTCATCCAAAAAATTACTCAAGTAAGAGTAAAAAAGTATTTGGTGAAAAGACTACTCAAGTACTGAGTAACTGATCATAATAAATTATTTATTTTTTTAGAAATGTTGTAATAAGACAGACAAAAATATAAAATAATGTGCAAATTCTGCTATTTCCAAATAATAAAATAAAAAATGAGTAAAAATAAAAAACATCTTTACAAAATAAAGATGCACAAATAACACAAAGTTCCAAATCTCAGTTTTTCACAACAAAGCTTTTGAAACCAATACCTACAGTAGGTAACATGTATGTTTGAACAGTGCAAACTACTCACTGTGACAAGATATACTGTACACTGACAGTATAATACTGCATATTCACTTGCCCTCCAAATAGCACAGCTGATAGAAAATAACATTAGAACAAGGCAGCTTGTGCACGTACAAGAAGTCTCACTTTACCTTGACTGTCTGTGTCTGTGCATGTTTGGTTAAAACCTGCGCGTTCTTCTCTCAGTGAAGTGACGGTTACGCTTTAGCAGGAGTTGGCTCTCATTTTTCATGTACAAGTGGGACCTTGGATTGCGAGTAACTTGGTTTGCGAGTGTTTTGCAAGACAAACTAAAATTTTTAATAAAGTTTGACTTTATTAAAAACTGTAAACGTTTTAATACGAATGGCATATCAAGATCTCCTTTGGTGTCTAATGTTATCCGCAGAATATGTACTACATTACCTTTCTTGTCGCCTGTTAAAATTTTACATGTCAGAATTGTTCGACCAATTTTGAATACAGCTAATCTTGTCCTATTGCATAGCCCATCACTCATTCATAAATTATGCAATAACATTACGATACATCCTTCTTTCAACAGTAATTCGGCCGGTGGAAGACCAGACGGTGTTAACGGTTGTAGATATTCTACGGGATATTGTAAGTTGAAGTTTTCATCTTCTGCCCCGTCACCAACAACTGTTTTAACATAGTCTATTGATACGCATTTAACGTATTTGTCTTCTATCCAATCGACAATTTACGCATTAATTAGTTTTGACTTCATCGTTTCTCTGTGCTAGGATTGCCCGTGTACTAATTTCTTCTGTTGATAACCCTTCGAGATGAAACTTTTCAATACGATTTGGACATAATAAGTCTTCTTTTATTGGGAACTTAAAGTGAGGAAAACATAAAATTTATAAGAGCTGAGAGCGCAGGAACTGTGTCTGACAAAAGCATTTACACGAATGAGAGGTGATAGGACCATGTTTGTGGTTGAAAAAAGTTGAGAGGGGGACAAGACTTGAAAAATGTCTCTTGGCAATAGTCTTGTCTCAAGATTTTATTTTATAATAGAGAGATATGTACAAAAATATTTGTCTATACTAATAAAAGGCAAAGCCCTCACTGACTTACTCACTCACTGACTGACTCAGTGACTCATCACTAATTCTCCAACTTCCTGTGTAGGTAGAAGGCTGAAATTTGGCAGGCGCATTCCTTACAGCTTCCTTACAAAAGTTGGACAGGTTTCATTTCGAAATTCTACGCGTAATGCTCATAACTGGAAGCTATTTTTCTCCATATACTGTAATGGAGTTGAGCTCGAAAGCCGTGGGGGGCGGCGTTTCATTTGACATTACGCCTCCCAAGTAATCACGTGAACTGACTGTCAACGCAGTACGTAGAAAACCAGGAAGAGCTTCAAAAAGCACTGAAGAAAACATGCATTATATAATTGAGAAGGCAGTGAAACAATAAGAAGCGAGCGAGTGACATATACAACCATATTCATGAGTGCTGCTACTTTGGAAACAAACCACGGTGCAAACCTAAAGTTTAAATTAAGTTCATAGACAGGCTGCCGCTGGCGTTTGTCATGCCCACGGGTAATGCGGGATACATGTTTAATGAGAGGACGCAGGATATAAATGAGAGTTTTGATCACTTTGTAACTAAGTTAAAATTGCAGGTGAAGGGCTGTGCTTATGCAAATTCCGAGAGACTGTGTTTGTGGGGGATTGACAGTTAAGGCGGGTGGGGGAGTCACGTCATCATTTCCGCTCCCATTAGCCTCATTTCGCTCTGAGCTGAGCTCCGCAGCTAACGCAGTGTTACGGAAGCGACTTTGTGAAGCTGCCACCAAATACTCACAGAAAAATCCACAAGTTAATACACACGCTGTTTCTACAGTTTCTCCACACTGAATCCTCCAAGCACTACTTACAAAAGGTTACATTGACAATCGTGTTAACGTTATTTTTAAAATGTTTCCTTTTCTTAGCACAAGCACAGCTGAGAAGCTTCGATGCATGTGCTCCATAACGCGTTAAAAAATCACGCGTTTAATCACACTTTGCATTACAAGAAAAGGGGAACTTATGTCAATGAATGATTTCCTAGTACACCGATTACATTGATCAGCGCTTCCCAATTCATTTTACCCTCTCACCCCCTTGGTTTGAGAAGAAGTATGAAAAAATATGAGGTTAACACAGAAAAACAGATCACCAATTGAAGCTTTATGAATAATCGATTTGCCATCAATAATTGTTTTGGTAAAGCCATACTCAGTGTAATCCTCCTTCCATTTTATAATTTTTCCGCCACTAGCCATGATTAAATGAACGGTAAAAAAGTAAGAGCGAAACGAGGGTGACTTATTCAGGCAGGCAGGCGACAGCTCAATAGCTCGAATTTGGATATAACTAGGTTCTTTTTAGTCGCCAGAAATATCTTTGGTAGGAATGGAAGTTGAATTTAGTCTTTAAATTTCTATGGTGAAGAAAAATTTATGCAATGATGACTAAATTTAACTATATAAAGTCAAAACCTGTATATATAAAGTCATTCCCAAATAAATAAAGTCAAAACTTGAATGTATAAAGTCACTGTCGGAATAAATAAAGTCAAAACTTTAATATATAAAGTCAGCGTCAGTATATATAAAGTCAAAACCTGAGTATATAAAGACGGCGTTGGAATATTTAAAGTTAAAACTTGAATATATAAAGTCAGCGTCGGAATATATGAAGTCAGCGCTGGAATATCCATCCATTTCCCAACCCGTTGAATCCGACCACAGGGTTACGGGGTTCTGCTGGAGCCAATCCCAGCCAACACTGGGCGCAAGGCAGGAACCAATCCTGGGCAGGGCACATGCATCATTTTCAAAACATTAACCGAACAGTGTTTTTTTAATTTATTTTTCTGAATACGTTTTTGTTAACTTAGTTCAGTTCAGAGTCGTTTCACTCAATATATTTTGATTTTAATTTTTTTCAAACATTTTACCAACATGAGCAAAAAAAGAATTCAGAAAATAACACTGCTCAGTTATTTCAGAAAAGAGACGTCACAAACTAATGAAGGTGCGGCGTCAACTCCTCATGTGGCAATTTCAGACAAAGACATTACAGAGGCTGGTCCATCAGGGGAAGTCTCTTCAGCACACACTCTGACAATTGATAAATCTAAGCACCGCTTATCCGGCATAAACAAACAATCGTTTAAAGATTTTGATTGGCTAATGGTCAAAGAAAATGTTATGTGGTGATCATTGTGCATGAAATACTCAAACAAACACCCCCCAAGGAGGGGTTACTTTGGGTAAACGTGCCATACAGAAGAATTCGAAAAGAAAGCTTGCTGAACAATGAAAAAAGAAAATGCACATTGAGTCTTCTGCTGACATTTTAGGAAAGAGCAAACTGGAATCGGTCAAATTGAAAGATCTATATGTGTGTTAAATAACTTACAGAGAGATGCCTTTGTGGGAGCTTCAAGATCCATGCATTGTTTGGCAAAAAATGAGTTGCCACATACAACATTGTTTGAAAAGCTGTTGGAACACTGTAAAGAAACAGGTTGTTCCCTTTTACAACATCTCAGTGTTGGTAAAAATGCACATTACACCTCTGAAAGAATAAATCAAGAGCTGCTGGATGTCTTAGCATCAGAAATAAAATCTAACATACTAAAATATACACACAGAAAAGTTTTTCAGTATTCTGTGTGATGAAACCACAGATATCTCAGATGTAAAACAATGAATTATTTACATTAAATATGTTTGCCAGGTCACTAAAGAGGTCAGAGTTAGTTTTGTATCAACCCGCAATATGGCAAAGCGAACACTATAACCAACACACTGAGTGAGACTATAGGTTTGAAAACTGCTAATCTGGTTGGACTAGGGTCAGATGGAACGGCTGTTATGCTTGGGAAACAAAAATGTGGCAAAACTGCTTAGAGTTAAAACATCTGGACTCTTGGTCAACTGCCACTGTGTAAAACCATCGATTGGTCCTTGCAAGTGCCCAAGCAGCTGCTGCTGTACCTTATTTAACAAAGCTGAACATCTTAAGGCAGCTATTCTATTTTTTCCAAAATTCTTCAGTTGGGATGGTCGGTTTAACGGAAATTCAAAATATTCTGAACATTCCCCAGATTAAGCTGAAAATGGCCAGTGACACTAGATGGCTGTTTGATGACTTTACAGTACAGTTACTACGACAATGTTCGATGAGTGATCTCCTTGGAGGGCCCAGATCCTGGGGCCTTTGATTATGGGAAAGCTTCAGACAACTGGGCCTCTAGGAAGAAAAGAAGAATAAATGTTTAACTGAAGACACCTTCTGCATATGCAAGTTGGCTTTGAAGAATATATTTAAATTTTTCTTCATTAGGCCTTTACTTTTTTTCATTGTTTTCACTTTTCTTCCCGACAGCGACAATATTTGTGCCTCTTGGTTTATGTCATAACAATTGTTATTTAAAATTTTTGTTAGGGTTGCAGGATCCTGAATTGGATACTTCTTAAATTTAATAAAAATATTCTGGCAAAAAAATGTCAAACCTTAAAAAAGGAAGTCATATTGAGCTTTGGAAAATAATTAATAATAATTAACTAATAACAATAGTGCACATTTAATTTTCCCCACCACCAAATTTCCCCGTCCCGCCCCACCTGGCTACTTTTTCTTGCCACCCGGCTGGAAAAAAATTCTGGGGAGAACACTGTATATATGTGTGTGTGTTTACATATATATGTAAATACACATACATTATATATACTGTATATATATACAGTATATATACACACTCACACAATCAATTAATTGGTATGGGTTTTATGGGTTTTAATCATTTTTAATCATGAATTGCACTGCAGCATTTTGTACTGAGAAGTATACATTTAATATATTTATACAGGTTTTTTTTTCTTCAGTGTATCAGGTGGACATTCATAAGTCTAGAGGTGTACATATAAATATTGATTACTATGTTAATAATGCATTACTTGCTTCTTACCAAAACTTATACTGTATGACACACAACAACAAATAATAAGCACAGTATAAATCTTTTAAAAGCCACAAATGTATCAAATGTTCATAACTTATCATGAAGACATAAGACTAATATCCTTAATAGCTTTATAAGTAAAAGACATTTTGCTGTTAAGCTAACAAGACTCTTGTTAACTAAGCAGCAATTTCAAATTTGTCTTTATCTTTTCTTTTTCAAATTGAAAAGCTGAGACACTTTAAACAAGCTTGTGGTCCAAACTCAGACCATATCCGTTTTAATTAAAGGACAAAATAAAAAGGTCTGAATTCATTAAAGTAGCTTTTCTTGCCTTTTGTTTAGCTGCACACGACAACTTCTTTAATTATTTTTTCTCAGTTCTTTGCTCCACTTTCTTCAACATAAGGCTAATATTCCAGTTTGCTTTGTTCTCTTGTAAAACAAGCCTGTTTTGTTTTGCTTTAAACTTGGAGATACAAGGGTTACATCTTGCAGCATAATCATAGCTGTTCTCCTTTATATGCGCACATAGACACCCGGATATGTTGCATTATTTTTAAATCTCAAGCTGCAAAAAGACTAGTGGTTCATAACGTAATATTTTCTTGATTTTTAGTGAAATGCATGGTTCAGTAAAGCTAAAACTTTAAAAATACTAATACTTTTACCTTTTTCATAACATTCATCAGTAGTTCAGAGGCACTAAAAAAGTTGAGTCTTCTTTAGGTAAAAGTTCAAAAAAATCCTCTATGATATTTACATATGTTTAAGCACTTTTCTAAAATTTGTAATAGAACAATTTTTCAGCTATTCTGAGAACTTTCAAATGTTTTTGTATGGCCACATAGTACATATTGAACTTTCTTTCAAACTGAAATCACACCAAATAGCAGCACTTCACAAACATCTTGCTAGCCAAAATTAGATATTTGTTTGTTGTATTTTTACTTGTGCAATCTGGCTTAGCCTTTTTTTCAGAAAAAGTGATGATTTTATATTAAACTAATAAGCTGCTTTTTGTTAATCTCTTTTTATTGCAGCTGATTAATAAAATCATTTAATTTTTAAGATTGCTGCTAAATGAGTGGTGATGTCTATATTCTGAATTCATATCCTACAGAAACTGATTCTCAGTACTATGTGGTGAAATTAGCATAACTACTATTCTTAAATTTTGGAAAGGATTCCAGCCATATTTAATTTATAGTCTAGTTTTGGAAAGTGGGATTGATCACCATGCAGTTTTTGTCTTCAAATATTATATGGGTATTTATCTAGTGCTGCTTATTTTATATTAATGGGCCACATACATTTTCAGAGATACTACTTGTAAAGTCACATTTTTTTCTCTTCATTTTGTTTGATTTCCTTTACTTCAAATTTTAGGGAGACATGGTGGAAGATGACAACAAGATCATTATGGCTTCACTGCTTGATTGTAGAGAAAGCAAATATTAAATGCAAAATTGTTTAACAAAATTGCATTCTGTTTTCTCCTACTAATACTAGGTCATAGAAGAGCTTTTTTCCTATGGCACACAAATGCGCAGTATCCTCAGAGCTCTTTAAATTTAAATATGTTTGTTTATACCAATTTGTCCTAAACCATTTTCCTAGATTACAATAACAGTGTTTCATTTGTTTTTCTGTTCATATTTTTAATATGAATTCTTCAAAGCATTATTTAGCTACATTTAATCGGAAGTGTACAAACATACCCAAAAATGAATAGTTATCTTGACGTGTTATTTTTTGCATCAACGCATTAAATAAACAAAAAATAATATACTTTTTTGGAAAAAATAGAATTTGTGGGAGTAGTAGTGAGATTGTTCTAAAAATTACAAGGTTTTATTCAGTATGTGAAAGCCTATAATTTACTTTGTCCTCCTACTGCTTTTCTCTTGGGTGGATTGAAGTTTAATGCTCTCTTTTTCTTTTGACATGTTTTCTTTATTGTGTCTTTTCTCATGATGATTGCTACTAGGAGAGTATACATTAATAGTCCTGGGTCCCCTTTAAAATTGTACTACCTTTCTTTTGTAAATGGAGGGTGGAAATAGGTGTTGAATATGATTTTTTCCTTACATCCTTTCAATAAATAACTGTAATGTCTGTCATGATATCTTACTCGCACCTCTCAGTTATGTATGTAACGTTTGCATGTTGCAATTTGTACATGGGATGGATTCGTAAATGTCCCCTGTTGATTACATGGCTTGGTTAATAGTTATTATTTGTACTTTTGCCAAAGAAAAAAGTCCTGTTAGATATTCTATCCATTGGGAATTAAAACATATTTAAAAGAAAGTTGTCACTTTAGAATCAGGAATGCAACAGTTATAAATGCTTTGCTCCGAGCTTAACTCCTTGAAGAGCTTTGAGTATATGATAATAAAATTGACATTAGTGATCTGCTCTGTAACTGCATACTTATCCCGCCTATTCCATGAACTTTGTTACATAGATCATGTTTTATTCCTTGCTGCATTTCAGGACAAAGTGTCATTGACCTGCTTTTCTTTGCATGAGTAACAAGCACTTTTTTCTTCAGGCAGAGATCTGTGACTACACAAGATCCTCATTTTAGCCAAAGTGATTTTCTTAAATAAAGAAAATTTGTCTCCAGAGAACTGCTGGAATGTAGCTCTCTTGATATAGGAGTAAAATATCTGTTGCCCTCTACATATGATTTAAATTTAGAAGTATTAATCACAATAATATGAGAGTCTTGCTAGTAACTTCCAAACAGGAGGTGCCCATTTTTGCCTGGTCAGTGAACATAAAATCACCTTGGCAAATACTGATAGACAAACCTACAGTATGCAATAATTATCATCCAAAAGATTAATTTATAATGAAGTGCAAGCAACAGAGTCATAACTCTCTGCATCAACTAGCAGCCTTTGCCAAGGCTACTCTGTTGAAGCAATCCTCTTGCTTAGGATTTGGACCTTAACAAAGGCTTAGCGCTGCTCTAGTTGAAGGAAATTTGTTTTGTGCAAGACACCAGTCTATAATGGTGCTTGGAGCAGGTGCCCTAGCCTTGCTGAGTAAAGCTATTGTAGGTATATAAAGGCTGGAACGTCTGTATTTCAAAGAAGCAAATTCATCTTACTAAAACAAACAAATTTTATTCTACAAAGAGAGAATTACCTGGTCTGAGCTCAGACTCTGTAAATGCAGTATAGTTGAACAATGTAAGGTGCAGTGAAACAATGAAAGGAATGGCACACATTGCATGCTTTCTTTCCTTGTGTGCTAATGAAATGTCATTGTAGTACTTGAAAATTTCAGGACAAAGCATCACCATCTTCCCTTGAGATGACAGGCTCTGACTTGACAATGACTAAGTATCATTACTGCTTTGTACTTCTGGTTCTGGGACTAATAGTGTTTCTAACATAGAAGTTGGCGTAAAAGCCAACAAATACAGTAGCATACTGTATATATTTATAGTTATTAGTGGTACTTAAGCTGTAAAGTAGCTTATTAGAGCTGTTTGAGAAGATTAAAAAAAATCAGGTGCTGCTTCTGTTAAAAACGTCATGAGGCTGCTGGATATACAGTATACCATGCTGCTACCTCAGCCGCCACAGGCCCAGAGAGAGAGAATGCCACTACACTTTAAATGATGTAGGCTGCGGAGAACTCATTAAGCAACCAGTGGCGCACCAGAAATCTTGCAGAAGTGTTTAAAAGATCAATCTGAATAAAATATACTTTCTAAGAAACATTTTTGACAATAATTAAAAGAGACACATTCGTAAGATCATGTCCTTTTTGTAGAAGAGAGGAAAAAGAATTTACCCTACAATAGATTTGTGTTAGTTTGTTTTCTTCTAGTTAGTGCGTGTACAAGCACATATTCATCTTCTGCAATCATGATGTTTTGAATAAATTATATTGTTTAGTAAGGCAAGTGTATTTGTGTATCTGCCTAACACTGCTCCCTCTATGTTGAGAGTGTTTCAGCGATCGCACATTTTAGGAACATCACGCACAGATTTTATATGGTCATTCACATAAAAAGCAAATTTAAAAGAAAAAAATAAATCAATTACCAGCCAGATTTAAAACACTTTCAAACACTATTTTGCTGTATGAAGTGGTCTGTGCTGTTGTTTTTTGTCACTTACACTGTTGTTCCTTTGTTACTTTAACCAGTTACCATGTTACCAGTTATGTGAAAATACTGGATAGTTGGTAAAGTAAGAATTACACATTTTAGTTTGAGTGCATAAATTCAATAATCAAAACCAAAGTGTTAAATGAAATTAGAAAATCAGCCTTAAACACTATAGTTAATGAATTAGTGTCAAATTTATACAATAAATTTAGGGATGAAAGCAAATCCATTCCTATAATGGTGTTTGCTGGCATAATAAAATTAACAGCATGTTACAGTTTATCTGTTCTTGGGGCTATTTGGTACTTAACAATAAATATGCAATGCAGTAAATAATCATGTATTTGATTTTTTTTGTTTTTTTTTTGTGTGATATAGAGAAATGTATTGCTAATTCTGGTGTTCAAAAATTGTTAGTTTTTAGAACTTGTTGCCCAAGGCTCAACAATTACAATAGTTTTGCACTCTCTTCTCATCCTCATTCTTCCTTCTACATTTGTTGCCAAGACATTTGTTTCCTAGTCTTTATTATTTTAGCTTGCCTCCTCTAACCACATCTACACAGATCATGCCTAAATACCGTAGATCCCAGAATACAGGCCGACCCGGTATATTAGCCGAACCCCTTCTCTACCTACTAAATTACATGTATTTGCTGATGACCAGTATTTAAGCCGACCCCCTTCTCCAAGCTAAATTTTCTAAATTTCCTTGAAAGTGTCTCTTCGGGTATATTTATAATGTTTATCGGAGAATTTGAGACTGCCGGCATTTTTGATATATAATATAATGTGCATAATTTACCAAAACACCAATAATTTTTCTAATGTACTAACTAAAAAGTTATAAAAAGTGCCTAGCCTACTTCGATTAAGCTAGGAGCATGGTGGCGCGCATG